>NC_071995.2:64930277-65263333 GCF_028885655.2 Pongo abelii | reverse complement strand
CCAACAGGAAGTTGACTTCCTCTTCTGCATGGATGTGGACCAAGTGTTCCAAGACAATTTTGGAGTGGAGACCCTGGGCCAGTCCGTTGCTCAGCTATAGGCCTGGTGGTACAGGACACATCCTGAGGAGAATACTTATGAGAGGCGGAAGGAGTCGGTGGCATACATTCCATTCGGCCAGGGGGATTTTTATTACCACGCAGCCATTTTTGGTGGAACACCCATTCACTTTCTCAACATCACCCAGGAGTGCTTTAAGGGAATCCTCCAGGACAGGAAAAATGACCTCGAAGCCAAGTGGCATTATGAAAGCCACCTAAACAAGTATTTCTTCCTCAACATACCCTCTAAGATCTTATCACCAGAATGCTGCTGGGATTGTCATTATAGGCCATCATGCAGATATTAAAATTGTCAAGCTATCTTGGCAGCAAAAAGAGTATATGTTGGTTAGAAATGATGACTGACTTCAAATTGTGCCAACAGTTTTTTGAGTTTGAGAGAATTATTATTCTGGCTACTTCCTCAGAAAACAATTTTAACTTTAAGAAAATATTAATGAAACACCAACATAGCAATCACATACTATTTCTGCTTGTAACTTTGAGCACTGTAATATGAGAGAATGAATCTATGGTAATCAGATGTAAATTCCCAGTGATTTCTTATGTATTCTGAATTTGGGGGAAATACTATCAGCTGAACCAGAAAGAACTTGTCATAGGCAAAGCTAAAGCCAGAAACAGGCCAGGCATGGGGGCTCATGCCTGTAATCCCAGTACTTTGGGAGGCCAAGGTGGGTGGATCACCTGAGGTCAGGAGTTCCAGACCAGCTTGGCCAACATGGTGAAACCCCGTCTCTACTAAAAATACAAAAAAATTAGCCAGGTGTGGTGGTGCACACCTGTAATCCCACCTACTCAGGAGGCTGAGGCAGGAGAACCACTTGAACCTGGGAGGCAGAGGTTGCAGTGAGCCAGATTGTACCATTGCACTCCAGCCTGGGCAGCAAGAGCGAAATTCCATCTAAAAACAAACAAACAAACAAAAAACCCAGAAACACTCTACATGTGTCAGATAACATCCTGGAGAAAATAGGGTGGTAAGGGAAGTGTTGGCAGCAAGATATGGTTGTAGGGGGTTATACCCTTGATTTCAATGTTTTCCTGTTTCCGATGGATCTAAAGAACATGGAGTTTTTATTTGCAGCAGGGGAACTTTCGGTAAGGACACCGTTTGCCTTGGCAATCCTCAAAATACTTCAAGAACAGATTTTTTCAGGCCATCTGTAGTCCATTCTTTTCTCATCAGGATGTCATTTGGTTTCTGTGTGAAAGTTTGGTGGAGAGTCCCAGTAGATATTATGATGGTGCATGGTCAGAGTCCCAGGGAACCTGAATGAACCAAGGTGCTCAATGTGAAGTGAAAACAGCCTCAACATGAGTGCCATGAAATAGCAAAGAGAGAGTGCAAGAGAGGGGCTGATCACTGTGGGGCAGTGCCACCTTGCAGGAACACATGCCATGAGGTTGGTGCTTAAATACATCACAGATCCAGGCACTGAATGGGAGGCAGTATGGGTGATTTCCAGCTTGGTTGACCCCATGACTGACAAACAGCAAGGACTTGAATGTAAGATGCTTCTTGTTTTGCCCAAGTCGTATTCGGTCTACCAGACTCTGCAACTTGTGTCTTCAGATCCTTGGTTGAGGGAGATATGGATGCTGTCAGAGAAGGCAAATGCCTGCAGTGGATTGAAGAGGTTTTCAAGGAGTTCCATTTCCAGAATGTGGGCTTCATCAGAGGACAATGGGTCATCAGCTAGTCACACCACTTAGCTAGTCTGGACCTCAGGGTTCCTGTGCCCCTCATACCCCAACTTGGAGGGCTGACATCAAAGAGTAAACTGAAGAAATCAAGTACCTCTCTTTTTTCATCTGCACTATGGAAGTGTAACAACTAGACGTGTAACCAGCAAAAGGGTTTGGCCATTTCTTTATAGAAAGGAGTCAAAATAATAATGAGATGTGACAGAAAGAGAGCAAGACTTTACTACTTGTGTTAGCAAGGGGAAGAATGGGTGAAATTTTTAAAAATTTCCACTCTTCCCTTTGTGGAGGGAAGATAGAGATTTTTAAGGAGAGAGGGGTTTGGAATGTAGGAGAGGAAGTGGGTGTGAGGTGGCACGGTTTGTTTTAATGGCTTATTGTGAATTGTTGTTTTATTTGGTGAAGGCCCTGGTGTCATTTTGGGCTTTAATTAGGTTACAAATTAATTGCAGTCAATTTTATGGTCAATTTTTTTTTTTCTTGGAGATGGGGTCTCACTCTGTCTCCCAGGCTGGAGTGCAGTGGTGTGATCTTGGCTCAATGCAGCCTTGATCTCTCAGGCTCAGGTGATCCTCTCCTACCTCAGCCTCCCTAGTAGCTAGGACCACAGGCATGCACCACCCAGCACAGCTAACTTGTTGTTTTTTTTTTTTGGTGGAGATGGGGTTTCACCATGTTGCCCAGACTGGTCTCAAATTCCTGGGCTCAAGCAGTCCTCCCACCTCGGCCTCACAAAGTGCTGGGATTACAGGTGTGAGCCTTTGCATCTGGCCTGTAGTCAGTTTTTAGCTGGGAGTGAGTTTCAGCCTTGACTGGGGAGAGAATTTTGGAGGTGTCTGGTTTGTGTTAGGATTTGGCCTTTGACATTTTAATGGAAATATATGACTAGATATGTGAGTATGGCATGTACTTAACAAGGTTGTAAGTAAATAAATATGCATAAGGCATGGGAGTATAGTATGGGAAAGAAGGGGAGTGGCGGTTTATAGTGTATTTTGAGGCTGTATTTTAAGGCAAAAGGAAGCAGATATATAGTTTGTCTAAAGTTATATTTTGAGATTGGGGGAAGGGAAGAAAGAAAACATTTTGAGGTTGTAAAACACATTTGTAGTTTATTTTCAAGTTATATTTTGAGACTGGGGAGAAAGTTGGAAAGGAAAAAATGTTTTAAAATGCAGTTTGAAGTTAAGCTGTTTGGTTGTAATTTTTATTGTCAAATTTTATTTTATTTGTATGGAAAATGGCTGCCATAATTGTTTTGGCTATTTTTTTGTTGAGAAGGGGCATAGTTTGGGGGTATTAGAATGGAATTGATTTATTTGGATTTGGAAATATTTATGAGTATTTGGGCCTATAGACAATATTTATTGGAGTGTTTAGAAAGTTTTGGGGAAAGTCTGTCTTACAGTTTTACATAGAGGGTATAATAGTAGTAAGTTTTATAACACAGGGATATATCTACCCCTGTAGGCCGGGCCAATGTTATCAGTAGTTTTTGTCACTAAGATGGTCCTGACCTGAATTAGAATGTCCTCTGTTGATTTAGTGACAATGTAGGGTCACACATAGATTTAATTTTTTGGTGTATATTTTGTAGGGTTATTTGAGGCATTTTTGAATTTTTAATTCTGTAGGGTTTTTATTGTTAATTGTAATTGGATGTGATGACAGGTTGGCTAATATATATATTTAATAGGCTGTAAATAGGGATATGAATATGAAGGTGGCTTTAAGTCTTGTTTAGTTTTTGAGGGTGGATTAGTTTAGTTAGTTGTTTTAGTTAGAAGGTAGTATTGTACATGGGCTAGGCCTTTTTATGTGATGAAGGCAGAAAAAAGTTTAGTAAGAGACTTTTTTAGGAAATAGAAAAGCAAAGATTAATGTTGGAAACTATTTGGATGTTAAAGTACTTTGAGTTATAGAGGAGGAAGGCAGTAGCAATTTGACGTTTTCTTTGTGTTATAAGGAATAAGCTTCAGTTTGTAAGGCCTCAGGAAAGAGGTAGTAGTAATTTTACTGAGTTTAAGTTAGAAAAATGAAAGAAAAAAATTGAAAATATTAGTTTGGAAATTTGTACTCTAGAAAGAATTCAGGATTTAGTTAAAATTATAGAAAATAATGAAAACTCAAAAACAGTGGATAGGACTAGAATTTAATTACAGGTGTATTATAGTTAGGTTTTTTTGAAACTTTTTTTAGTTTTTGTTTTTATTAAAGACTATAATAGGACAAATTTATAGGCAAAATAAGTTTTAGTTTTATTATATTTGGCTTGAGTGTTTGTATAAAGTCAGTAAGAATAATTATTTGTCATATAGGCTTTTTTAAAAATTGGCTTTGTTGGAACTTTGTTATTGGGAAATTTAGGTTAGCTCTTTTGAAGTTTTGAGTCCAGTCATGGGTTTATTTGTGTCTTTAAATATTTGTATTAAATGGGCAAATTTTTTATTTTGAGGTCTCAAGAAAACCTGGGGCTGTGGTTCCTGTTAGAAAGTGACACTTTTTATTTGTTATAGGTTAAGAATGTTGTATAGACACTGTATAGACAAGGTATGAAGTTAGTTTTTTAAGGCGCTTTTATTGGCTTTATACGTTAATTTTGATATTTTAAAGTAGTTTGTAAATATGTTTTTTAAATTAAAATTTTGGTAAAATAGTGTTTTTAATTGTGTTATAAAAGAAAATAGATTTTTATTGATTTATGTAAATAATAATATTGTTATAAATTAAGTATATTTATAAATGGTTTGTAAATTTTGGAGAGATTAGATAGAGAAAAATATGTCTTAAATTTTCTTTATAGGAGTGTATTTTATCTGACTGTTGAAAGTTGTCAATAGCTAAAAAGAAAAAGTTTTTTGGACTTTGTAAAACAGAAGAATTGACAGTGTTTTAAATAAAAAGTTATAAAAATATTTTTATTAGTATAGTTTATGTAATTAATTTCTGTTTTGTTTCATATGTATGAACACAGTAGGTTTTATGGGAGTCCTGAAATTTTTTTTATTTTACTGGCATAATTTTTAAAGTTATTAGATATTTGTATTTAAGAGTATTTATTAGAGTTTTATAGTTGATTATAAAATTGTTTTGAAAACAAAGCAATTGTGGATGACAAAACTTTTAAAGTAATCATGGTTAAAGCTTGGTTACTTTTGTGGCACATAATAACTTAATATAATTATTATCGATATATATTGAAACAGAATTATAGGAATTTTATATAGTTTTGGAATATATATTGACAATATATTTATGTAAATATAGCTTAAACAAGAAAGTCAAACACTATTTTATCCTTAACAATTTTTTTGTATAATTTTAATACATTAAATGTCAAATTTATTTTCTTTGACTTTAAGGGACTTAATATTTAAAGAGTTGATTAGATTATAAAAAGGCTTAAAACCAGGTATGACAGCTTGCCCCTGTTGTCTCAGCACTTTGGGAGGCTAAGGTGGGAAGAGTGCTTGAGCCCAGGAATTTAAGACCAGCCTGGGAAACATGGGGAAACCTCGTCTCTATAAAAAATAAAAAAATTAGCCAAGTGTAGTTGTGCACATCTGTAGTCCCAGCTACTGGGGAGGCTGAGGTGGGAGGATCGCTCTTAAGCCTGGTAGATGGAGGTTGTAGTGAGCCATAACTGTGCCACTGTACTCCAGCCTAGGCGACAGAGTGAGACACTGTCTCAAAAAAAAAAAAAAGAAAAGAAAAGAAAAGAAAAAAGGCTTAATTTAGAATTTGACTTTGAAAAGTTTGTCAAGTATTCAAGGCTTAAATACTTGATATTATAAAATAAATAAAATTTTAGGTTATTGTCAGTTATTTAGTTCAAGTGATAAATAAAAAAAAATGTAAGGCAAAAATCTCTACTCATTGATAGAGGGAGACTGTTTTTTAAATGGGATCCAATAAAAACAGCATGAGGCCAGCATGTCTCTTTTTTTTCTTCTTTTTTTGTTGCTTATTTAAAAGGCAAATAAAAATCTTTTATTGTTTTTAATATTATATGAAAGTGTTGTTTAAAAGAGAAAGGTAAATTTTACTTTTGTATTAGTGTATTATTAATGTTAAACTCAATTTTTAATAAAACTTTGTTTATTTAATTATAATGACTATAAGGTAAAATTTTTATAAAATTTTTATAACTATAATTTTTTGTTAAAAAGTAGATTAATTTTTTGAGAAAATCCTGTTATTTAGACACACGGTCCCATATTTTGGCCCTGGATTAGTATATTTTTATTTTAATGTTTAACCTATGGAGAAACTAAATAATTCCCTTTAAATTTTAGTCAACTTGTTTATGCTTATAGAACTTTTAAAATAAGATGAACTCTTTACAAATTTTTTATATTTGTTTAAATTTTAAATTTTGCTTTGTTAAGGTAATTTTTAAAACTCTTTGGATTAGACAAAATTATATTTTTTAACAAAAATCATATATATATATATATATTTTTTTTTTGAGATGAAGTTTTGCTCTTGCTGCCCAGGCTGGAGTGCAATGGCACATTCTTGGCTCTCTGCAGTCTCCGGCTCCCAGGTTCAAGTGATCCTCCTGCCTCAGCATCCCGAGTAGCTGGGATTACAGGCGCCCGCCACCACGCCTGGCTAATTTTGTATTTTTAGTAGAAACGGGGTTTCTCCGTGTTGGTCAGGCTGGTCTCGAACTCCCAACCTCAGGTGATTCACCTGCCTCGGCCTCTCAAAGTGCTGGGATTACAGGCATGAACCACTGCTCCCAGCCAAAAAATCGTATTTTTATACCATTTATAAGTTTTTACTAACAGCAGATTTAATTTTTTAAATATATTTTTTGTATATTTTGTATGTAAAACTGTTTTTTAGTAGTTTTAGCTTTTTTTTTAAACAGTCTTGCTCTGTCGCCCAGGCTGGAGTGCAGTGGCACCATCTCGGCTCACTGCAATCTTCGCCTCCTGGGTTCAAGCGATTCTCCTGCCTCAGCCTCCTGAGTAGCTGGGATTACAGGCATATGCCACCACACCTGGCTAATTTTCGTATTTTTAGTAGAGACGGGGTTTCACCATGTTGGTCAGGCTGGTCTCGAACTCCAGACCTCGTGATCCATCCACCTCGGCCTCCCAAAGTGCTGGCATTATAGGTGAGAGCCACTGCGCCCAGCCAAGTTTTAGCATTTTATAGATGAGAACCATTCTACAATTTTGGAATATGTTTTTCACATAATAATTTTTTTAATTGGAAATGGCACAGGCATTTAATAAGCATCTATAATGATTTTAAGATTTTAAATTATATACAAAGTTTACTTATAAGCATTTATCTCATACATACTCAATTTTTTATTTTAATTGTTTATTTAGATTACTTTTGAAAACAGATATTATATAGGGATGGTCATGATTTAAAGTTGTTTTTTCTTAACTATTTCAAAGTTTATGAACGTAAGGTGTTTAATTAAGAATTTAAACGTTAAACACATGGACATTTTGTTGATCACTTAGAAGATTTAGTTGTTTTTATTAAATATTAAATGTTTTATTTATTAAAAATTATATAAGCAAAAATATTTTGGTTTTGGGTGGGTTTATACTTTTATAATTTTTATGCCAAATTTTGACATCTAATAATATTTGGCAGAGATGAATATGAAACCATTTAATCAATAAACTCAAACAAAAATGTGCGTTAATAGTTTTTTAAACATTTTAAATGTTATTTTATTAATAATTTTTAAGGCCGGCTTATTTATCAAAGGTGCATGTGAACTTGAAAAGCATTTGGGCTTAATTTTATTTTTTTGAGACAGGATCTCACTCTGTCACCCAGGCTGCAGTGCAATGGTGTGATCATGGCTCACTGCAGCCTCAGCCTCCCCAGGCTCAAGCGATCCTCTCACCTCAGCCTCCAGAGTAGCTGGGGCTACAGGCATCATCACTATACTCAGCTAGTTTTTATATTTTTTTAAGAGACAGGGTTTCGCCCTGTTGCCCAGGCTGGTCTCAAACTCCTGGGTTCAAGCAATCCACCTTCCTCAGCCTCCCAAAGTGCTGAGATTACTGGAATGAGCCACTTCACCCAGCCGGGATTAATTTATGAGTATTCATTTACCTACATGTCAGTTTGATAGTATGTTAGACACAAGACAGAATGTAACTATTATGAGTATATTATGTATCCATAGCTAAACATGTATACATACATACACAAAGATTCAATAGCTTTTACCTTGGAGCTCTAGTCATGAGACAGCACCACCAACTCACTGACATATAAAAGATAGCTGACTCTTAAGTTATTTTTTTGATAAAATTGGAACCTGTTCACATGGCTAAACTTGGTTTGCCCTGCTAGGTAATCTAAGCAAGGCTGTGAACCAAAATTTGGGGTAAAGTAGTCTTTATGGCAGTTTGGTTTAACAAAACCTTTTTAAAATATGTACTTTAAATGAGTTTTAATGTTTATATTGTAGTTAGGCCGTAAATAATGAGTCTTCTCTCAGTACTAGTAGTTTAGTAACAGTAGATTTAAAGTAGGCAGGAGAAAGGAAGATAGAGTTTTATAAGACTCTATTTATAGTGTAGGTTAACTCTTTGAGCTTTGAATTTTTTTGTTGTAATTTGTCTATCAGTTTAAAATGCAGAGAAATGGGCCATAATATGTAACCACTTGGAGTTTCAAAGAGAACGACAAAATTAGAGGCCAGGATGTTGGAAACTGTTTTTCCCTTTCAAGGCTAGACCCCTAGATTGAACAGAACAAGGGAAAGAGAAAAGAAAGGAGTGGAGAGGAAAGAGGTCAAGTTTTACAGGAGAGCCTGTGAACCTTTCAGCTACTGTAGGTGTGGGGTCAGTACCCCCAACCCACCCTCATTTATCTCCCATCAGGGAGAGCCTTAGCACCCCAGACCTACATGGTGTGGGACAAATCTCTCCCACCTCCACAAGTCACCAGTCAAGGTGAGCCATTTCCAGCCAGAGGGAGTTGAGGGTGTTTTGGGCCCAGAGGAGTAAGGCTGTGGGTAGCTTCCAAGACAATCAGGAGGATGAAGTTGGAAGAAGGGGAGAGAGAGAGATGAGGGCCCATACACACACAAATATCACAAAACGGCCCCCTAGGTGACAGAGTTGGATGTGAGCAAAGCCCTGAGGATGCCACAAATACAAACAAATACAAATGTATACAAATGGCTTGCTTCCAAACAAATCCCCATACGGGTCTGGTTAGAGTTCCAAATTTCATATCTTAATTTTAACCGGTCCTCCTAGATGATTGAGTCGATGTGAGCAAAGCCCTGAGTGTGTCACAAGTACAAATGCATAAAAATGCCCAAATGGTGATGCCAGCAGCTAAGTCTAAACAGAGCAGAGCCCCAGCAACACCCCAAAAGAGGCAGAGGAAGGTTGGGTGCACACCAACAACTCACTCAGTTCCAGTTTGTCAACTTCTTCAAAATGTCACTTTCTTTTTATCAGCAAAGCATTGGAAGCAGCAGATGCCATGGCAGGAAAAGAAAGGGAGGTTCCCTGAAACAAAGGTGTCTAGGCAGCTGCTGGGAGCTCCCCTAATGTTCTGGCCACAGGGTCAGCTAGCCACGAGCAGCTGGCACTCACAGGAGGCTCCAAGCCCTGTCTGACAGGGGATCAGTCTGTCAGGCCCAGGGCCTCCTGGGAACGCACAGTGCTCTCCATCCTGGCCACCAAAAATTGTATCCGGCAAAAGGGGTCCACGGTTTGTTGTTTGTAAAAAGAAGTCAAAATAATAATGAGGTGTGATAGAAAGAGAGCAAGACTTTATTATCTGTGTTAGCAAGGATAAGAGCAGGTGGGATTCTTTCCAAAAATGTCCACTTTCCCTTGGTGGAGGGAGCACAGGATTTTTTTTTTTTTTTTTTTTTTTTTTTTTTTTTGTAGAGAGGAGTTTGGAATGCAGGAGAAGAAGGGGGCTAGGAGTTGGCAGGTGGTGCGATCTGCTCCATTTGCTTATTTTTAATTATTGTTTTATTTGGTGAAGGGGCCAATGCCATTTTGGGCCCAAATAGGTTATAAATTACTTAGTCAATCTTTTGGTCAATCTCTATCTGGGAGTGAGTTTCTGCCTTTACTGGGGAGAGATTTTTAAAAGTGTCTGGTCCATATCAGGATCTGGCCTCTGAAGCATTTAAGGAAATATATGACCAGATATGTGAGTGTGTCATGCACTTAAGAAGCATTTAAGTAAATAAATATGCAGAAGGCATGGGAGTATAGTATAGGAAAAGAAAGGGAGTGGAGGTTTATAGTACATTTTGAGGCTGTATTTTAAGGTGAAAGGAAGCACATATGTATTTTGTCTCAAAGTTATATCTTGAGATCGGGGAGAACAGAGGAAGGAAAATATTTTGAGGGTATAAAACACATGTGTAGTTTATTTTAGAACTGTATCTTGAGACTGGGGAGAAAAGTGGAAAGGAAAAAAGGGTTTAAAACCCAGTTTGAAGCTAAGCTGTTTCGTTTGTAGAGACAGGAGTTTCACCATGTTGCCCAGGCTGGTCTCGAACTCCTAAACTCAAGTGATTGGCCCGCCTGAGCCTTCTAAAGTGTTAGGATTATAGGCGTGAGCCACTGCATCTGGCCTATTTGTTTCCATTGCCAAGCAATTTATTTGAAGAGCCATTGCACTAGTTTGATGTATAGTGCAGTGGGCTTCTTTGATAAAATGAAATTTACATTTTTCTCTACCATTTCACTGTGTCTCCTGCTTCAGTCCTTGCCAAAAAAAATCTCACATCCAATAAAATAAAACAATTTAAAAAACACAAAAATCCTGAATTAGTGAGCTTTGAAGGAGAAGAAGTAGACTACACATCAGTTAAGAATCTTGCTTCTGTATTACTCAAGTTGTCTTGGATCCAGTCTGGAGTAGGGAGAATTTAATGGTTTAAGTCCTGAACCAAAGAAATGATCTAGCCTGAAAGTTTAGAGAAAAGGGTAGCTTTGGAGTCAATTTTTTGATTTTTAAAAAATTCACTGAAATTTAAATCTCCAATGGACAAATTCAAGATCTCGTTAATGGTTATTTTGGTTATTCTTTTTGTTTGTTTGCTTGTTTTGGTTTGGTTTGGTTTTTTGAGATGGAGTCTCACTCTGTTGCTCAGGCTGGAGGGCAGTGGTGCGATCACAGCTCACTGCAACCTCCACCTCCTGGGATCAAGTGATTCTCCTGAGTAGCTGGGATTACAGCTGCACGCCACCACACCCAGCTAATTTTTTTGTATTTTTAGTAGAGATGGTTTCACTGTGTTGCCCAGGCTGGTCTAGAACTCCTGAGTTCAGGCAATCCACCTGCCTCATCCTCCCAAAGTGCTAGCAGGCCTGAGCCACTGTACCCGGCATTAATGGTTATTCTTAAATGGTTTCTAAAAATAAAATTCCTACTTTACAATTAAATAAATTATTTTCTCAGTTAAAAAAAGCTGATATGTTAATGGGGAGAAAAGGGCAGTTCTGATTTATGTTTCAGTGTAGACAGCTTCACACTCGAACAGACACAAAATGCTTCCTGTTATATATCATTTATCAATACTGAACTCAATTTAGATACAAAAGGAAGTAAATGCTACATAAGACTAATCTCAAGGAGATTTATTTCCAATTCATGGGAAACAACCCAACAGCTAGAGTTGTTCCTATGATCTCCTCTCTTCTAAACAACTGCTAGAAGATCTTGGTTAATTTTTAGTGGCACTCTAAATCAAATGTAATTGTGATTCTGTGAAAGGATTTTTTTTTTAGAGTTAGAAATACATTTGCAGCATATTAGAGAAAATGACAAAGATTATTTATGTCACAGAGGTACTTCCTTTGGAATATCTACTAGTTTTATTTTTACCTTTGACTTTTATGATGGTATTATATTATCCATCATCTGGCATTTAAAGATAATAACATTTTCTGATACAAGTTGATAAGTGCACTGTCCAGGATTTTCAGACAACTAAAAATATAACTTTATAATGTAAAGATGGTTATCAATTTTGACAAAAAGATGCAGAAAAAAGTGCTAGAATTCAGCAAATGCTGCAATTTGCTTCAAATATAGATGTTGTGCTGATGATGACTTACCTATTGCTTTAAAATGTATTCTGCTTACTACCAAGTGCAAGTTTTGATTTTTGAAAAAAAAAAAAAAGATGTTAAAGAGTAGAGAGAAATTATGAACCCAAAGGATTAGGGACTGGAAAAAATTATGATAAAACGAAGCTAAATAAATAGGAATTTTAATGAAAATAAATGTGATGAAATAGTACTGAGATTTTTTAGCAATGGATATTTTATGCAATGATATTACTCCATCGTTACTACTTATACTAGTAAATGAAGTAGTAAACATACTCCATTCTAGAAAAGTGCTGATTATATAAAATGTGTTTTGCTATATTAACATCTTTTTGGAAAATGTAAACTTTTCTATATGACCTAAGAAGAGAAACTGAAGTAAACGCTGTTTGTATTTAATGAAGAAAGCAATAAAAACTTTGCATCAATTCCTAGCAAGTGTCAGGGCTTTGCTATAAAGAATGTGGTTATTAACATTTAAGATATATCACAATCTATAATTGGTTTAGAGGAAAATGTTTATTGATTGTGTAAATGATTACTTTTAACAATTCAACCATGACTTAAAACAAGAGAAAATATTTGGAAAGCATATATTTGACAAAAGACTTGTATTCAGAATATGTAATCAATTCACACAACTCAGTAATAAGAAGACAGAAATCCTGATTTCAAAACATGCAAAAGATTTGACCAGGCATATCACCAAAGAAGCTACAGGATGACAAATAAACACATGAAAAGGTGCTCAAAATCATTAGTATCAGAGAAAGACAAAGCTACAATGAAACACCACTAAATGTTTCTTAGAATCATTAAAATTTAAAAGGCTAATCATACTAAGTGTTGATAAAGATATGGGGCAACTGGAACTCCTATACATGGCTGCTAGAAACAGTTTGGTAGTTTCTTAAAAAGTTAAACATACATCTGCAGCCATTCCATTCCTAGGTATTCACCTAAGAGAAATGAAAGCATATGTCCATACAAAGACAAAGAACAAGAATATGCATACCATCTATTTGCCATAATCCCAAACTGTAACAAACTACATGTCTACCAACAGATGAATGGATAAACGAATTGTGATTACTTCCAAGCAATACAGAAGAGTGAAGCATGTGTACACGGATGCATTTCTTTTTTTCTTTTCTTTTTCTTCTTCTTCTTCTTTTTTTTTTTTTTTTTTTTTTTTTGACAGGGTCTTGCTCTGTCACCCAAGCTGGAGTACAGTGGCACAATCTCGACTCACTGCAGCCTCTGCCTCCAGGGTTCAAGTGAGTCTCCTGCCTTAGCCTCCCAAGTAGCTGAGACCACAGGCACGCACCACCATGCCTGGCTAAGTTTTGTATTTTTTAGTAGAGATGGGGTTTCACCATGTTGCCCAGGCTGGTCTGGAACTCCTGGGCTCAAGTGATCTGCCCACCTCAGCCTCCCAAAGTGCTGCCTCCCAAAGTGGGCCATAGTGTCCACCCAAACATGGATGTATTTCAAAGTCATTCTAAGTGAAAGAAGTCAGGCAAAAAAAGAATAAAAAGTAAAATCTATGAGTCTATTTATAAATAATTCTAGGAACTGCAAACTAATCTGTAGAGACACAAAGCACATCAGTGGTTACCTGGGGATGAGGATGGAGAGAAGGATTCCCAAATAGATTAGAGTTCTTATTAAGGGGCTCATTAAGGGGCTCCCAAATAGATTAGAATGATGGAAATATTTGCTATTTTAATTGTGGTAATGATTTCATTTGTGTGTATATATGTCAAAACTCATCAATATGTGCACTTTAAATGTGTGCTGCTTATTGGATGTCAATTATACCTCAATAAAGCTTTCAAATAATAAAAATAGAAACCATTTTTTAAATGAACCATTTAAATACAAATGAACTTATTTAGAACGCAAGAGTCAAAGTAACTCTAGTTTTTTTTTTTTAGTTTCCTCCCAAAATGAGAGTATTTGGTCTAAGATATAAGAAGAGTGACTCAGTATTGTCATCACTGATGAGCAAGAGATATTTATTACAAAGAAGGAACCAGGGATTGTATAAAATAGGGTATATCTGTCCCATTCAAGAATTTTTAGCAGCTAGTGATAAAATATTTATGACACACAAAACTGTTTGGGCTAATGTTCCATTTAAAATTACTTACTAGATATATTTATAAACTATTAACTACTTAAGCTTATAATTAATCATTTTGCCTGTGCTTTAGACCTATTTCCAACTGCTCTGGCATATTTCTGCTTGGATATTACACAATCACCTTAAACTCAACATGCAGTGGCTGTGGAGAAATTCAGAGTGCCAGCTCTCACTCACGTAGACCTGGGCTCAAATCCTGATTATACCACTTATGCTGTAATCTCTTGGGAAACTTCTCTAAATGGGAATAATATGAACAGTCCCTATTTCATAGGGTTGTATAAGGCTTAAATCAGATCAATATAAAATACTTGGCAGAAGGTAAGTACTTTATAAATATTTCCTGTATTATTAAAAACCAAAATTATTTTTCTCCAGAAAATAAGCCCTCTTTTTTATTGGCACATTTTTTCCATAGGTCTACAAATATTTCAATATCCTAGGCTAGAAAATCTTGAGAAAATATTTGACATTGTATTTTCTTCATTATCTGTATTCACTTAAGCACCAACTCTTCATTAAAATATCATTTATTATTTTTTATTTCTAATAAATTCCCAGTTCAATTGGTCTCTCCAGGCCATTTTCACTTCATTACTCATGTAGTAATTCAGTAAACCTTAGCCAAACTAGATACCAGCCAGAAGTCTTAGACAAGTTACTTAACCTCTCTAAGCCTCAGTTTTCTCCACCACAAATTGGGGATTACAATATCTATCTCACAGAGTTAATGTGAAGATTAAACAATATGACGCACTAAAAATCCTCTTTACTGTGCATGATACAAGAGTAATTGCCTTATAAGAGTAATTACTTACAAATGAAAGTAAGCTTTTACTATTTCCTAATTGGCTTTTTTTTTTTTTTTGAGACAGGGTCTCACTTTGTTGCCCAGGGTGGAGTGCAGTGGCACTCACTGCAACCTCTTCCTCCTGGGCTCAAGCGATCCTCCTGCCTCACCCTCCTGAGTAGCTGAGACTATAGGCGCACACCACCACTCCTGACTAATTTTTGTACTTTTTTGTAGAGATGGGTTTTGCTATGTTGCCCAGACTCATCTCAAATTCCTGAGCTCTAGCGATCCACCTGCCTCGGCCTCCCAAAGTGCCGGGATATTACAGGTGTTGAGCCACCGCACCCCACCTACTATTTCCTAATTTTCTATTTGATATCTACAACTAAGGATAATTTTAGCTTTTTCAGTTGCCACATCTCACAGGATCATTGGTTCATCGATCTTACAGTCCCACAAAATCCTTTAAACATTTCTATACATGCACTGGGCTATAGTTATTCCACTTACCACCCTTTCCTCTACTTCCATAGTTAGTGTATTATAGGTGATTCTCCACACTCACTGAACTTGAAATCCTTTGGAATGTGTTTTTAAAATACTGGTATCAGCTCAGATTGCACCCCAGGCCAATTAAATAAAAGTCTCCCCAGATAATTTTAATATGCAACTGGCACTGAGAACTACAATTGTGCTTTGTTTGACTTTTGTTTTGTTGTTCTTGTTTTGCTTTGTTTTGTTTGAGATCTAATTGTATAGCTTTGTTTCAATTTCTGATGATCATTTTGGATCTTGATTTTACCATGAGATGCTGGCTACTCCTTGCTACTAGCGAGTTTCTGCAAATTTGAGCATCATGCCAGCAATATCCTGAACCAAATCATTTGGTGAAAAGAAGAGAGAGAGCGAGAGAGAGAGTAACTTACATCTGGAGAATTTTCCATAACGTGGCATTAATTCATTAATCAGCACTTTGGGGAATATCATTAATAAAGTACTCTAATTACAAATCAATGTAATTGCACTTGATGATACTTCTTAATCTGCAACATCATTCCTTCTATATCTTCTACAAAGGAAGAGAACCTGTCAAAGGACTTCCTAACATCAAGATATATATATTATAATTCTATCTAAAAATATGAGCTTTTTCTGGCTTGATTAAAAAATAATAAACCTATTCAGTTTCCTCCTCATCACAAGTTTCCATTCTTAGTGCTTAAAGACTCAATAATTCACCCTAGAGACTTACTGGGAGTCATATCAAGTTCTCAATCCCACAGTTTGCAGCATTCTTTTTTTTAAAAAAAAAAAATTGGAGGTTTGATTTTTCTTTTTTTTATTATTATACTTCAAGTTTTAGGGTACATGTGCACAATGTGCACGTTAGTTACATATGTATACATGTGCCATGCTGGTGTGCCATGTGGTGTGGTTTTGAGAAAACCACTTAAAAATGTAAAAACTGTTCTTAGCTGATAGGCCTTATAAAAAACAGATGGCTAGATGGAATTCCCATGTTTGTTATAGTTCACTAACCTTACTGTAGAGGTGTCAAAGTGTACAATACACACTACACTCAATAATAAGGAAAAATTGTTTTTTTCTCTTTCTTAGAAAACCTTGAATTGACTTTAAATGGTGGATACAAATTTTTCAGCCTCCAAAGAGTAACCTTAGCTTTAGAAGTCTCTCTATAGGAAATGTAGAACAAGTTTTCAATAGCTATCCTGGAGCACATTCTGGAAACTCCCTCTGGTGCTATTCTGTTATATATATATATGTATATATTTTTATTATACTTTAAGTTCTAGGGTACATGTGCACAACATGCAGGTTTCTTACATATGCATACATGTGCCATGTTGGTGTGCTGCACTCGTTAACTCATCATTTACATTAGGTATATCTCCTAATGCTATCCCTCCCCCCTACCACCACCCCACAACAAGCCCCAGCGTGTGATGTTCCCCTTCCTGTGTCCAAGTGTTCTCATTGTTCAATTCCCACCTATGAGTGAGAACATGCGGTGTTTGGTTTTTTGTCCTTCCGATAGTTTGCTGAGAATGATGGTTTCCAGCTTCATCCATGTCCCTACAAAGGACATGAACTCATCATTTTGTATGGCTGCATAGTATTCCATGGTGTATATGTGCCACATTTTCTTAATCCAGTCTATCATTGTTGGACATTTGGGTTGGCTCCAAGTCTTTGCTATTGTGAGTAGTGCCTCAATAAACATACGTATGCATGTGTCTTTATAGCAGCATGATTTATATTCCTTTGGGTATATAACCGGTAGTGGGACGGCTGGGTCAAATGGTATTTCTAGTTCTAGATCCCTGAGGAATCACCACACTATCTTCCACAATGGTTGAACTAGTTTACAGTCCCACCAACAGTGTAAAAGTGTTCCTATTTACAAGGAGGAGCTGGTACCATTCCTTCTGTAACTATTCCAATCAATAGAAAAAGAGGGAATCCTCCCTAACTCATTTTATGAGGCCAGCATCATCCTGATACCAAAACCTGGCAGAGACACAACAAAAAAAGAGAATTTTAGACCAATATCCCTGATGAACATCAATGCAAAAATCCTCAATAAAATACTGGCAAACTGAATCCAGCAGCACATCAAAAAGCTTATCCATCATGATCAAGTGGACTTCATCCCTGGGATGCAAGGCTGGTTCAACATACACAAATCAATAAACGTAATCCAGTATATAAACAGAACCAAAGACAAAAACCACATGATTTTCTCAATAGATGCAGAAAAGGCCTTCGACAAGATTCAACAGCCCTTCATGCTAAAAACTCTCAATAAATTAGGTATTGATGGGACGTATCTCAAAATAATAAGAGCTATTTATGACAAACCCACAGTCAATATCATACTGAATGGGCAAAAACTGGAAGCATTCCCTTTGAAAACTGGCACAAGACAGGGATGCCCTCTCTCACCACTCCTAATCAACATAGTGTTGGAAGTTCTGGCCAGGGCAATCAGGCAGGAGAAAGAAATAAAAGGTATTCAGTTAGGAAAAGAGGAAGTCAAATTGTCCCTGTTTGCAGATGACATGATTGTATATCTAGAAAACCTCATCATCTCAGCCCAAAATCTCCTTAAGCTGATAAGCAACTTCAGCAAAGTCTCAGGATACAAAATCAGTGTACAAAAATCACAAGCATTCCTATACACCAATAATAGACAAACAGAGAGCCAAATCATGAGTAAACTCCCATTCACAATTGTTTCAAAGAGAATAAAATACCTAGGAATCCAACTCACAAGGGATGTGAAGGACCTCTTCAAGGAGAACTACAAACCACTGCTCAACGAAATAAAAGAGGACACAAACAAATGGAAGAATATTCCATGCTCATGGATAGGAAGAAACAATATTGTGAAAATGGCCATACCGCCCAAGGTAATTTATAGATTCAATGCCATCCCTGTCAAGCTACCAATGACTTTCTTCACAGAATTGGAAAAAACTACTTTAAAGTTCATATGGAACCAAAAAAGAGCCCGCATTGCCAAGTCAATCCTAAGCCCAAAAGAACAAAGCTGGAGGCATCACGCTACCTGACTTCAAACTATACTACAAGGCTACAGTAACCAAAACAGCATGGTACTGGTACCAAAACAGAGATATAGACCAATGGAACAGAATAGAGGCCTCAGAAATAACACCACACATCTACAACCATCTGATCTTTGACAAACCTGACAAAAACAAGAAATGGGGAAAGGATGCCCTATTCAATAAATGGTGCTGGGAAAACTGGCTTAGCCATATGTAGAAAGCTGAAACTGGATCCGTTCCTTACACCTTATACAAAAATTAATTCAAGGTGGATTAAAGACTTAAACGTTAGACCTAAAACCATAAAAACCCTAGAAGAAAACTTAGGCAATACCATTCAGGACATAGGCATGGGCAGGGACTTCATGACTAAAACATCAAAAACAATGGCAACAAAAGCCAAAATTGACAAACAGGATCTAATTAAACTAAAGAGCTTCTGCACAGCAAAAGAAAGTACCATCAGAGTGAACAGGAAACCTACAGGATGGGAGAGAATTTTTGCAATCTACTCATCTGACAAAGGGCTAATATCCAGAATCTACAAAGAACTCAAACAAATTGACAAGAAAAAAACAAACAACCCCATGAAAAAGGGGGTGAATGATATGAACAGACACTTCTCAAAAGAAGACATTTATGCAGCCAACATACACATGAAAAAATGCTCATCGTCAGTGGCCATCAGAGAAATGCAAATCAAAACCACAATGAGATATCATCTCACACCAGTTAGAATGGTGCTGTTCTTTAAAGGGTTATTTTCTATCCAAGCTGGCCTCTCAATTCCAAACTCATCTTCCACAATGTGACTTTCTCCTGTCTCAGGAGGAATTTCCTGTCTTCCGAGGCATCTTCTAGTATCTTACAATCTCTTCCACCAGCAATCCCCAAAATCTGGACAAATGGATCTTCATAATTTCTCTTGGGAAGCCTCAGTCTAATAGGATTTCTTGTGGCCTATTCGACATCCTAGAATTCTTGAGAAGAGTATGTAAATACTACTGTGCACCAGTGAATTTCCTCTGTGGAATTATTCTATATTTTAATGTGCATCATTAACCATCTACTGTGAATTTGGAAAAGTCAAATAATAACAAAAATTTAAAATATAATATAGATTGTAAAGTGAGCATTTTCTCTCAGGTGATGAATTTATTTTCAGCCCAGCATGGTGGCTCACGCCTGTAATCCCAGCACTTTGGGAGGCCAAGGTGGGCGGATCACATGAGGCCAGGAGTTCAGGACCAGATTGGCCAACATGGTGAAACCTCATCTCTACTAAAAAATACAAAAATTAGCCTGGCATGGTGCTGCACACCTGTAGTCTCAGCTACTTGGGAGGCCGAGGCAGGAGAATCACTGGAACCCGGGAGGCGGAGGTTGCAGTGAGCCGAGATCAAACCACTGCACTCCAGACTGGGCAACATAGTGAAACTGTAAAAAAATTATTTTCTTTTCAGTGGAATTTTCCAACTTAAATAGTATTATATTATCTTGCTTTCTAATATTTTACTTCAGAATAACACATTATTATAGTCCACTGGTTTGCTTTCCATATTCCTTTTCTTAAAAAAACACAAAGCTATGTTTAAAGAACATATGAATTTTAAGGGCCAATAAAATGACCTATTAAATTTATATTAATATACATAATTTGAATATGTATGTTCAAAGTAACTGTTTTTGCTTGATGATGTGTGATGTAGAAAGAAACCCACAAAGTAACTGTTTTGCATTTATCATTTCAAATTAACTAACATTTGTGATTACCCATTTTGTACACAGTGCTGTGCTAGATGTCGTGATACTATTGATACTGTCCCAACCCTTTGCAGATCCCTGTCTGGTTGTTATAACCTACAAAATGCAATATGGAAGAAGGTTATTGACTTTGATATCAGATAGAGTGGAGCTCTTCTTAGCTACCATTTACAAACTATGATCTTGGACAAAGTAGCTGTTATTATTATCAGACTGATAGTGGAAAGTGCCGCAATGTGCAATATGTAAACTACAGATAAATGACTAGGTCTGACTGTGGTGAGGATAGACTTAAAATACTTGATAAGTAAATGGAATTAGAGACGGACTTTTTAGGATGGGTAGGAGAGCAGAAGGAGGAGCCCTGGAGGGGCCAGAAAAAAAAAAAGGATATTTCTTGATTTTAAAATAAAACACCCCCAGCTTTTTTTTTTTTGAGACAGAGTCTCACTCTGTTGCCCAAGCTGGAGTGCAGTGGCACAAACACTGCTCACTGCAGCCTGGACCTCCCAGGCTCAAGTGATCCCCCCACCGCAGCCTCCTGAGTAGCTGGGTCCATAGGCACGTGCCACCATGCCCAGCTACTTTTTTTTTTGTAGAGTTGAGCAACATCTCTTGCCCATGTTGCCCAGGCTGGTAAACCCCTAATTTAAAAGTATCTGTGCCTGATTATTTGACTTAAACATTTAATTAATACAAATGTCATTTTTATTGATACATGTAAATGTGCCTTTTTTGTTTATATTTTATAAAATACTCAAGTGAATATGTTGTGACAATGTTACACAATCTAATATATACCAAAATACATACTTTTAAACTCAGTTGTTCTACGGAGCTAACCAAAAATGATTTTTAAAGTAAATAATCAAGGAATTTTACATATAAGACCCACTTTATCCAATAAAAGTTTAAACTTTATACTAAACTTGTATTAAATTCTTGCAAATCCTTAAGTCTGTTTTGTTGACTCCTCTCAAACTGGGTTTAATTCTGTTTTAAGCATAATACTTCACAATGCAACAAATAGTTTAGATACCAGGGAAATTCTTGTTCACCATTGGACACAATCTCTCTAGAAATGTTATTCCTGAATAAACATAGTGATTTTTTCAAATGTTCCTTTATCATGTTTCTAGAAGTTAAATGCATTAAGATTTTTGCCAGTCAGGGGACTCATGTTTTTAAAAGTAAGGCCAGGCCTACTTGTACCAGTCGAGTCTAGACCAGTGGTGCACTCTGTGTGAGTGTTTATGTTTGTGTGTGTGTGTGTGAGAGAGAGAGAGAGAGAGAGAGAGAGTGAGAGAGAGAAGGGGACATGGAAGTTGTACTCCAGGGGTTGCTGAAGACTATCCACTGAGGTTTAGCAAGAAAATGTAAGAACTTTTGTTTATATTTATTTTTTAATTCTATTGTGTATGTGTACATACTTTGTTAGAATGATAATATATGTATACAATTTACAAATAAATTAAACATCATATCTTGGGGAAGGCACTCAATTATTTTTAACTGTTAAGGGTATGCAAGCAATTAAAATATTTGAAAACATTGGTCTGAAAGCAAAATCAAGAAGTATCCTTTTTCTTCCGGCCCTGCCAGAGCTCCTTTTTCTGTAGTCCTACCCATCTTTAGAGGTCCCTCTCTAATTCCATTTCTTTATCAAGTATTTTGAAGTCTATCCTCACCGCAGTTAAATATTTTCAAAATATATTTGAAAACATCAGCCCCACTTTTTCACACATCCCAGAGTGCCAGTATCAGTTCCAAGAGAACCTGAATTTTCTCATTCTGGGCCTGTGAGTACCACCTAGTACTCTTGTCAAAAGGCTACTACAACCCTACAATATTGCATAGGGAGAATCAGTTCCCTTTGATTTTTGCACTCTGGGCACTATGTCGGGGTTAGTTATAAAGCAGGAGTAATCCAAATCCACAATGTCATTTAGTGTATCTTCCATCAGAGAATAGATGCAATTATAAGTCAGATTTGGATTTTACACTTGCTTCACAATTGAAGATTTAAAAAAAATAAAAAGAGCAAAAGTGTTCCATATCCCTTGGCTCCAGTACTATTTTGATTTATCAGCTTGAGATTGACAATAGCAAATAATTAATAGTGACTTCATAATGAAATTAAATGTCATCTATTGAATTATTTCAGATCTCACAGAAAACATAGTGGATAATGGCATAAAGTGCCCGTTATGGCTCCAGAAGATAAAGAACTTATTCTCCAATGTAGAAACTATTAACTTTCTTCATGTGAAGCTCCAGAACCCCCTTGGCCCCTCCGAAAAAAAGGGCTCAATGAGGGAACCTCTCAGTTAAAGGAATGAAGAGCGCTTTGGTTGATTATTTTTCTGAGTAAATTTTGTTTAATTTAAAAATGCTTTTTGTCCAACTTTTATATTAAAAATAACTTTGGATGCTATTGTGCACTTCATTACAGTAAAGATGATTAAATCTCCTTTTTTTCCTAATAAAGGATTTATATGGACGCAGAGTTGTCATTCTTCACACCAACTTTCAATTTCTAGAAGTGTGCAATGGAAGATTAAACAGTGTGTACTGACCTCAAGTAAACACTGACCTCAAGTAAACACTTGACATTTAGGAATTATTTTCACAAAATACTTAGGTTGGCATCATGTGCTTGCCATCTACCACTTTCTCTGAAAATAGGGCACTGTTAGGCCGTTTTGGTTAAACTGAAGACTCTGGTCAATTGGGGGTTGGGTCATCTATTAGTTTTGGTTTTACTTTAAGCACTCCTTTGGGTGGCCAGTCCCTCAAAAATACATCTCAGGAGAATAAATTATTTAGCCCAATGAAACAGGTTATACTCTTTCTGCTTCTGTTCTCTGACTTTTTCTTTGGAAATTTAGCATTAAAGATTACGAGGCAATTTTCTCATATTCTTTTAACCAGAAAAGATAGGAATTCTTTAATATAAAAAAATAGAGAACACGCCTACAGCCACAAGTGTTTGGAAATTCTAGGGACAAAGGAAACTAATTTTCTTCTTGATTTCAAATTTCTCCCAACACATGCTGTCAACTTTGTTTTACATAATAAGCCCACTGCTTGAGTATACATAATCTCAAAGATGAAAGGGTTTATCATCTACTCTTCACTGAGTGAGACACACAGTAATGGTTTACAGTTGGTTCTCAGTAGTGGTGGGCCATGACACTTGCCTCTCGTCTTTTTAGAAAGAAGCATTTGTTCTTTAAAAGGTAAACTTTAAGGTTGTAATTTCAATATTGGTTATGGCACTGTTCGAGAGTTGGCTGACATTAGTCTTTCCTAAAATTTTCTTGAAGAGTAAACCAAACCTCAGCCTGGATAAATCACCTAATAGTATTTTCTTAGAAGAGTGGCACTAGTATGACAACATGAGAATAGCAGTATAAGAACAGAGGTGTTTAACAGCAATTTTGAGCAATAATATAAAATATTATCCATGCGTGATGGCTCATGCCTGTAATCCCAGCTTGTTGGGAGATGGAGACAGAAGGATCACTTGAAGCCAGAAGTTCAAGATCAGCCTGGGCAACATCAGTGAGACTCCATTTCTACCTGAAAACCCTTGTTTTGTTTTAAATTAAAATATATACATTGCATGTATTTTGTACAGCCTATAAATAACAGCTCTCTGTATAAGATGGCCTTCCACAAAAACATAATTATATGTGAGAATTTCATTATTTGGGGACGTAAATATCTTGCCTTTAAGTTACTTGAAGTTTCTTGTTTTTTGGTAACACAGAGAGCATCTTAGGAGATAGAAGTAAAATGCTGTCAAACTGCAGTGTATGGCAGTGTTAAGGATTTGGAATGGGATAGAAAGTCCTAAGTTAGAAAACAGGCTTTGGAGTTTCGTGAGCCTTGCTTTATTTAAGGATAACAGTCTCTAGTACACAGGTTTGTTGTAAAGACAAAAGGGAAACATGTATAGAAAACTTTGCCCAGCACCTGGCACATCAGTAAGTCCTCTAATGGAAAGGGTTACTAGCAGTGAGGCTGTGCTAAACTGTCAACAGTGTTAAAACAGGATTGTACTCTCTTCCTGAGAGTAAGAGAAAGATGGTGAGGAATTAGCAGTAGTGTTTGTATTTTGAAAAAAGTACAAATCTTTTTTCAATCTCCCTTTCAAATGTTTACTGTCTTCTTAGTACTTGTGTTCACCCCCATAGTTCAGAAAGGGAGCAAACCATTCTCATGAGTTAAAATGTTTCATTATCACCAATGATCCCATGGAACCTCTGAGGAAAATAAGTCATGCTGATCAAGTGTATTTGATTATTTTAGAATCAGTCACAAAATTCGGCTCCTACTACTTTCCAATCTATGTTTGCTGTGTCCAGGATTCAATCAGGCTATTGCATGCTCTTGCATGACTCAACATGCAATTAGAAAGAGACCTAGACTATTTATCTTCGCAAAGAAAATGTCTTTGCTTCTATCTCTACCAAGTCATTTCACAAATCTTCATTCAAAATGTATGTCTATGCTTTTGCAGTTGTAGTAAAATAGTCAATTAACCAAACTTTTATTTGCATATAATCTGTCAGGGTAGACTTACCTCTGAATACTCCAGAGTCTGTTTGCTCTAATAATGATAAAAGTATTTTTTCATATACCCCAAATAATTCAGTATCTAAATAAGGCCATTATGCCAAAAAGATAAATATTCTGAATTGAGGTAGCTTTATAATCTCTTTCATATATGAAATGAAACTAAATCCTGTCCTATTAGAGACAAACATAAACAGAAAACACTAAAACAGGAGGAGTTGCAGTAAATAAGGAGAAATATTCAAACATGAAGCATGTTTTGTCATGAGGCAACTCAGTTGACAACCTCATGCTTTGTCATGAGGCAACTCAGTTGACATTTGTGACTGAAAGTCCATAACCTGATTGGTTCTAAGTCTTTGGTGGCAGCTAGAATGAGTTAGAGGACTAGTCTTCAGGTGCACTGGCACCGATCAGGGACTCAGTCATGCCTCACTTTGTTGCCTTTGGACCAGATTAAAAAACAGTGCAGAATATTAACAGTTGTTTCTTGCTTTAGCTTAATGATGTAACAGAATTTGCTAGTGCCTGCTGGTCAGCTGGCTGCCATTTGTTTCTGGGTCACTATCAAGATTCAGATTAATTAGGTCACATGTGATGATAAACCAGTTAACTATCCCCAAATTTCTCTTTGTTCAATCTTAATTATCACAAAGTGAACACTTGTATAGGCCTTTCATATATTATAGAATATAGAAGACTCTTTGTTCAATCTTAATTATCACAAAAGTGAACACTTGTATAGGCCTTTCATGTATTATAGAATATAGAAGAAAATAGCACCAAATCAGGTTTTTGCAGACACATTTTTACCAGGTCCCACATTAAGAAAAACATTTTATAACACAATTTGGTACATGCAAATTTATAGATACATATACACATACATATGTATGCATGCACACGTAAATGTGTAATGTGAAACAAATATTTCATGAAACAGTATTCACTCTTACTAGGGGCAATGCACTCCAGTGTTTTCTGATCTATTTTATTTTTTTCTAAATTGTTGGGACCTACTAACAGATTGTGACCTGCAGTTTGAAAAACCCCTTCTAATGAGAGTCCCTAGAGCTTGCTCCCCTACCTGAGAATCTGCTGAGTTTGTCACTGTCAGTGCACAAGGTAAAACCTTTCTGTTCTGCTAAACTTTTGTATAATTTCTGTATGTCAGGAACCAGTAAGAAACACATTTTTATTACTATCACAATGTAAACATGTTCAGGGTACTAGGCCTAAAGACTGTTTAATTGTATTGAAATAATTACACCAATACTTCTTGACTATCTTCTGATGAACTAGTTAAACATACTGTAAGCAATGGGAAAAAAGGGGGGAACTTCAAATACTTAAAAAATACAATTTTAATATTATTTCTGTTGCTTCCAGAATAACACCTGCAAATACTGTAGTGAGGGCAAAAGTACAGTGCTTGCCACCTGGAGGAAGGGATGCTAGTTCCCTATCTGATGTCAGTTTAACACAGCAGTAAAAGGTGCACGATTCCCATTTTGTCCAATCGTGGGCAGGCTCTGTAGTGGAGGCTTTTGTTTGTTTGTTTTTTAGCTTTCTAGTTGCCTTTTAGTCTTGCAAGCTATTTGCAGTCCATGGTTGGAAATAGGTTTTCTATTTAGCTGTGTGTGCAGTTAGCGATCAGAATCAGGGGGAGCTTCTGTTTGCCACAGCAGAAACGTGGAGAGGCAGATGTGGCATGCCTGACGGAGCTTGGACTAAGAAAACCTAGGTTTGCAGGTTCCACTCCATGTATAACACGTTCCCTTGTGAAGAAAAGCATTTAACATCTCTGAACCCCTGTTTACTATCAAACATACATGGTTCCTATTGAATACCAGGCATGGTGCCAGGTTTTGGAAGATAACAATTACTAAAAAATAGTTCATACCCCTAAAGTGGAGATGATAATGCTGTAATATATGATTATGAGAAGTGCAGTATTTTTATCAGCATTATAAGAGAGAAGAAACAGGAAATATCCAGCACTATGTGTCACCTTTGTTAGAATTACTTCGCTGTGTTAGAATTGTTTATTTTTTGGATTTGAAGCTGTTTTGTTATGAAATATTACATACCTTTTGAAAAGTGCAAAAACATATATGTTCAGCTAAGTGAATTATTAAAAAGCATTCATGTAACTCTTACCCAGATATAGAAATGGAATATTGCCATCACCCCGGAAATCCCCAGATGCTCCACTGAATCACAACCTCTTCCTCCCTAAGGCATTCCCACATTCTTGACTTGTACAGTTTTCACTTTGTTGCTGTTCATATATATATATATGCATACTTTTGTAGTTTATATATATATAAATAAACTACAAAAGTATGCATCCAAAACATTATTGTTTCATTTAGTCTGGTTTTGAACTTTATGTTATTCTATTCTAGCCTGTTCCTTCTACTCATCATTCCATTATTTCAACTATCCACATTGTAAATATGAGTTGTAGTTAATTACTTTCCATTGCTGTGTACCATTCAGTTAAATAAATATGTCAGATTTTCTTTTTTAAATCCACCCTATTATTAATAGACGTTTGGCTACTACACAAAATGCTGCTTTGGAAATTCTTATGTATATCTTTTGATACAAGTAAGTCCGCATTTCTATAGAGTAGATACGTAGGGAAAGAAAACAACTGGGTATTCAACTGGGTCATACGACTTATGTATCTTCATTCCTTCTAGATCACGCCTGTTTTTCAAAGTGGTTGTGCCAGTGTACACTCTAATTAGCAATGAATGACACTTGTTTTTGCACCACTTTCAGTTATTGTCAGACTATTAATTTTAGCTACTCAAGTGGGTATTTAGTATCTCACGTTAGTTTAAATCACATATTCCCCGATTACTAATACGGTTGAACACTTTTATCAGCCATTTGCTTTTCTTCCTATGTGAAGAAAGATTTTCTTCTTATGTGTTTAAGATTTTGGACCTTTTATTATTTAGTTGTCTGTCTTTTTTATAATGCTCTGGATCTAATCTCTTTGTCAGTATATGTAATATAAATGCTATGCAAATAACTTCTACCACTCCGTATCTTGTCTTTTAGTCTCTTATTAATGTATTTTGGTGTACAGTTCATAATTTTAATATTAGTCCACTGTATTGTTCATTTTCTTTACATTAGTGTTTTTCTTTGTTCCAACATTTACTGAGAAAACCATCTTTTCCCTCATTAAACTCCAATGCTATGTCTGATAAATCAAGTGTTCATATACATGTAGGTGTGTAGTTCTCTTTATGGTTCCAGAGACCTATGTGTCTATCATTGCAACAAACCCACAAATCTATATCCTTACTGATTTTTATTGGCTAATTTAATAAGTTACTGGAAAATGTATGTTACAATATAATTATGGATTTGTCCATTTCACTTTGTAACTTTATCAATTTTTGCATCCGTATATTTTGAGGCTAACTTATTAGATACATACAATTTTTTATTTGTTATACATTCTTTGTGAATTGAACTTATCAAAGTGAAATGTCTACTTTTATTTCTAGTAATAGTATGTCTAAGTATCTACTTTGTTTGATATTAATGAGGTAAGGCCACCATTTATTAGATTCTTATTCAGTTTATCATTTTATATACATTTGTTTTTATATCTTCTATGTCTTTATTTCTTAGATGTACTTTTCTGCAAGTAGCATCTAGTTGTGATTTCATGAAAATCTTTGGCTTTTAAGGGGATCACTTTGTTTATATTTAATTCAATTACTGATTCATTAGTTTACACCAGTTACATCACCTCAGTTCTAGTCCATTTACTGTTGCTGTAAAGGAATACCTAAGTCTAGGTAGCTTATAAAGAAAAGAGGTTTATTTGGCTTATGTTTCTGCTGGCTGGAAGGTTCAATATTGGGCATCTGGTGAGGGCCTCAGGCTATTTCTACTCATGGTGGAAGGCAAAGGGGAGCCCGTATGTGCAGAGATCACACAGCGGGAGAGAAAGCAAGAGGGGTAGGGGAAGTGCCAGGCTCTTCTTAACAATCAGCTCTTACAGGAACTAATAGAGTGAGAACTCATCCCCCACTCCCAGGGAAGTCACTAATCTATTTATGAGGGATCTGCTCCCATGGCCCAAACACCACCCATTAGGCCCTGTCTCTCAACACTACCACACTGGTGATCAAATTTTAACATGAGATTTGGGGGGACAAGTATCCAAAGCATAGCAGCCTCTGTGCCCCAAAGCCACCCTTCACTGCCATGCTTGTGACATTAGAAAATTTTTTCTCTGACAACTGGCAGACAGAGTGCTACACTTTATCAGCAAAGGCCACTGGAAAGACAAAGGAGGATGAAGAGGTCAAAAACATGTAACACCTCCCCGGGAATAGCTTTCTCTAGAACTTAAGGGGAGGCTTCCCAGTAAGACCCGTTACTGAGGCACCTTACCAAACTTGTCTGCCATCCTGTGAGCCATGCCCACAACCTTTCCAATGAGACTGGATTTAAGCCCTAGGGAAAAGGGAGAGTGTCCAGATATTTTTGCATTTTGAATGACCGGCCTCTAGTCCTAGAGGTAAAGGATATTCCCTTCATCTACTCTTCTGACTTTCTTTACAGTTCCTTTTACCCTTCAGTAGGTACTCCCTATTCAGTAGTTAAATATTCTTTATATTAAACCTTCCCTGTTCAAAATACAGTGTCGTTCCTTTCTCCTGATTGGATACAGGATTTAATCTTCTATTTGTTTTCTATTTGCCCATCTTGTTACTCCAAAGTTTTTGATATTCCATTTCAGCAACTTTATTAGTTTGGTACTTATACATATTTTTGTTGCTCTTAATGGTGACCCTAATTATTATAACATGCTTCCTTGACTTATAAAACTTGATACTTTTTTCCTTTTCCTGGAAAATATAAGGTCATTAGAAAAATTTAATTCCATTTAATTTCCTCCAAACTTTCATGTTAATTATTATGTATTTTAACCCTATATAATTTTTAATCATCATAAGATTTCACTATCATGGCCAGGCACGGTGGCTATAATCCCAGCACTTTGGGAGGCCGAGGTGGGTGGATTACCTGAGGTCAGGAGTTTGAGACCAGCCTGGCCAACATGGTGAAACCCCATCTTTACAAAAATTAGCCAGGCATGGTGGCACTTGCCTGTAATCCCAGCTACTTGGGAGGCTGAGGCAGGAAAATCACTTGAACTCAGGAGGCAGAGGTTGCAGTGAGCTGAGATCGTGCCACCACACTCCAGCCTGGGAGACAGAGTGAGACTTCGTCTCAAAAAAAAAATGAAGTCATTATTACTATTTTATACTCTCAATGTTCATTTAGATATACCTAGAAATTTTCCTTTACATTGTTCTTATTTCTTCCTACACTTTAGAGCATCTGTGGTTATTTTACTCTGGCCTGAAGAACATTCTTTGTATTTCTGTGAGTGTGGATCTGTTGGTGACAGATGACTCATCCTTCATTTGTCTTACTGTGATTTGATTTTACTTACATTGCTGAAAGGTATTTTCTTCTGGTAGAGAATTTTAGATTGTTAGTCTTTTTTTTTTTTATCTCTGATGTTACTGTTTCATAGTCTTTTGGTTTTCATTGTTTCTGTTAAGTAGCCAGCTGTAGGGCTTTTGAGTTGACTGTATTTTTTTGCCCTATGACTATTTTAAGATTTTTCTTCTTTGGTTGTGTGGGTTTTCACCTCGATGTGGCAAAATACGAATTAATTTTAATTTATTTGACTTCAGAGTCATTGAACTTCGTAAATATTTGGCTTGATGTTTTTTGTAAGATTTGGAAACATTCACAGCTAATTTCTCTCCAGATATTGCTCTTGTTCTATTTTCTGTCTTTATTTCTTCTAGGACTCCAATTACATGTATGTTAGATACTTTTACTATGTTCCCTGTTTTTCTTACCTTCTCTTTTGCAATTTCCATCCATGCACTTCTTTGTGCTTCATTCTAAATATTTTTCCTGACTGATCATCCAGTTTACTACTTCTTTCTTCAGACTCATCTTGTCTGCAGTTAAACCCATCTAATGAGTCCTTAATTTTAGTTTTTTTTAATTTTCTGTTATAATTTTTCACTTCTCTGACAAAATTCTCAGTTTTGTCTTTTATCTCCTTGAATATGTTAAGGATAGTTATTTTGAAGCTTATGTCAGATAATGCTATTAACTTCTTCCCCTGTGGTTATGTTTCCATTTTTTATTGTTTGTCTTGTTTTTATTTCTGTTGTCTTGTCTCTTTGTGTGTTTGGTTATTTTTGCTTGTGTGCAGAACATTGTATACAAAAAAACTATAAAAAATAATGTGCATCTAGAAAAATATTATCTTCCCCCAGAATGGAGATAAATTTGCTTCTGTAGGCAGCTAAAGACACTAGGAATATGGTATCGCTGTAGTCCAATTTCAAAAATTTGGATAATTTTCACTTGAGCCTTACTTCTGTAAACTATCCCTGTGAGGCTGAACCTGAAGTTTCATAGGGTAAAGAAACTGTGGTACATATACACCATGGAATACTATGCAGCCATAAAAAAGAACAAGTCTTTTGTGGGAACACAGATGGAGCTGGAGGCCATTATCCTTAGCAACTAATCCAGGAACAGAAAACCAAATACGGTATATTCTCACATATAAGTGAGAGCTAAATGATGAGAACTTATGAACACAAAGAAGGAAACAACAGACACTGGGGTCTACTTAAGGGTAAAGCATGAAAGGAGGGAGAGGAGCAGAAAAAATAACTATTGGGTACTAGGCTTAGTACCTGGGTGACAAAATAATCCGTACAACAAACCCCCATTACATGAGTTTACCCATATAACAAACCTGCACATGCACCCTTGAACCTAAAATAAAAGTTAAGAGAAAAAAAAGAAATTGTCTTTAGTTTGCCAGTGAAAGCACTATAAGGCAAGCAAGTTGCCTAGTGTGTAAAATGTAAGAAGGCACGCACTCTCAAGCTTGTGCACTTGCAGGACTGGCTTCTGACAGTGATTTCCTTCTTCAGCTTTGCATGCTGAGAGTCTTGCTTGCCTCACCCTAGTTCTGACCCTGTACTTTGTTTTCATTCTTGAGTTGTTTCCGCTGGGTATGGAATTCTTACTCAGAAGTTTTGTTCTTTCCATTCATTGAAAGAATATTATTTTATTGTCTTCTGGTTTTTCTTACAGCTGTGAAAGGTATTGGAAACAACCCATATAATTGTTTTCATTGAAGGCAGTATTTCTTCTCTGGATGCTGTAAGATTTTTCTCTTTGTCTTTGCCACTATATGCGGCTTCATTATTGTATATTTAAGTGTGGGTTTAAAAAAATTATGCTGCTCATGGTGCTTTAGACTTGTTAAATTTATGAATCTCTGTTTTTCACCACCAATTTTGAAAATTCTGTGCCATTATCTCTTCAAAGTTGCTTATATTCAATTATCTTTTTTTTCTTTTCTTCTGAGAATTTAACTAAGTAGTCATATATGGCTTTACAACCAGAACACATTCTGAGAAATTCCCCATTAGGCTATTTCATCACTCTACAAATATTATAGAGTGTACTTACACAAACCTAGTTTATATAAGCCTACTACCACCTAGGCTATATGGTATAGCTTTCTGTTCCTAAGCTATAAAACTGCAAAACATGCTACTTTACTGAATACTGTAGGCAATTTTAACACAATGATATTTGTGTATATAAGCATATCTAAACATAGAAAAGATATAGTGAAAATACACATTATAATCTTATGAGACCATCATTGGATAGGAGGTCCATCCTTGACCAAAATGTTGTTAGGCATTTCATGATTATACATTAGACAATCTCTCTCCTTTATGTGTCTTGTCATTACTTCCTCTATTTTCCATGATTTTGTTCCCCTGTGCTTAACTTTGATATTTTTCTGTTCTATTTTCTAGTTCACTAATTTTATTTTTTGTTATATCTAATCTGCTTTCTAATGCTTTCAAGTTCTTAATTTTTGTTATTGTATGTTTAAATTCTATATTTTTTATTTAATTCTGTTTTAAATCTTTGATATAACTTCTTATGGTTTCTAGTTTTCTGCTGAAATCATCAAACATGGTCTTTATATTTGAAATAAACATAAAACGAGCATTGTAGACATTATGGTTTTTCAGTCTTTATCTGATAATTCTAGCATTTGGAGTCCTCTTGGTTTTCTTTCTGCTATTTCACTTATCTGACTTGTGTCATTACATGGCTTACTGTCTTTAATGATGTGCTAGTCATTCTATTTGAAAATATGTCTAAAAGAAAATTTTGAAGACTTAGAGAATTCTATGTTCCTTCAGACATTTTTTATTCTTTCTCTCAGGTGTCTGAAGGCACTCACTATCAATAATACCCTTTATCTTTTTTAAGCCTCAGGATTTGGGAGAACACCTAGATGACCTAAAACCAGGCATTTTTCCATGTGAGGGCCGGTTTATTTTTGTTATATTCTTACACAAAGAGGAATCCCAGAATAAGGAAGGAGTGGTAAGAGTCTCCACATCTACTGAGCTCTGGACTCTGAAAAATTGGCATCAAATCACAGGCCCATAGTTCTGAATTTCTTCCACTACCTAGATATCAGCCTAGTAGTTCATCACTATCCGATTAAATCTTCAGTGCTTCTAAGAAGAATTTTTCAAAAGTGTCCTCTGGCTTACTTGAGCTATGTTCAGCAATAACTTCATCTGTCATTACCAGAAGTAGAATTAGACTAGTTGGATGGTTGATTTATTTACTTATTTATTTTTAAGTGACCTAAATAACACATACTTTGTTTCAGGCACTATTACTCTTTGCAAATACTAACTCACTGAATTCTGATAACAACCCTAAAAGATTATTATTATCATTGAAGTTTACAAATGAAGAAACAAGGCTCAGAGAGTTTAAATAATTTCCCCCAAGGTCCACAGCAAACAAGTTGTAACACTAAGATTCTAAGTGAGGCAATCTTTCTCTAGAGCCTACACTCCTAACCACTGTGTTTGGCTTCTCCAGAAATTCGTTATCTGTACAGATCTTATTTCCCAAGAGTTATTTGAGTCTATAGTCAACTTCTCAAAAGGATGTATCTTAAGATACTGCAAGGTATCTTTAAGTACAGAACTCTGTCACTTCTTTTAGATACAACCTCAGCCCTTGAGTATCCCATTCCAGTCTCCAACACTGCTCAGTTTGCTGGTACAACAAGCAGAATTCTTCAGCATACTAGATTTTAATTACTAGAAAGAGGAGCTGTGAAGACAGACTTCACTTGATTTGCAATTGTGCTTGGGTGTATCCTATTTTAGGCTTAGAGAGATAGAAATTTTACAAATGCCATGAATGTCTTAGCTGATAAATCCTCAGGAAGGTTCAATGCCTTCTCTATTTCCCAACACTACAACTTTGTTTTTTTTTCAGTCTAAGTTAGTATCAGTAGGAGACTTAAAATTTCAATGAACGGTCATTTGAGTCCAGTGGCATTTTTAGAGTCAGGATACTTTCAAATGTGTATTTTTGGAGAATTATTTGTATGAAACATAGAGGAATTAAAAACAGTGGAAAAATAATTCCTTGGTTTATATTGAGGAGCTAAATATAACCACAGAGTTGGCAGGACATGCTTTTTGTACATTGTTAGTTCCTAGGACTAATTTCAATTTTTGACACTCAATAGAATATGTACACAGTAATAGCTTTCATTTGGTATCTGAATTTTCCCTTCTGTGTTTTAAATGTTGAAAAATAAATATTAAACGTCCCTGTTTGACAGCTTTGAAGAGAGTAGTGGTTCTCCCAGCACAGAGTTTGAGATCTGAGAACGGACAGACTGCCTCCTCAAGTGGGTCCCTGACCCCTGAGTAGCCTAACTGGGAGGCACCTCCCAGTAGGGAGGCGACTGACACCTCATAAGGCTGGGTGCCCCTCTGAGATGAAGCTTCCAGAGGAAGGATTAGGCAGCAACATTTGCTGTTCTGCAGCCTCCACTGGTAATACCCAGCCAAACAGGGTCTGGAGTGGACCTCCAGCAAACTCCAACAGACCTGCAGCTGAGGGTTCTGACTGTTAGAAGGAAAACTAACAAACAGAATGGACATCCACGCCAAAACCCCACCTGTACGTCACCATCATCAAAGACCAAAGGAAGATAAAACCACAAAGATGGGGAGAAACCAGAGCAGAAAAGCTGAAAATTCTAAAAATCAGAGCACCTCTTCTCCTCCAAAGGAATGCAGCTCCTTGCCAGCAACGGAACAAAGCTGGATGGAGAATGACTTTGACAAGTCAAGAGAGGAAGGCTTCAGATGATCGGTAATAACAAACTTCTCCGAGCTAAAGGAGGATGTTCAAACACATCGCAAAAAGGCTAAAAACCTTGAAAAAGGAGTAGACGAATGGCTAACTAGAATAAACAGTGTAGAGAAGTCCTTAAATGACCTGATGGAGCTGAAAACCAAGGCACGAGAACTATGTGACAAATGCACAAGCTTCAGTAGCCAATTTGATCAAATGGAAGAAAGGGTATCAGTGATTGAAGATAAAATGAGTGAAATGAAGTGAGAAGTTTAGAGAAAAAAGGGTAAAAAGAAACGAACAAAGTCTCCAAGAAACATGGGACTATGTGAAAAGACCAAATCTACGTCTGATTGGTGTACCTGAAAGTGATGGGGAGAATGGAACCAAGTTGGAAGACACTCTTCAGGATATCATCCAGGAGAACTCCCCCAACCTAGTGAGGCAGGCCAACATTCAAATTCAGGAAACACAGAGAATGCCACAAAGATACTCCTTGAGAAGAGCAACTCCAAGACAGATAATTGTCAGATTGACCAAAGTTGAAGTGAAGGAAAAAATATTAAGGGCAGCCAGAGAGAAAGGTCGGGTTACCCACAAAGGGAAGCCCATCAGACTAACAGCTGATCTCTCGGCAGAAACTCTACAAGCCAGAAGAGAGCGGGGGCCAATATTCAACATTCTTAAAGAAAAGAATTTTCAACCCAGAATTTCTTGTCCAGCCAAACTAAGCTTCATAAGTGATGGAGAAATAAAATACTTTACAGACAAATGCTGAGAGATTTTGTCACCACCAGGCCTGCCTTACAAGAGCTCCTGAAGGAAACACTAAACATGGAAAGGAACAACTGGTACCAGCCACTGCAAAAACATGCCAAATTGTAAAGACCATCAATACTAGGAAGAAACCGCATCAACTAATGAGCAAAATAACCAGCTAACATCATAATGACAGGATCAAATTCACACATAACAATATTAACCTTAAATGTAAATGGGCTAAATGCTCCAATTAAAAGACACAGACTGGCAAATTGGATAAAGAGTCAAGACCCATCAGTGTGCTGTATTCAGGAAACCCATCTCATGTGCAGAGACACACATAGACTCAAAATAAAGGGATGGAGGAAGATCTACCAAGCAAATGGAAAACATTTGCAATCCTAGGGGTTGCAATCCTAGTCTCTGATAAAACAGACTTTAAACCAACAAAGATCAAAAGAGACAAAGAAGGCCATTACACAATGGTAAAGGGATCAATTCAACAAGAAGAGCTAACTATCTTAAATATATATGCACCCACTACAGGAGCACCCAGATTCATAAAGCAAATCCTTAGAGACCTACAAAGAGACTTAGACTCCCACAAGATAATAATGGGAGACTTTACCACCCCACTGTCAACACTAGACAGATCAATAAGGCAGAAAGTTAACAAGGATATCCAGGAATTGAACTCAGCTCTGCACCAAGCAGAACTAATAGACATCAACAGAACTCTCCACCCCAAAACAGCAAATATACATTCTTCTCAGCACCACATCACACTTATTGCAAAATTGACCACATAGTTGGAAGTAAAGCACTCCTCAGCAAATGTAAAACAACAGAAATTAGAACAAACTGTCTCTCAGACCACAGGGAATCCAAACTAGAACTCAGGATTAAGAAAATCACTCAAAACTGCTCAACTACATGGAAACTGAACAATGTGCTCCCAATTGACTACTGGCTACATAACAAAATGAAGGCAGAAATAAATATGTTCTTTGAAACCAATGAGAAAAAGACACAACATACCAGAATCTCTGGGACACATTTAAAGCAGTGTGTAGAGGGAAATTTATAGCACTAAATGCCCACAAGAGAAAGCAGGAAAGATCTAAAATTGACACCCTAACATCACAATTAAAAGAACTAGAGAAACAAGAGCAAACACATTCAAAAGCTAACAGAAGGCAAGAAATAACTAAAATCAGAGCAGAACTGAAGGAGAGAGACACACAAAAAACCCTTCAAAAAATCAATGCATCCAAGAGCTGGTTTTCGAAAACATCAACAAAATTGATAGACCACTAGCAAGACTAATAAAGAAGAAAAGAGAGAAGAATCAAATAGACGCAATAAAAAATGATAAAGGGGATATCACCACCAATCCCACAGAAATACAAACTACCATCAGAGAATACTATAAACACCTCTATTCAAATAAACTAGAAAATCTAGAAGAAATGGATAAATTCCTGGACACATACACCCTCCCAAGACTAAACCAGGAAGAATTGGAACCCCTGAATAGACCAATAACAGGTTCTGAAATTGAGGCAATGATTAATAGCCTACCAACCAAAAAAAGTCCAGGACCAGACGGATTCACACCCGAATTCTACCAAAGGTTCAAAGAGGAGCTGGTTTCATTCCTTCTGAAACTATTCTAATCAATAGAAAAAGAGGGAATCCTCCCTAATTCATTTTATGAGGCCAACATCATCCTGATACCAAAACCTGGCAGAGACACAACAAAAAAAGAGAATTTTAGACCAATATCCCTGATGAACATTGATGCAAAAATCCTCAATAAGATACTGGCAAACCAAACCCAGCAGGACATTAAAAAGCTTATCCACCACGATCAAGTTGGCTTCATCCCTGGGATGCAAGGCTGGTTGAACATATGCAAATCAGTAAACGTAATCCATCATATAAACACAACCAAAGACAAAAACCACATGATTATCTCAATAGACGCAGAAAAGGCCTTTGACAAAATTCAACAGTACTTCATGCTAAAAACTCAAGAAACTAGATATTGATGGGACGTATCTCAAAATAATAAGAGCTATTTATGACAAACCCACAGCCAGTATCATACTGACTGGGTAAAAACTGGAAGCATTCCCTTTGAAAACTGGCACAAGACAGGGATGCCTTCTCTCACCACTCCTATTCAACATAGTGTTGGAAGTTCTGGCCAGGGCAATCAGGCAGGAGAAAGAAATAAAGGGTATTCAATTAGGAAAAGAGGAAGTCAAATTGTCCCTGTTTGCAGATGACATGATTGCATATTTAGAAAACCCCATCGTCTCAGCCCAAAACCTCCTTAAGCTAATAAGCAACTTCAGCAAAGTCTCAGGATACAAAATCAATGTACAAAAATCACAAGCATTCCTATACACCAATAATAGACAAACAGAGAGCCAAATCATGAGTAAACTCCCATTCACAATTGCTTCAATGAGAATAAAATACCTAGGAATCCAACTCACAAGGGATGTGAAGGACCTCTTCAAGGAGAGCTACAAACCACTGCTCAACGAAATAAAAGAGGACACAAACAAATGGAAGAACATTCCATGCTCATGGATAGGAAGAAACAATATTGTGAAAATGGCCATACCGCCCAAGGTAATTTATAGATTCAATGCCATCCCCGTCAAGCTACCGATGACTTTCTTCACAGAATTGGAAAAAACTACTTTAAAGTTCATATGGAACCAAAAAAGAACCCACATTGCCAAGTCAATCCTAAGCCCAAAGAACAAAGCTGGAGGCATCACGCTACCTGACTTCAAACTATACTACAAGGCTACAGTAACCAAAACAGCATGGTACTGGTACCAAAACAGAGATATAGACCAATGGAACAGAATAGAGCCCTCGGAAATAATACCACTCATCTACAACCATCTGATCTTTGACAAACCTGACAAAAACAAGAAATGGGGAAAGGATGCCCTATTTAATAAATGGTGCTGGGAAAACTGGCTTAGCCATATGTAGAAAGCTGAAACTGGATCCCTTCCTTACACCTTATACAAAAATCAATTCAAGGTGGATTAAAGACTTAAATGTAAGACCTAAAACCATAAAAACCCTAGAAGAAAATCTAGGCAATACCATTCACAACAGGCATGGGCAAGGACTTCATGACTAAAACACCAAAAGCAATGGCAACAAAAGCCACAATTGACAAATGGGATCTAATTAAACTAAAGAGCTTCTGCACAGCAAAAGAAACTACCATCAGAGTGAACAGGCAACCTACAGAATGGGAGAAAATTTTTACAATCTACCCATCTGACAAAGGGCTAATATCCAGAATCTACAAAGAACTTGAACAGATTTACAAGAAAAAATCAAACAACCCCATCAAAAAGTGGGCAAAGGATATGAACAGACACTTCTCAAAAGAATACATTTATGCAGCCAACAGACACATGAAAAAATGCTCATCATCACTGGCCATCAGAGAAATGCAAATCAAAACCACAATGAGATACCATCTCACATCAGTTAGAATGGTGATCTTTAAAAAGTCAGGAAACAATGGGTGCTGGAGAGGTTGTGGAGGAAAAGGAACACTTTTACACTGTTGGTGGGACTGTAAACTAGTTCAACCATTGTGGAAGACAGTGTGGCGATTCCTCAAGGATCTAGAACTAGAAATACCATTTGACCCAGCCATCCCATTCCTGGGCATATACCCAAAGGATTATAAATCATGTTGCTATAAAGACACATGCACACGTATGTTTATAGTGGCACTATTCACAATAGCAAAGACTTGGGACCAACCCAAATGTCCAACAATGATAGACTGGATTAAGAAAATGTGACACATATACACCATGGAATACTATGCAGCCATAAAAAATGATGAGTTCCTGTCCTTTGTAGGGACATGGATGAAGCTGGAAACCATCATTCTGAGCAAACTATCACAAGGACAGAAAACCAAACACCACATTTTCTCACTCATAGGTGGGAATTGAACAATGAGAGTGCTTGGACACAGGGTGGGGGATGTCACACACCGGGGCCTGCTGGGGGGTGGGGAGACGAGGGAGGGATAGCATTAGGAGATATACCTAATGTCAATGACGAGTTAACGGGTGCAGCACACCAACATGGTGCATGTATATATATGTAACAAACCTGCACATTGTGCACATATATCCTAGAATTTAAAGTAAAATAATAATAAAAAAGAAAAAAGAAAAATAAATATTAATCCCTCCTCATGGTAGCTTACATTAATATTCTTTCTAATTAAAAATTCATTCTTAAACACATCACAATCACTAATTGCTTCCCATTGTCTCTTTTTCGCCTTTAATGTCCACAGACCACTGAACAGAGAGTAGAAGCAGCTAAGATTTATTGTTTACTGTAAGTCTGGCACAATACAGGTTTTGTACTACTGTCCCTAGGCTCTGTCATATTTTAAACACTCCTTTCTCTACGCTATTTCTAGTGTTGAATTTTTCACATTGCATTATTATTTAGCTAGGTATCTTACTGTCTCCACTACTTGGACAAGTTCCTTAAGAGTAGGATCTATTCATTTGTTATCTTGATTCCATAGTGTTGAGTACTAGTATCATGACCAAAATCTAAACGTAGATATGTCTCTTTCTTCTATTCTGTACTCATTACAGAATGGGTCATGCTAAGGGGGGCTATTATTTTGTTGTTCAGAGTAGAATCCTCTTTTGAATTTGATGTCGATAGTATGAAATAAGGAAGAGTCTTATGTCACATGACTATGCACCAACCATTTTGCATATATTGATTATGCTCCTCTTCATAAGATGCAGATTATTATGATCATGTTACAGAGAGAGACATTGAAACCCAGAGAGGTTAAGTACAATTTCTCAGGTCATGCAGATTCTGAGTGGCAGAGACAGAATTCAAACCCAATTAGTCAGGCTCTTGAGTCTATATATTTGACCATTAACATACTGACCGTTTACATTGTTTAAAAAGGTAAGAAAATACTATAACAAATACCTATACACTTACCACTCAAGATAAGAAACAAAACATGACTATGTACTGATCAGATTCTCCTCCATCTGCTTCCTCTCCCCAGAGGTAACCATTCTCCTGCATTTGGTAGTTATCATGCCTAGGCACAACATTAGGAATATCCATATGTTTCTAAACAAAATACAAGATTGTTTTCCATGTTGTTGTGCTTATATAAATGACATTCCTCAGCAAATATTTAAGTTTCTGATAATCTACAATACTATGTGCCAACAACTCTTTTTAAGTGCAGAGAAAACAGCAGTGACAAAACAAAATCTCTGCTCTCATGAAATTTAGTTCTTGAGTGAGGAGACAGACAAAAAAGCATAAACAAAACATATAAGATGATAATAAGTAAAACAAAATAATGTATAGTAGAGGATAAAGGGTGATGGGGTATGGAAGAAAATGAAGGCCTCTTTTACCAGACATCTTTAGGCAGGTATGTGAAAGGAATGAGAGAATGATACCTTACTTTAAAAAAAACAAAACAAAACAAAAAAAAGACTCTTGCTTATGTGAAGAAGAGATGGCACTGGGCCAAGAGTAGAAACAGGGAGCTCTGTTGCAAAAGGTTTAGACAAAAGATAATGATGGCTTGGAATTTAAGGAGGAGGTGAGAAGTAGTCAGATTCTGCTTGTATTTTTGAAGGTAGTATTTATATATAAAAGAAATGATCCGTAGTTTTCTTTTCTTGTACTGGCCTTATGTTTTTGGAATCAAGATTTCACTGGACTTATAAAATGATCTAGGCAGCTTTTGTTCCACCCTTGGGACCATTTGTATTACATAGGTGCTAACCTTCCCTGATGTGTTGGTGGAATTCACTGTAGAGCCATTCAGGCCTAACAGAATTTGATGACGGTTGAGGTGGGGGGAAAAATGGAGGTTTTTTGCTACCATTTCCATTTTTTTTTAATTCTTAGTGTTTTCTTCAAATTCCCAAATTTTAACTTCAGCATCTTATTTCTCTTTGAATTTTTTCAACTCATCTAAGTTTTCAAATTAGTCAGTATATACTTGTTTATAATATTATGCCTGCATTACTATACCTTTTCTCATTCTGCATTTTATTTATTTTCATTTTCTTTTTTGTTTACTAAGTCTTACATGACTATCTTATTAAAGTTTTTGAAGAACAAGTTCTGGGGTTTTAAAAATCTTCACTAATCTTATTGTCATTGTCATTTTTTGTTTATTTCATAGTTTTCTGCATGTGGCATAAGTAGTATTTTCTTACTTTTTGTTTTTCTGGGTGTTCTCTAACACTTCTCCACTTCCCCATAGTGCTATATTGGATACTTAGCTAATATATTCACATGGTTCGAAAGCCCAAAAGCATAAAACCTTTTACAGTGGAAACTTGTCCTCTCATATTAGTTCCCATATGTTCAGTTCCTACCCATAGATGAGTACTGTTTATGGTTTCATATGCATCATTCCAGAATTTTTTATGTATATACTAATGGATTCAAACGTGGTTTAATTTTCCTACTTTTCTTATGAAAGGTTGCATATCATAAATGCTCATCTGTACCTTTCTTGTTCACTTAATAATATATTTTATAGATTTTCCATAACAGAACCTAAAATGTTCTGTAACTTTTCTTTTACAATTGCATATAATTATATGTATTTTATTCACTCATTCTCCTTTTGATAGTCCTTTGGTTTCTTTTTATCTTTTGTCAATATAAATGATGCTTGTAACAGACACCACTTAAATCTTTTCAGCCTCACCAGGCCCTTTTTTGTTGCCCTGCCCCCATTCTATCACTGCCACCTGCAGCTGTGATGACAAGCCCAGCAGGGTAAGGGCTAAGGTTCACTTCAACCAGACAGTTGCCCAAGACATGTGACATTCGCTTCCTGCCTTAGGGTGCCTCTGTTGCTACTGAGGCTTGAGAAGTCCTAGGACATGCTTGCCCACACATTCAACCAGAATTGCAGGAAAGTGCATCTTAGAGAAACAAGAGAGTGAATCTTAGAATGATGGGAGCCGGCAGAAAAATGATTCACCCTTTCTTTCTCCCTCCATCCCATAGACTGTCCTTAAATGCAATAGTTCATAGGCTCTTAGAATCCTGCCAGATCAAGCCATGAATTATGCTTGGTAGCAGGTTGTAGCCGTCTCAGTAATATACCTTGTGTTGGCTCCCCCTATTTTCCCACCTGTTTCCCCTCGTTCCTTCACTCCTGCTTTCTTGGGCTTGAACTCTCAGCTAAAGTAGCAAGACATAAATGTGTTTGCCTTAGGCTCTGTACTCTGGAGAACTCAGGCCAAGACAGCTGGAATTAGGGAAAACCTTTGAAAGCAGATGCCTCAGGATAAGATTTTGGAGTTGTGTTTCTCTCCAGCCTGATGCCAATGGGGACCGTGTTACTAGCGGTAAGTGGGGGTGGCGATAACTCCTGCTTGAAATAGTATCAGAATCACTAAGGATTTCATCAGGGGCTAATTGAGATGAGATGCAGGGGAAACTGAGGCACTGCCATGTACTGTGGCTATAGCACATCTCATGCCTCAGAGGATATGGTGATAATTATAAGCATAGGATGGTGAAGGAGGCTGGACTGTTAATGGCACTGGAAAACCCAAATAAGGTCATATTGAGCCAATTGCCTCTATGATCATCTGAGAGGCACCATGCTGTTTATTCAGCTGTTGTTTCTCTATGCCAACCTTATTTTTCAACACTTTGCTATGTGATGCTCTACAAGCCTGTTTTGGCAGCTGGCTACCTGTTATGTTTTCCCAGAAGGAAACACTAGAGGGAGACTGAAAGCCTGAAGGAGAAACAATTAGCTCTTTCCTGATGTATGTTCTTTAACTGCCAACATAACCCCTTCAGAGATACCAGCTTCCAGTGCTCCTTCTTAGGGGCCTGAGTTCCTGCTACATGGAGGCTCTCCAAGAGTCTAGGTTTCAACAAATTCAACCTCTTCTCTTTGTTTCCCAGCCCTTGGAATGGTAGCTTCTTTCTGTCCTATTCTTTCTATGTTATCTCAGTGTATTCCTTTTGCATTTTTAGTCTTTTAATATCTGTTTAGCTAATTCCTTTAATATACTGTTTCTGTTATCTGACTGGGTTGAGTCTAATATATTGAAATGGACATCCATTCCAGAGATTACAGATGTAATGTGTTACCTTGCACATCTGCAAGTGGTTCCAAGTTTACTTGATTGGTTGACAGAACTTGGGTTCCATCATGGCCCACATTCATTGAGATAGAGATGGATCTTTCCCTGTGTAAGGCAGAGGAAGAAATTTAAAGGTTTAGAATGGGGATGTTGGAATTGATTTATCATAAGTGACTTGTACACTAACCCCATGGCCCATTCTCACTACATCATCCTAGGTACCTCGAAAACGCTTCATTCACTAGGGCATTAAGAAACACATTAATAAGAGGGCACCAGAATCCTTATTGTCCTCTATAGGCCAGGAAGGTTGATGCAAGATGCTGGCACTGCAATTGGTCCCCTGATTTCAATGGAGAAGCTAAGATCCTGGCATACCAGAGCCAAGTGGTAGTACTCACCTGCCAAAGACAATGAGGACACATTTATAGTAAAGAGTGTAAGGAATAAAGGGGTAATCAGAATGTTTGGCCATCAGCTAGGAAAGTGAACTCGATAGACATTATAGTAAAATGTTACTTGATCCTTATAACAGGATTTAAAAAAAATCTAGGTCTCATGGCCAGAAAGTGGACTTGAGTCACCACAATGGAGAATCAAAGCCTCTTGTCTAGCTTGAATATCTAAACCGATTCACAAACTCAAATCCCTTTCATTGAAGAGGAGGGTAGGCCCCTTGAGAAAGGACCCTGCAATTCAGCCACAAGAATATACTATAAATCTTCTTCCAAGTTTTTACTTAAAGAGACTTTGCTTTCACTTACTATAATGACTGTGCTAAATAGAAAGGAAATACTCAGACCTTGGCTGATACAGCTTATTGCTCTACTCCTGCAGCCACATGGCAGACTGTGCTGAAAACCAGGCCCTGGATCTGATTTTAAGGGTGGCAGTGCTTCAAAGGAAAATGACTGTGCAAACTTGACAGATTTCCTATGTAAAGATAGGACCTCGATATAAAACAAAATAGGGCTCTGAGATCTGGAACTAGGGCATTTAGATAGATGAGCCTGAGAATCTTTAATGCCTAAATTCTTCTACACCCTCTGGCAAGCAAAAGCAGACCCTTCCACTTTCCAGGGAGAGAGGCCTTCCTGTACTTGGAGACTATGTAATGATCTCAGCTGTAGCAAGTGTCTCATAAAATGGTGCCTTTTACTAACATACTGATTCTACCCTTCATTAATCCGGGCTCACCTGGAGTATGACCCCCATAACTAGGGTCATATTTTAGCCAAAGTTGAATAAGGAAATACCCTGCTCCAAAAAGAAGTAGCTTACATGTCAAGGAAATTTAATTGTGTGGATGATATGCACAATCATGAACCAGAGGAACATGAGAGGGACCACATCTGGAGAACACTGAACTGGGAAGGAGTGTGAAATATAAGGCTAGATAGGAGAGAATTTACTGATGGAGACACTCATCTATGACTCAGGATTCAGTATTTTGGCAAAGACACCTGGAACCAGTCTTCATAGTCTGCTGGGATGGCCTTTTGAAATTTGGATAGAGCAGTAGCTTATAGTAAATGAAGTGAAGATGCCAGAATTTTTTTTGGCATAAGAGTGGGAAAGAGTTCAGAAGGCTCAAGGATATGGAAATGTTAGAAAGGATTTACTGTATAATACCTGAGGACCCAACTGGTCCCACAGGATATTCCCTTTCTAAAGGCAACAAACAATGTACCCATGAAGGTGTCATCAACATCTTCAAGAAGTTTCATGTTGGCTGTCTTGTAGAGGCTGGAGCTGATGGTGTGTGATGCTGCCATGGAGTTGTGATTTTGGGAATTCATGAGTATGAACGGATTCATGAGTATGAAGTGGCAGAAGCCAGGTGGCAACACTGAATCATCAGAGGCAAGCTGGATCTAATTGCCATAACGAGTAAGGTCAACATATGTTACAGTTTGCACAGGACTGTTTTTGCCTGTTGTCCCAGCATATTATTACTAGTGCCAGCTTTCACTCTCAAAAGTGTCCTGGTTTTCACAATCAATCTTTGGTTATCCTAGTTATAAACAGAAAAAATGGAGTGGCAATTAAGGTGACTTGATCCATAGGGATTTGGGGTGATGGCCATTAGATCATGGTGTTTCTACGGTCAAAACAAAAGAACAATGGAGTAAGGTGTTACCTGATTTGTATAACAGTGACAACAACAATGCTTTTTAAAAATGAAAGCTGGTGAGTACTGGGCTGATGTCAGCCATTATAATAGAAAATTGCAATATCTCATTCGCTTTTCAGATCTAAGCCAGTTTATAGTCTGAGAGCCAACTGATTGAAGCACCCGATGTGTACCCTTGAGGAAGTACCCTGTAATGTCATCATAGGTATATATTTGTCCATTCATTTCCCAAAGGAATCTGTGAATTTTTTTCCAGGATAACTGCCAACTGGAGAAAGGAAAACATACAGGCTTTTGGAGGGCCAGGGAAAAAGTAAAATTTATGCAAGTAGTTGATAAATGGAGTCCCGGCCCAAGCCCATCTTACAGTGGATCCAGTGGGTCCACAGATTCATCTTGTGGTTATTTTCCTGATCCTGAATATACAGCTGAAATAAAAATTCTTGACACAAACAGAACTTTAACATTTGACCTTATAAAGTAAAGTCCAAAATGTTAGGAGTAGCAAGTGTAAGTCCCTGAAACTGCTACCCATTCTTGGCCAAGATAATAAATGAGAAGCAATACCAATGGAGAGGAACTGCAGAGATTAGTGCCAGTGTAAAAGATTTAAAGTATGTAGGGACGGTGGTCTCCTCACATCAAGGTTTAATTCTTGCTCCTGCAAAAACCACATGGATAATGAGGGGTAATATTGGAATACCATAAATATGAACAGGTTGTAGCCCCAATTGCAGCTGCCGTGCCAAATGTGGTATCTTTATTGGAACAGATCAACATAGTCACTCGTATTTAATATCCAACTATTAATTGGGTAAATGTGTTTTGCTCAATCTCAATCAGTAGAAAGAATCAAAAGGAGTTTGCTTTTATACAGTAACAAAGTTATTGTCTTGACCCAGAGCTCTGTTACATTTCTTGCTCTCTGTCATAATGTGTCTGCATACTATTGATTTTCTTGTTATTTCGTGGAACATCACTGGCCTACTATATTGATAACATCATGTTATTCGGATCTTGTGAGCAAGAAGTGGTAAGTACCCTAGATGATTCCCTAGTACTAAATGATAGGAGATAAGCCCCATGAAGATTCAGAGGCCTGCCATATTGTTTTCTGGAGTCACGGGAGTGGGCAATACTGAGATATCCTCCCCTAAGATGAAGAATATGTTGTTGCACTTGACACCTCCTGCCACAAGAAAAGAAGCAGTATGCTTAGTAGACCTCTTTGAGCTTCAGAGGAAATATGTACTGCAATACAGAATACTGCTTTAACTCATCTATTTAGTCACTCAGAAGGCTTCCATTTTCGAAGAGACTCACAGCAACAGAGGGCTGTGTAACAGGTCCAGGCTAAGATGCAAGCTTCTTTGCCACTCAGGTCATATGATTTAGTCATTTACAGTTTTCACTATACAAGTCTTTTACATCTTTTGACAGACTTACCTTAAGTATTTCCATTTTTTATGTTATTTTGAATGGTATTTTATTTTCAATTTCTAGTTGTACACAACAGGTGTATAGAAATACAGTTTAGTTTTGCATGTTATATTATACTCTGCAATCTTGCTAAATTCACTTTTTTAGTTGATTGGAGGCCAAATATTAAAATTTTACCCCCTTGTCAGGTGTATATTTTTGTATTGCTATAAATATTCTAGAGGTTTATTCTGAGATCCAATTAACTTACTTGAAAACAATTTGATTCTTTTATGATTTGTTTCACAGATCCAGAGTAGTGCTTAATTGTATTATTCTCAACTACTGAGGCAAGGCTTTCCTGAAGTTATTGCCCATTGCTCTGTGAATTATGTTTTATTCCAGTCTGCCTGGTGCAAACAAGCACTATTGCCAGCCCTTTGTGAGTGCCAGGAACTGTTCTCTAATGCTTTTACTTGATTTTTACCCTAACCTTGGATAATTCTTCACTTTGATGCACTGATGAGTAGTCTGCTGAATGCTTGAAGGGGATTTTGCAGGTGTCCCGAGTTCTGTCTTTGTGCAACTCTCTCATCTCTAGTACTATGGTCTGCAAACCCTAGAGGTCTGGGTCTACTCAGACAACTTCATCTCTTCAACTCATAGCATCCACCAGGACATGCCTTGGTTTCCCTCCTGGTGTTATGACCTAGAAACTCTCCCAGGGATGGAAGTTGGGGGCAAGCCTAGAGCCACCTCATTTGTGTTCGGTCTCGGAAGCTTTCTATATATACTCTGAATCATTGTACTCATATATCTAGTTTGTCAAATTATCAGAAACCTAAATCAAAGCCTAGGAACAAAACTTGCCAGAGAGAAAATGTTAAGGTAGGGGAAATTTGCTTGTGGTAATTAAGGTCTTGCCATTTGTTGTCTTTTCCTCCCTTTCCCACCATTTCATTTGCTCAGTGCCTTCACATATTTTGTCTCCTTGTTATTAAAAATTGCTTTCAAGAAGGGATCCAAAACTCATTAACTAGGGTAATTTTCATGTTAACAAGGATGAGTGCTTTCATCTAAAGAAATAAAGTTCTAGTAATGGTTTTAAACATTTTTTTTAAATCTGGGTTTTTTTAGGGCTTTGCTAAAATTCTATCTGAATAGGAGCCAACCTGCGCTCAAGTGGGAAAGATAGATTCAACTAATTGAGCAGATTTGTTTTTAGATAGAGAATATACAGATATACGGCTCATCAGCTTGTCTCCATCTTGAATTTAGAACCATGGAGTAATATCTAGAGGAGACCCTAACGTTTACCTGTAATTTTCCTTCAAGCTCTTCTCTAAAACTGTTCTCTCTCTCTCTCTCTCTCTCTCATCTGTTTGGGATGCTGATAATGTTGCAGTGAATACACTTGGTTGACCAGACCTCCATGTCCAATTGATTCATTTACATGTAACCAGTCAAGGTAGAGACACAGGTATTATCTAGCAATTCTCTCACTCACAAGCTCCTCAATTCCTTCATTTATCCAACTTCTCAATGTCACCTCTACATTTCATTTTAAACATAGTTCTCTGAGCATCTGAGCAAAAAAAAAAAAAAAATCTGTGGAGTGTGGATGTTATTTTTATCAATTTTCTTCTTCTCTAGTATTTGCAGCTCTAGCAGAAATTGCTTACTATATGCTAGAGAAAAAGTACAGGGATGATAAAATAATCCCTTCTCCCTCCTTGGGGGATTCATATAAGACGATAATTTTGTGAAGTTGGCAGAGACTCCGTGAAAATTTCTTAGCCCTGAAGATATGTGTAATTCTTAGACCTAGTAAACAAAGTCATTCATAACTCACATGTACACCATTTAATAGGACTGCCAAGGAGTGCTTGCCTGGTTATGAATTTATGTGTACAAATGACAGATACATAACACAATTTCTTAAAGGAGGAAAATGCGCAAAGAATTTTGTATTCTCAGTTGGTAAATGGAGAAAAGCACCTTAAAGGGGAATATCAAGAAAGTTGTAGTGTAGATTGCAATGTAAATCGTCATTAAAATATTGCTAACCAATGTATATTATTCATTTATTCATTTGTAAAACATACATTCATCAAAGTTTTCAAGACCTTTGCACTTACTCTTCTTTCTCCCTAGCATACTCCTCTTCAAGTTTCTTTGTATAGCTGGCTCATTCTCTTTTCCAGCAGTTGTCAGCTTGAAGCCCCCCCTACTTAGAAAAGGCTTTCCTGGCCATCCAATCTAAAGTAGCCTACCCTGGTTACCTTGTATCTCCTCATCTGTTTTATTTCCATTATAGGGTTCATCACAGTCTTTAATGATCTTGTTTATTTATATTTTTACTTAATTTTAACATTTGTCTTCCTGACAACAACTTTGGTTTATGAGGTTAGGACTTGTAAAAAAATCTTGTTCATCTCTGCGACCTAGAGCCTAGAAGAGTCCAGTACCTGGGAGAATCACCATAAAGGCCAGGTGAATAAGTTGTAAGAGTGAAACATACAGTGGGCACCTACCATGTGCTATCACCTAGCAAAGTGCTTCCAATTTACTCAAAGTCTTGTATGTGACACAGGCTTGTTAATAGTAAATATTAGCAATACAATAAGTTTTACAGAGATATGTGCAGGGCATTTTGAGAGCACATAGAAAGAGGTTGCCTAACTCAGGGTTTCTTAACCTATTTATATTTTGGGCCAGATAATTCTTTGTTACGGGAGGCTGTCCTGTATATTGTAGGATGTTTAACAGCATCCACGCCTCCTGTACAATAGAAATAGATGGCATAGCATTTCTTCCCCTCAATTGCAAAAACTAAAAGTTTCTCCAGACACTGCCAATGGGAGCAATATTGCCCCCAATTGATAATTCACTCTCCCTCCTAATCCAATCTGTATACCAAACATTTGAAGAAAATTTAAACTTATTTTCCTGATTATCTGCTCATAATATAAAATTTGAAAGATACATACAGAACCAAAGAAAAAAATGTATAATCCTAATTGGTTACCTCTTGAGATAACCATTATTTAAACATAGTTACATATTTCTTTCAACTCATTTAGCACTGTATTTTTGCCTTTCCATGGATGAGGTCATGTTTTACATATTTACCATTATGTAATATAACTTTGGCCTAACATTGTTCACCTGTAATTTAAAAAATCTTCATGTAAATTATTTTAAGGACTACATGATATTGGATAGTGTGATTATATTATAGCTGATATAACTACCCTTAATATTAGATGTTTAGGTGTTTTCAGTTCATCAGAAACTTTATACCAACTTACTCTACCACCTATGTTATGAAAAATTACAGATTTCACTGTAAAATCACTAATATGATTATTATAACCTTTGAAATATTTGCAAATTTAATGGACAAAAAATGTCTCATTTGTGTTCATGTTTGCATTTTTTGTTAATGAAATCAAATCTTGTTAATACTTTGTATTAATTACTTTGTATTAGTACAATTAATACTTTATATTAATACTCTCTATTCATGCTTTGTATGTTAATATCCTTTGTACGTTTATGCAAAAGAATCTTTATGTTTTTCTTATCTACTGATAAAAACACTTTATATGTAAAATTATTGCTATATTTATATAAACTTATAAAGTCATATATTACAGATTTTTTCAAATTGGTTATTTAACATTTATATGATTTATGATTTGGAGATTTGTTCCCTTCAAACCTCATGTTAATGTGATACCCTATGTTGGAGGTGGGGCCTGGTAGGAGATGTTTGGTTCATGGAGGAGGATCCCCCATGAATAACTTGGTGCCCTCCTCATGATAATGAGTGAGTTCTCAGCTGTTAGTTCATGCAAGAGCTGGTTGTTTAAAGGAGGCTGGCACCTCCTCGTCTCACTTTTGCTCTTTTTTTTGCCATGTGACACACCTGCTCCTCCTTCACCTTCCACTATGGAAGCTTCCTGGGGTCTCACCAGAAGCAGGTGCTGGTGACATCCTTGTACAGCCTACAGAACTGTGAGCCAAATAAACCTCTTTTCTTTATAAATTACCCAGTCTTAGGTATTACTTTATGGCAACGCAAAACAGACCAACAGAATGGTATTTTTAAAATACATTTTTAATTTTAAAATACTTAAATGTTTTGGTCTTCTTGTTTATGATTTCTTCCAATGATTTCAGGCTTAAAAGTCCTCTGCATTCAAAGGAGTCAGTAAATATTTATTTATATTTTCTTCTCTCTTAAAACATTACATTATAAATACACACTTTACTCTGATATTCCTGGAATTTACTTTGGTATGTAGTGGAGTAATATCCAGCTAAACCTTGATTTTCTTCCAAATAGCCAGCTAATTGTTCATGATATTTTTGTTGAATAATCTTTGCCTCCCCTACTAATTTGTGTTGCTTGTTTTATAGTATGTTTGCATGCATACTTGTAACTGCTGTTACAAACTAGTGACAGTATGATGAGAGAATTAATGGAGCTTTGTAATATATCATATATAACTTTGCTGTGGTATAATTTACATACAATAAAATGCATTCATTTAAAATGTACAGATTAAAAAAGTTGACAAATGTATACACCCATGAAACCAATACCACAATCAAAATATACAACATTTCTGTCATCCTAAAAGATTCCCTTGTGCCCCTTCCAGTCAATCCCCAGCCTGCACTCCTAATCCTAGACAATTACTGACTTGCTTTCTATCACTATAGATTAGATTTACTATTTCTAGAATTTCATGTAAATGGAATAATACATTATGTGTATGTTTGCATGCACCTCAATCCAAGAGATTCTTCCATGTTATTGTGAATATCAGTAATGAATTCCTTGTAATTGTTGAGAAGTTCTATATTGTGTTGATACATAACACATTGTATGAATACATGGTGAATGTTTATCATTCACCAATCAAAGAACATTTGGGTTTTTTCCAGCATGAAACTATGATCGATGCACAATCATGAGCACATTTTGTGAACATATATGTTTATTTTGGGAAAATATCTAAGACTGGAATTGCTGGGTCATATGGTTAACTGTATCTTTAACTTTGGAAGAAACTGCAAAGTATTTTTCCCATGGTTGTACCATTTTCTATTCCTACCACTAATATGTGAGAGTTCCAGTTCTTTTTCATCCTTGCGAACACTTGACATAGTCAGTCTTTTTGATTATACTTATTGCATTGCCATTTTAATTTGTAGAAGTATCTCATGGATATTTTAATTTGCAGTCCTTTGAAGACTAATGATGTTGAATAACTTTTCATGTGGTTTAATATCTTTGGTGAAATGTCCAAATTGTTTACCTTGCTTTCACTAAGTTCTTTGTCTTCTCTTTATTATAATATGTGAGTTCTTTATATGCTCTGTTTGCAAGCTCTTTATCAGATTCATGTATTGTGAATATTTTCTCCCAGTGTATAGTTTACCTTTTTGTTTTCTTAATGATGTCTCTTCAACACCAGAAGGTTTTAATTTTGTTGAAGTCCAATTTGTCAGTTTACTTTTTCTAAGAAATATTTTTCTGCCATAATATCACACAAGTTTTCTCTTATTTTCTCTGTGTTTCATTTTGAGTTTACTTTTTACTATGCTGTGATGAAGTACAGGCTATATATAATTTATTTTTTCCATATAGATATCTAACTATTCTAATGCTATTGCTTGGGGAAAAAAAACCCTACCCTTTTCTTATCGAAATATCCGACATATTAGTTGAAAATCAATTGACCACATATGTGGGCCAATTTCTGGATTCTCAATTCATTTCCATAGATATATATATGTTTATTCTTATGTTTATAACACACTGTCCTGATTAATATGCCTTTACAATAAGTCTTGAGAACATGTAAGCCCTTCTTAATTTTTTTTCAAAATTGTTTTGGCTCTTCCAGTTTCTTTGGATTTTCATATAAATTTTAACATGACCTTGTCGATTTCTATGTAAAAGTCTACATGGATTTCGATTGAGATTGCATTGATCAATTAGGGAAAAACTGACAATAACATTGAATCTTCTGATCCAAGTAGATAGAAGAGTAACCCTACCTAAAATGTGTGTGACCAGTAGTGTTTTGGATTTCAGATTTTTTTAGATTTTGGAATATTTGCATACACATAATGAGATATTTAGGGGATGAGATCCAAGTTTAAACAAGAAATTTGTTTATATTTCATATATACCTTATACACATAGCCTGAAAGTAATTTTATGTAATATTTTAAATAACTTTGTTCATGAAACAACATTTGTTTACATTGGACGATAGAAGGCAAAAGTGTCACTATCGCAGCCACCCATGTAAAAAATCCGTGGTTGTTTGACATCACCATCTGTCCTTACTCTGAATGCATATGCTACTGATAAGCAATCATTTCTTACACTTATTTACACATAGGTACTTAACAGTAAAAAATATGCCATACCATCAATACAGTGAAAAAATAATGTGTTCAGGGTTACTAAGCAGCACAGAACATCCCCAGAATACCTGTGTCAGCTGGTAAGCAACAGCAGCAAACAACAGCAGCATTTTCGTTTCCACCTATAATACTGTGTTTTGATTAAAAAGTTACTGTACACTTTATTTTATTTTGGTGAGTGAGGAGAAATAGCAGAAGCTGTTGAGGGACCAGAAAGTGGGTCCTGTAGGTATCAGGAGGCATTTTGCTAAATGGCTTTTTAAGATGTTTCCTCCAGAGTTCCTATGCCTCATTAACAACGGTTTTTAACTTAGAAGTCTCCCTTTGATTTTATAAACTGACATGATTTATTGTTCTGTTACGGATACACACTGCTCTAGTCCTTCAGTAAACCCATCACACATTTTCACCATGCCACCTATAGGCACTTTTTCTGCAGTGTTAAAATGTCATCTTCATTCTCTCTAATGTCACAATCATCACAATCACCTTGACTCAAAACCATTTTGGCTGTTTCACCATCAATCAATGGATGAACAACTGAAGCCTCATTATGGACGTTAAAGACTTCTTCCCTCTCTACTTCTCCCGGCTTACTGCTTAACCCTGCAGGGGTATTTTTTTGGCATAGTGAAGAAGATCAGACATCACTTTTTCTCACTTGACATACAGAATCCTTCAAAGTCACCACCTTTTTCGTCACCGTTGCTTAACACAGTCACAGGCCACAGGTTGTGCCTAGCATGCACAAACTGTGCCTTTAGTCATTGTGTCCCAAGTGTTGGCAACAGCATATACAGCATCCTTCATGCCAAACTCCTTTGCAAACCCTCCATACTTCTGCTTCTCTTCACTGCTGGTAGCATGCTGTCCAGGCAAGCTAAATAAACTGTGCATTGTGTGCCTGCGTTTGGACTATAATCCCATCACATGAGGTCAGGTGTAGAATTTTCCACTTGTGGCATCATCTCAGTGCTCAAAAAGTTTTGGATTTCAGAGCATTTTAGATTTTGAATTTTTGGATTAGGTATGCTCAATCTGTAGTATATCTCTCCAATTGTTTTCTTCTATCTAAGTTTTTTTTGCAGTGTTTTGTAGTTTTTAGTGTACATGTTTCTCACACATATTGTTACATTTATTCCTAACTATTTTGCTTTTTTGAGGATATTATAACTGATATTTTTTCATTTTAATTTGTGTTGCTAGTGTAAAAATACAACTGATTCTTACATACTGACCTTGAATCTATGATTATGCTATACTCACTTATTACTTCTAGTAGCTTTTCTGTCAATTCCATAGAATTTTCAACACTCACAGTCATTTCATCTGTGAATAAAGACAATTATGCTCTTTCCTTTTCAGTCTGTATAACTTGTTTTTTTCTTTTTCTTTTTCTTTCTTTCTTTCTTCTTCTTCTTCTTTTTTTTTTTTTTTTTTTTTTTTTTTTTTTTTTTTTTTTGCTTTGTGGCACTGGCTAAGATCTCCAGTACAATGTTGAATAGAAGAGGTGAAAGTGAACATTGTCGCTTTGTTCCCAAGGGTACTACTGCAGCAATGGCTCATAATAATAAAAACAAGAACAACAATGATTATATTTTCAAAAATTTATCTAGACTTTACACTGTGCCCAGTAGACATTCTTTTATGCACCTCTATATGTATCAGCTCATTAATCCTCACAACAACTCTTTATGTGTCATTATCATTCCCATTTTACAAATAAAGAAATCAGGCTGCAGAGAGGTTAACTAATTTGCTCAAGGTTACAAGCCAATAAGCTGAAGTATCATAATTTGGAAATCAAGGATTCTGAACTGACCCTACACCTGATGTCTACCACTGTATTTCATAGTTGCAGGGTAACAGAGCAGAAGATAGAATGGACGTGGATGAATACTTGGGTTTGAATTCATCTCTGCATTAGTTTGGTTTAGGACCCTCTCCTTTTAAAAAGGTAATACGATTTCTATCACAGGGATATTAGGCGAACAAAGTGAATTTCACATAAGAAAGTATGCTGTACATCACAGATGCTAAGAGTTTTTTTTACTCTATTTTGTCTATTTTTAACTTAATGTTGCTTTTCTCTGGTAGAATTTAAAAATGCACAAGGTTTCTGATCCATGTTTTTGCAAATTTTCCTGACCACCACTGCCTTATTCTGTCTTCTACTTTTGGCCTTTTCCCCTCCCCGAAATAACATTACTTAACACCAACTTGAACAGAAAGCACACACAGCAGAAAGGAACACTGTAAGAAGGGCGCAGTCATCAGTTTTGTTATGTCCGTGAGAGTTGCAAATAGTGTAAGTGTTTTGTGCAAATTTTGTGCAGGGCACTTTCGAGGCACTTTTATTGTTTTGTAAAGGATCACTCCAATGCTTTTCAAGAATATTTTTAGTAATATTAAATATAGTGAATAGAAGAGAGGCCAAATGTCAAGCAATTAAAGTGGTGGGCTGTGGAGGCAGAATGTCTGTGTTCAAGCCTTCCTGTGTCACATTTGCTAACTATGGAAATTTGGACAAGTTGTTCTGTTCAATCTGGCTCTATTTTGGTTTCCTTTTCAATAACTGGAGACATTACTGGCTTTTAACTCTTTGGATTTTTATGACTATTAATTGTCATATGTAAGTGCTCAGTAAGAGTTAGCTTTTGCAATTTAGGTCCATCTTTGAAAAGTTTTCTTATTACTTAATAGCATCATAACAATTCCAAGTAGACAAATAATATTACTCTGTTAATAGAGCGTTTCCTCCTTGTTTTTTTCCCAAGCATGCTTCAGTTTTGCTTGAGTTAATTCTACAGTTTTGTCTAAGACTTTATAATCTTCAGGCTGTGAAACAGTCAGAAAATTTGCCTATATATTAGAAACAAAAGAAATATAAATCTTGTTATTGTTTGCACATGTCTGTGCACTATAAAACAAGGTGACACCAGTTGGGTTGACAAAAATTTAGTTCAGCAATGGAAAGAGAGAATCCTTGTTGACTTCACAAAGTTGCAAATCAAGACAATTTAATTGACTCTTTCTTTCCTTAAAACAAGTCCATTGACTAGTGTAGTAGGATTAGTATAGTGCACACTTTGCATTCCTATCCCAAAAAGTGTTATTATCATCTTAACCTCCCTTTAAAAACATTTATTTCTTCCTGCAACTTTTCCTACCTCAACTCCCTTCTTTCATTTTTCTTCACAATGTAAACATTTGTTGGTCCAGGTAATGTTAAGTTTTTCTTAGTGATTTGACTGTGTCACTACAGGATAAAGAAGCAAACATCTTTCAGTTCTCTGATAGCATGTCAAATTATTTTTAGAAAGCAAATTGAAAATTGGCAAGAGAAAAGAACTGGAATGACAGCAGTATTTTCAAGGCTCAAAACCTCTAGGTACCAGGAAAGCAGAAAGCTGATTTGACTGTATTAGCACCCACCTGGATGTTCTTGATAAATAATTCACAACTAATTTGCCTGTTCAAAAGATTAAAAATGGATTTGAAGGGCCATTTTCACTCAGTCTTCCTGGTGTTGATCTAAGCAGTAAAGACAATAATGAAAAATCTCTCAAGAGATTATGCTCCAAAGGAGGGATCTGGGGAGCCGGCATGAGGCCAGTATTTGTCCGTTACTATAAAAGCATTTCCAAAACTGAGCGATAGAGTGTTGCAACTGTTCCCAATTTCCCCCTTGATGTGCTTGGTATAAAATTGCTCTCTGTACTTTCAGCCAAAAGATGTGTGCATCTGCCTCTCAAAGATTAGACTGTGTCTGTTGACAAGAAATAGGCATTGGGGAAGAATATTGGATGTTAAAGGCATGTTTTCTTTTCATGAGGTGTTAAGGGAATGACATTAAATTAGCATTCTCCTGCTTTGTGTTAAGCCATAGAGTAAATTTTTGCTCTTCAACATCAATTTCAGGAGACAAGATGCCTTGATTAATAGAGGAGGGTGTAAGATCAAAAGAAAAACTGTTCTCCAGGCCCACTTCCAACCTGGAGCCATAATAGTCATAAAGCAATACTTGATCCAAAACCATATACTGACACCAAACAACCATGAACTTCCCACTATAGATATATTCCTCAACAGAGATTTCCATATTTCTTTCCATTCCCAGCTAGCATTCCTATGTAATCTCGATCAAAGAAGACAATTAATGCTGAAGTTTATTAATAAGACATTTCAGTCAATAATTCCTCTTATATTGGATGTGCTTTTAAATTATTCCAATGATGTAAACTTTTTGATTTGTCCTGACTTTTGATTTTTTTCTGCTTTCTAATTATCTATTACCTTGATTTTTTTTCTGTAGTCTAAGTACAGGGGAAAAGAGGAATACCGCATAAACTATTGTGAATATTTTATTCATATTTCTAAACATAAGAATTGAGAAATAATTGTTAATTATATATAAGCATTAATAAAGAAAATTTAATATTTAACAAAATACTTATTAATGGTGACTCTAATGTCCTCCCACTGGAGAAAAGAATGAACAAAATAAATAGCAGGCAGTGTCTGCAAATTTAAATAAAGCTATTTTTGGACAAATTCACTGAAATTTGTTTAATTACCTTCACTTCAGAATTATGCAGGTGAGAAAAACATTCCTACTATGTATTTATAACATACATAACTCACTGGGATAATAGAGTATCAGGAATGTATATTCTGAAGATAATGTGATCAGGTTGAAGTGTTTCTCAGGTAATACATTTTCTGCTTAATTTTATTAAAATGTATAGGCATTGTGTTAAGGAGCAAGTTTATATATTTAATTATTATCATTTAAAAGTTTTATCATTCCTAAAATTCTACTTAAAAGTTGAATACCAATGATCTAACAAATTAAATTGCATAATTAAATTTGAGATCACAGAGTGGATATATGGAAGAATAAATTCTGGAACATATTGTTCTTCTTTTTGTGAATTTTTATTTTGACTAGTATCACATTTTTTGACCCATTAAATGTTGTTCACCAAACTACTCTGTTTTAAAAAATTTATTGACAAATAATATTGATACATATTTATAGAGTACATGTGATATTCTGTAACATATGCAGAATGTATAATGATTAAGTTAGGGTATTTAGAATATCTATCACCTCAATATTTGTGATTTCTACATGTTGGGAACATTTCAAGTCCTTTCTTCTAGCTATTTTGAAATATTCAATACATTTTTGTTAGCTATAGTGACCCTACTCTGCTATCAAACATTAGAATTTATTCCTTCTAACTGTATGTTTGTACCCATTAGCCAGTCTCTCCTAATCCCACATCATACTCACACACGTTCTTCCCAGCCTCAGGTAACTATTATTCTACTCTCTGCCTGCATGAGATCAGCTTTTTAAGCTCCCACATATGAGCAAAACCATGTGATATTTGTCCTTCTATGACTGTGTTACTTCACTTAACATAATGACATCTAGTTCCATCTATGTTTCTGCAAATGACAGGATTTCATTATTTTTATGGCTAAATAATATTCCATTGTATATAGATATATCACATTTCTTTATGCATTCATCTGTTGATGGACACTGAGGTTGATTACATATCTTTGCTATTGTGAGTAGATCTGCAATAAGCACAGGGGTGCAGGTATCTTTTTGATATATTGGTCTCCTATCCTTTGGATAAATACCCAGTAGTGAAATTGCTGGGTAGTATGGTAGTTCTATTTTTAGTTTTTTGAAATGTCTTCATGCTATTTTGCATAATGGATGTACTAATTTACATTCTTACCAACAGTGTATAACAGTTTCCTTTTCTCCACATCCTCACCAGCATCTGTTATTTTTTGTCTTTTTAATGACAAGTTATTCTATTTTTATGATTTGAATATTGCTATATAAGGCTTTTTATGTTTCCATTCATCAAAACATATGTTATTCGTTTTCATTCATTTTATCCATTTCTGGGTAATTTTGGGAACAGCACATAGATGGATTTATTTTTATCAACGCTGAGCAACCCTTTTAGAAAATAACTTTGATGATTTTTATGATTACTGGCGTATTTGTTCTTGTGTTTGCCACATTATTTTGTGTTTTTTATCTGTCATACTTGTTCTTTGCTTATTTTTTCTAGTTTTCTTGTTTTCTCTTCAACTGGTCAAAATTTTGTTCCTTCCTCTGCTCTACTTGTTCAATAGAAATTGTGTATTGTATTTCTACTTTTTTACTCTTTTTCTTTTTTTGGAAGATAGGGTCTCACTCTGTTGCCTAGGCTGCAGTGCAGTGGTACGATCACAGCTCTCTGCAGCCTGCTTAAGCTATTCTCCCACCTCAGCCTCCTGAGTAGCTGGGACCACAGGCGCGAGCCACCACTCCTGGCTGATTTTTGCATTTTTGGTAGAGACTGGGTTTTGCCGTGTTGCCCAGGCTGGTCTTGAACTCCAATGCTCAAGCAACCCTCCCGCGTTGGCCTCCCAAAGTGCTGGGATTACAGGCATGAGCCACTGCACTGGGCATTACTTTTTCACTCTTGACTCTTAAAATTTTAATATTTATCCATATATTTGCATTTTAAAAACAAAATTCTGGGTTAATCAGTCTCTCTCTTTCTGAAGAAGAAAATCGTCTTTGCACAGTTTAATATCTTTCAAGCTTTCCCCCAACTCCCATATAATTTTTGCCTATAATTATAGACACATCATGTACTAAATATAAAAATATTATTTTATTTTTGTTTACAAACAACATCTATTTGCATTTTCCAATACAGTTTCCTGATTCTTTGTTCACTTTGATTCTTGTACATCACTACTTCTTTCTAATTATATAAATCTATTTATTTATTTGACTGAAAAATAGATTTTTAAAATTCTTCCGAGTTTTAATTATGTTCTTTATTTTAGATGTGTATGTATGCCTACAAACATCTTCATAAATTATAACTTGTCTAGGGAGTTATAGTACAGTTATTTATTTTTTAGAAATGTAAAGATATTAATCCATTTCCTAAGGCATTATTTTTGCTGATAAAAATTTACAATTAATCTGATTTCTGTTTTTGTTTTATCTGAATTTTCTCTTTATCCAAATGTTCTGCATTTTTACTACAATATGTCTAGATATGAATTTTTGAAGTATATTTATCCCATGTGACACATAGTAGAATTTATCAATCTGAAAACTCCTTTCCTTAATACTGAGAAATTCCAGGTATTAATTATTGTGCTTTTGCTTTGCACCCATTTTCCCCATTTCTCATTTTGGAGCTCCTATTAGATTATGCCAGGCCCATGGCTTCAGCTGCTTGCAGATAGTTTTTGTCAGGTTTTGCTTTGTTTTGCCATTTTGGGGATGATATCTTGGTTTTTGGACCATATATTCCCCTTCTTGTTTTTGAATATGGCCATGTGATTTTTCAACATAGAACATATATCTTACCTGTGATTTATGTGTGTATTTGAGCAGAAGATGAGAGTTTAACATTGGCTCAATTTACTATCTTGACCTGGAGGTCATCAGAACTTACTGAAACAGGAAAGATAAAAAGAAACAGCCTAAGTAGATACATGAAAATACAATATAGTAAACTCTTGTAAACACTTAACCCCAATCCACATTTCTTTCTCTTTTGCCTTAAAATGAGAAGCCAAATTTGAGTTAAGCTACTCTGTTAGTTACCTTTGTGTTACATGAAGTTGATTTCATAGGCTTCCATTTCCTAGCCTGAATTGGAGGAAAAGAGAAACTTCTTCTAATTCTCCCCAAGCAAAATACAGTCCATGACTCAACCTTCATTTCCCCTGAGTTTGTAACCCTTCTTAGATCTGCCAAAGAAGAAAAAGAAAATTTTCCCATACCATTGGCCGGTGGAACCAAGTGGCTCTGAACAAGACAAACACAGAGTAAAAAAAATGGTCTTTGATGCAGCAGAAAGTGGGAAATAGGAAGAGTATACAGACCAGAGGAAGAAAATATTTACCACTTCATAAGCCATGGCCAGATGAAAGACTTTTGAATTATTTCCTTACTTTTGGATCCTTCCAGGTAGGCTGGTCATAGTAGTAGCTGTTGCCATGACAACCGACAGATTAATATTAGAGTTCTCCAAATCATGAGGCCCTTATATTGTCAATAACAAAGCTTGAAGGAAGCAACTTTTAGTCTTTTAATTACTTTAAAATTTGTAACATTTTTCTGATATTGTTCCATGGGCATCGTGATCCCAAATGATTTTTATTTCTATCTGTCACAGTTCACTGAGTCAAGCTTAAATAATTAACTCTAAGATAGAAATAAAAATATTTAGATACAAAAAAGTTGGGTGACTGGCCTGAATACAAGAAGGGAGTTAGTGGCTGATCCCAGAATGAGGCTGATAGCATTTAGAAATTCTCCATTCCCAACCTCAGCAGTTCTGCATGTAACACTAATGTGTCATTCTAGTTAAATGCATTTTTTAAAATGACCCCTGAAATCAGCAAAATCAAACTTCTAAAATAGGGTCTTTCTTGGCAGAAGAAAAACATATGATTTGTCACCTGATCTTTTATTCAGATTATTTAAGCAATAACTAAATAATGTCCTAGACTGCACTGAATTAGGTGTACATTGAAAATCCTAGCAACATATTCCACAAAAACAATTCTTGTTCAGATGAGGGAAGCCTTAGCATGGAATATAAAATCCAAGACCTTATTCTAGTCTGATGTCTACCTAGATGAGAAATTGAAGACTAGAAATTGTAAATGACTTATTCAAGGTCACACAATTTGTGAGCACAGCCAAGAACAGAAACTCTGTTCTCCTAACTCCCAGCGCAGGGCTCCTTCAACGGTATCACACTCAATATAATCATTTCTCCCCCTAATACGACTGCCAGAGCTTGACAGATTATTAGATAGGTGGGAGTGAGTAATTTACTGTGGTAGTCATCCTCTTCTTGTTATTGTCATATGTGAAACAGAAAGTGAAATTTCTGCTATGCTAAAAGTAGCTTAGTAAAATTGAACTTTCAGTTAACAACATTTTACATGGGCCTGGTTTCTTTGCGGCAAGTGATTTCACTATCCTAAAATTCAGATTGTTGAATAAATAGAGAATCAAATATTGGAGTGAACTTAAACATTGTTTATGATAAGGTGAAGTGAAAATCCACGATCACAGCCAAAATGATCACCTCTGTCTAAATGACTTTGAATAGCAGCAGAACAATCAACCCTACTTGGAAATGGCTTGTTTGGCAGCAGAAGACTAGGCTTGCAGCAGTTCAAGTCTGTGGTCTGACTCTGGTCCTGGTGATCTTCTCATACAGATAATATTTTGTTTCCTAAAGACCACCGAAAGGTGAAAGACATGCAGCCCACCAGCCATTCATCATTTTAGCAGCTATTGTTTTTTCCATTGCTCGCTTTCAGTAAACATTAAAAAACAAAAACAAATAGTTTTTTTCATTCCACTGTGATCACCTGATGAGTCGTGGCACATTGAGAAAGGAAAGATGTCACGAATGTTTAATCAGCAGTGATTTAAACAAGGGACATGTTTGAGGGAATTAACAAAATCAGCATGCTCATTGCTCCAGGGTGATTTTTCTTGCTGGTAGGACTAAATGAAAATCAGAACTCAAAGCAGTGGAAGTCTTTCAGGTCCAATTCATGCTGCCAGAGTTAAAAGGCTGCCAGGATGGAAGGCTGAATCGCTCCCGATTCCAGTTACAGCTGTGTTTTTCATACGTATAATGAATTTCTTGATTCCAATGTTTAAAAAATTCACATCTTCTGGAGCTTTATTCTTATCTCCTATCCTCCATCTCTTTTCTTTCCCCCATCCCTACTTCATTCCTAGGAATTGATTGCAAAGCATTTAAAGGCATTTGGAATCACATCATTTCAGAATGTCCTAATTTAGCCTGATGTAAATGTCCTGAGGTAAAATATTCTGAAGGAGGGTTGAATCAATGAGTGGCCATTCTTCTTAGTGAAGCCATCAAAGACAAGCGGGCCAGAAAAAGTGTTTAAAACTATTAAGACAAAATGTATTTGGGAAAAACTAGAAAGTTAAAGCATAGGTTTAAAAAAATCAATGGTGAAAGTGCAGGCACAGGAGAAATGAATTAACCACCATTCATGGAAGACAGGGTGCAGGATTTTAATGACTGAAAATTTGGTGTGAATTAATGGTGTAGTGTTGCAAACTTAGGCTGCATGATCAGAATGCATGGTGTCCAAGACGAGGGTGGAAAAGGTTTGATTTCTCCCTGCAGTAATTATATAATATCTAGATTATCATAAGTAGTCCTGAGGGTCAAATTCTCATGTAATTAATGTTTCTGACTGGTGTTCTTGGTCCCTTCTATGCTACACTTAATTTTCACAATGTGTGCCTCAACCTATCTCCCAAGAATTAGTGGTACTAAATGCTCATGGAAAAAGTGTTGAATACCATATAAAGGAGAATCTAGTGGCAGAAGAGTAGGCTATGAGAATGCAATTCAAAATTACAGCTGGACAATTGCCTTGCAAGTAAGTGCCTTCTTCAAACAACACTAAGATTTTGGTGAAGTGAAGCTAATCTTTAGTATTTTGCCTAGGCCTTCAGACATGACTTCAGATCACATGGACACAAAATAAGCAATATTCATTTTCTTATTATGATGGAAACCAAATGGACTAACAAAGAGATATGTCACAGCCTATTGACTGGAAAGCTGATTTCTTTTGGTATGTGTGGGCAATCTTGACTGTGTATGTACTGTGTTAAATAAGTTATGCTCAAACATTTGTCAAAACCACTATGCTGTTTGAGTAAAAGACGCTAAGCTCAGTGACATTTCTAGACCTGAATATTTTGGCTTGGGAGAGAGAGGATGGGGTGTCCCCTGGCAGCTGTTGAGAGCTCTTTGCTTCATGTGTACATAGTGCCTGCTTCGTAAAATCCCAGTCCTCTAGGAAGAAAACAGGATAAGTTGAGGTGACTTGACAGCATCCAGAAGGTAATTTAGGTTTGTACCATCTTTTGAGTAGATTTAGAAAGACAGACAAGCTTGTTCACTACCAGTGGTAGTAAAGAAAATCCCCCAACCCCTCAGTTCAGCCTGTTGAAGATTTTCTTCCTAGAGCTAAGGCAATTGTGCTAAGGCAATTTAGTGTAAAGATTAAAGAGCTGAACTTTGGCACCTAATTTGCTTGAGTTGAAGCCTGCCTCTGTTACTAGTTAACTGTATGGACAATGATCCTTGATGTCTCAGTTCCCTTGTCTGTGAAATAGTAATGATAAATGACAACCCTATCTACTTCTTAGGGCTGTTTTGAAGACTAAAGAGTTAATGTAAGATGAGCATGGTGCAGTGCGCCCATAGTCCAAGCTATTAGGTAGGCTGAGGCAGAGGGATTGCTTAAGTCTAGGCATTTGAGGCTGCATTGCACTATGATTGTGCCTGTGAATGGCTACTGCCCTCCAGCCTGAGCAACCATAGTAAGACTCCATCCCTATAAACTACAAAAAAAAAAAAAAAAAAAAAAAGGACTATAGATAAGGTACCTGGTGCATAGTAAATACTATGTAAGTATTTGTCACAGAAATATAAATAGGTGGTATCTACATCCAGAACCAGTGATCTTTAAAAATGCAGTTTGTAGCTTTCTATAGAGTTACATTCTAGCAGTGTTAACATGAACACATCAGAAGGAAACCCAATTTATAGGCTGTTTTCTATTAAAGCTGACCTTTTGCAAGGTGAACTGTTAAACTTTGGAAGGGGAGGAGAAGTTGCTTGCAACTGCATCATTCTTAAATGATACTCTGTGTAACTTAGTTAAGGGTGGGAAGAGGGAAATTTCTTAAGGCAGAGTAAAGGGGTGGTGGGGTGGTCACAGAGGCCAAACAGGCAAGAGAAAATGTGACATTTGGAGACCTTCAAATCATTCAGGATAGGGGTAATGAGAAAGTAAGCGGCAAGCGATGAAGCTGGGCGGAAAAGGGGCAGTCTATGAAGAGCTTGTTGGCCTTGCTAAGAAAAATGGATTTATACATTCTGAGGGCTGTGAAGGCCATTTGTATGTTTTAAACAGGTGGATGACTTAAATCAGGTTTGCCTTTTAGAAGGACAACTTTCACTACAATGTGGAGAATGGGGGCAGTACTAAGCAAGCAAGCATCATAGTAAAGAGACCAGGAGAGAACAGGAAGCTGTTCCAGTAATTCAGCAAAAATTTGGCAGATGTTGACCAAGTAGTAGCAGTGGTGATAAAAAGAAGTGGAGAGAATCAAGAGATATTTAAGAGGTAGTTCTCAGTTTGATTATTGGGTATGGGAGACACTGAATTAAAGATGACTCCCTAGTGTCTGTCTTGGGCAGTGATGCAGGTGGAGATGCATCCAAGAGAAGAGAATATAAGAAGGGAAGGCACATTTGGGGAGGGGGATAAAGATGTGTTGGGTTTTAGAAATGCTGATTTGAGGTGTGGGATATGTAAGTGGAGATGTCTGGTAGACTTTAAAAAATATACACCTGGAGGTCTGAAGGACTGGAACTCCAGATCTGGATATTAATTGGATATATGGATGTTAGTAGGAGCCACTGGAGCAGATGAAGTAGTATAGGGAGCACTTGTAGAATGAAGAGAGAAGAAACAATGGAGTAGATCCCCAAGGAACATCAACTTCTAAGAGGTTATCAGAAGAAAAAAGGAATTTGGGAAGCACATCTTGACACAGGAAAGCTAGCTCTAGCTGAGTACAGAATCACAGAAACCAAGGACACTATTGCAAGAAGTGGGAACCAGTGACAGACAGCCCCAAGAGGTCAAGCAAGATAAAGGCTAAAACGGGCACATTGTATTTAGTGAACGTTAAAAGGCAGCAATGGCTTGGCCCTCAAGTTTCTTACAATTCACATGGAAATATCTGGGAGCCTGGCATAACAAATACATGGGAAGATTTAATAGAAGTATATGAACATGTAAATTTTGCTGTTAGCATGTGTACACACAAGAATTAAAATAATCTGGCCATGCGCGGTGGCTCATGCCTGTAATCCCAGCACTTTGGGAGGCCACGGCAGATGGATCACCTGAGTTCAGGAGTCTGAGACCAGCCTGGCCAACATGGTGAAACCTCGTCTCTACGAACAATAAAAAATTAGCTGGGCATAGTGGCTGGCACTTGTAATTCCAGCTACTCGGGAGGCTGAGGCAGGAGAATCGCTTGAACCCGGGAGGCGGAAGTTGCAGTGAGCCAAGATCGCACCATTGCACTCCAGCTTGGGTGACAGAGCGAGACTCTGTCTCAAAAACAAATAATAAAAAAATTAAAATAATCTGAGTCACTTTCTATATAACTATTATAGAAAGACTTAGAAATAAATTTTTTGCAGGGTTTTTTGTTTGATTGTTTTGAGACAGGATCTCACTATGTTGCACAGGCTGGTCCTGAACTCCTGGGCTCAAGCAATCCTTGGCCTCCCAGCACAGCTAGGATTACAGGTGCCCTCCACCACATCCCACAAAGTTTTTTTTTTTTTTTTTTTTCCAAAGTCCTTTTTTTTTTCTTTTTATTATTATTATTATTATTATTATTATACTTTAGGCTCTATGGTACATGTGCGCAACGTGCAGGTAAGTTACATATGTATACATGTGCCATGCTGGTGCGCTGCACCCACCAACTCGTCATCTAGCATTAGGTATATCTCCCAATGCTATCCCTCTCCCCTCCCCCCACCCCACAACAGTCCCAGAAGTGTGATGTTCCCCTTCCTGTGTCCATGTGTTCTCATTGTTCAGTTCCCACCTATGAGTGAGAATATGCGGTGTTTGGTTTTTTGTTCTTGCGATAGTTTACTGAGAATGATGATTTCCAATTTCATCCATGTCCCTACAAAGGACGTGAACTCATCATTTTTTATGGCTGCATAGTATTCCATGGTGTATATGTGCCACATTTTCTTAATCCAGTCTATCATTCTTGGACATTTGGGTTGGTTCCAAGTCTTTGCTATTGTGAATAATGCCGCAATAAACATACGTGTGCATGTGTCTTTATAGCAGCATGATTTATAGTCCTTTGGGTATATACCCAGTAATGGGATGGCTGGGTCAAATGGAATTTCTAGTTCTAGATTCCCCGAGGAATCGCCACACTGACTTCCACAAGGGTTGAACTAGTTTACAGTCCCACCAACAGTGTAAAAGTGTTCCTATTTCTCCACATCCTCTCCAGCACCTGTTGTTTCCTGACTTTTTAATGATTGCCATTCTAACTGGTGTGAGATGGTATCTCATTGTGGTTTTGATTTGCATTTCTCTGATGGCCAGTGATGGTGAGCATTTTTTCATGTGTTTTTTGGCTGCATAAATGTCTTCTTTTGAGAAGTGTCTGTTCATGTCCTTCGCCCACTTTTTGATGGGGTTGTTTGTTTTTTTCTTGTAAATTTGTTGGAGTTCATTGTAGATTCTGGATATTAGCCCTTTGTCAGATGAGTAGGTTGCGAAAATTTTCTCCCATTTTGTAGGTTGCCTGTTCACTCTGATGGTAGTTTCCTTTGCTGTGCAGAAGCTCTTGAGTTTAATTAGATCCCATTTGTCAATTTTGGCTTTTGTTGCCATTGCTTTTGGTGTTTTAGACATGAAGTCCTTGCCCATGCCTATGTCCTGAATGGTATTGCCTAGGTTTTCTTCTAGGGTTTTTATGGTTTTAGGTCTAACATTTAAGTCTTTAATCCATCTTGAATTGATTTTTGTATAAGGTGTAAGGAAGGGATCCAGTTTCAGCTTTCTACATATGGCTAGCCAGTTTCCCCAGCACCATTTATTAAATAGGGAATCCTTTCCCCATTTCTTGTTTTTGTCAGGTTTGTCAAAGATCAGATAGTTGTAGATATGTGGCATTATTTCTGATGGCTCTGTTCTGTTCCATTGATCTATATCTCTGTTTTGGTACCAGTACCATGCTGTTTTGGTTACTGTAGCCTTGTAGTATAGTTTGAAGTCAGGTAGCGTGATGCCTCCAGCTTTGTTCTTTTGGCTTAGGGTTGACTTGGCGATGCGGGCTCTTTTTTGATTCCATATGAACTTTAAAGTAGTTTTTTCCAATTCTGTGAAGAAAGTCATTGGTAACTTGATGGGGATGGCATTGAATCTGTAAATTACCTTGGGAAGGATGGCCATTTTCATGATATTGATTCTTCCTACCCATGAGCATGGAATGTTCTTCCATTTGTTTGTATCCTCTTTTATTTCCTTGAGCAGTGGTTTGTAGTTCTCCTTGAAGAGGTCCTTCACATCCCTTGTAAGTTGGATTCCTAGGTATTTTATTCTCTTTGAAGCAATTGTGAATGGGAGTTCACTCATGATTTGGCTCTCTGTTTGTCTGTTATTGGTGTATAAGAATGCTTGTGATTTTTGTACATTGATTTTGTATCCTGAGACTTTGCTGAAGTTGCTTATCAGCTTAAGGAGATTTTGGGCTGAGACAATGGGGTTTTCTAGATATACTATCATGTCATCTGCAAACAGGGACAATTTGACTTCTTCTTTTCCTAATTGAATACCCTTGATTTCTTTCTCTTGACTAATTGCCCTGGCCAGAACTTCCAACACTATGTTGAATAGAAGTGGTGAGAGAGGGCATCCCTGTCTTGTGCCAGTTTTCAAAGGGAATGCTTCCAGTTTTTGCCCATTCAGTATGATATTGGCTGTGGGTTTGTCATAAATAGCTCTTATTATTTTGAGATACGACCCATCAATACCTAATTTATTGAGAGTTTTTAGCATGAAGGGCTGTTGAATTTTGTCAAAGGCCTTTTCTGCATCTATTGAGATAATCATGTGGTTTTTGTCTTTGGTTCTGTTTATATGCTGGATTACATTTATTGATTTGCGTATATTGAACCAGGCTTGCATCCCAGGGATGAAGCCCTCTTGATCATGGTGGACAAGCTTTTTGATGTGCTGCTGGATTCTGTTTGCCAGTATTTTATTGAGGATTTTTGCATCAATGTTCATCAAGGATATTGGTCTAAAATTCTCTTTTTTTGTTGTGTCTCTGCCAGGCTTTGGTATCAGGATGATGCTGGCCTCATAAAATGAGTTAGGGAGGATTCCCTCTTTTTCTATTGATTGGAATAGTTTCAGAAGGAATGGTACCAGCTCCTCCTTGTACCTCTGGTAGAATTCGGCTGTGAACCCATCTGGTCCTGGACTTTTTTTGGTTGGTAAGCTATTGATTATTGCCACAATTTCAGCCCCTGTTATTGGTCTATTCAGAGATTCAACTTCTTCCTGGTTTAGTCTTGGGAGGGTGTATGTGTTGAGGAATTTATCCATTTCTTCTAGATTTTCTAGTTTATTTGCGTAGAGGTGTTTGTAATATTCTCTGATGGTAGTTTGTATTTCTGTGGGATCGGTGGTGATATCCCCTTTATCATTTTTTATTGCATCTATTTGATTCTTCTCTCTTTTTTTCTTTACTAATCTTGCTAGCGGTCTATCAATTTTGTTGATCCTTTCAAAAAACCAGCTCCTGGATTCATTTATTTTTTGAAGGGTTTTTTGTGTCTCTATTTCCTTCAGTTCTGCTCCGATTTTAGTTATTTCTTGCCTTCTGCTAGCTTTTAAATGTGTTTGCTCTTGCTTTTCTAGTTCTTTTAATTGTGATGTTAGGGTGTCAATTTTGGATCTTTCCTGCTTTCTCTTGTGGGCATTTAGTGCTATAAATTTCCCTCTACACACTGCTTTGAATGCATCCCAGAGATTCTGGTATGTTGTGTCTTGGTTCTCGTTGGTTTTAAAGAACATCTTTATTTCTGCCTTCATTTCGTTATGTACCCAGTAGTCATTCAGGAGCAGGTTGTTCAGTTTCCATGTAGTTGAGGGTTTTTGAGTGAGATTCTTAATCCTGAGTTCTAGCTTGATTGCACTGTGATCTGAGAGATAGTTTGTTATAATTTCTGTTCTTTTACATTTATTGAGGAGAGCTTTACTTCCAAGTATATGGTCAATTTTGGAATAGGTGTGGTGTGGTGCTGAAAAAAATGTATATTCTGTTGATTTGGGGTGGAGAGTTCTGTAGATGTCTATTAGGTCTGCTTGGTGCAGAGCTGAGTTCAATTCCTGGGTATCCTTGTTGATTTTCTGTCTCGTTGATCTGTCTAATGTTGACAGTGGGGTGTTAAAGTCTCCCATTATTATTGTGTGGGAGTCTAAGTCTCTTTGTAGGTCACTCAGGACTTGCTTTATGAATCTGGGTGCTCCTGTATTGGGTGCATATATATTTAGGATAGTTAGCTCTTCTCGTTGAATTAATCCCTTTACCATTATGCAATGGCCTTCTTTGTCTCGTTTGATCTTTGTTGGTTTAAAGTCTGTTTTATCAGAGACTAGGATTGCAACCCCTGCCTTTTTTTGTTTTCCATTTGCTTGGTAGATCTTCCTCCATCCTTTTATTTTGAGCCTATGTGTGTCTCTGCATGTGAGATGGGTTTCCTGAATACAGCACAGTGATGGGTCTTGAGTCTTTATCCAATTTGCCAGTCTGTGTCTTTTAATTGGAGCATTTAGTCCATTTACATTTAAAGTTAATATTGTTATGTGTGAATCTGATCCTGTCATTATGATGTTAGCTGGTTATTTTGCTCGTTAGTTGATGCAGTCTCTTCCTAGTCTCGATGGTCTTTACATTTCGGTATGATTTTGCAGTGGCTGGTACCGGTTGTGCCTTTCCATGTTTAGCGCTTCCTTCAGGAGCTCTTTTAGGGCAAGCCTGGTGGTGACAAAATCTCTCAGCATTTGCTTGTCTGTAAAGTATTTTATTTCTCCTTCACTTATGAAGCTTAGTTTGGCAGGATATGAAATTCTGGGTTGAAAATTCTTTTCTTTAAGAATGTTGAATATTGGCCCCCACTCTCTTCTGGCTTGTAGGGTTTCTGCGGAGAGATCCGCTGTTAGTCTGATGGGCTTCCCTTTGATGGTAACCCGACCTTTCTCTCTGGCTGCCCTTAACATTTTTTCCTTCATTTCAACTTTGGTGAATCTGACAATTATGTGTCTTGGAGTTGCTCTTCTCGAGGAGTATCTTTATGGCATTCTCTGTATTTCCTGAATCTGAATGTTGGCCTGCCTTGCTAGATTGGGGAAGTTCTCCTGGATAATATCCTGCAGAGTGTTTTCCAACTTGTTTCCATTCTCCCCATCACTTTCAGGTACACCAATCAGACGTAGATTTGGTCTTTTCACATAGTCCCACATTTCTTGGAGGCTTTGCTCGTTTCTTTTTATTCTTTTTTCTCTAAACTTCCCTTCTCCCTTCATTTCATTCATTTCATCTTCCAGGGCTGATACCCTTTCTTCCATTTGATCGCATCGGCTCCTGAGGCTTCTGCATTCTTCACGTAGTTCTCGAGCCTTGGTTTTCAGCTCCATCAGCTCCTTTAAGCACTTCTCTGTATTGGTTATTCTAGTTATACATTCTTCTAAATTTTTTTCAAAGTTTTCAACTTCTTTGCCTTTGGTTTGAATATCCTCCCGTAGCTCGGAGTAATTTGATCGTCTGAAGCCTTCTTCTCTCAGCTCGTCAAAGTCATTCTCCGTCCAGCTTTGTTCCGTTGCTGGTGAGGAACTGCATTCCTTTGAAGGAGGAGAGGTACTCTGCTTTTTAGAGTTTCCAGTTTTTCTGCTCTGTTTTTTCCCCATCTTTGTGGTTTTATCTACTTTTGGTCTTTGATGATGGTGATGTACAGATGGGTTTTTGGTGTGGATGTCCTTTCTGTTAGTTTTCCTTCTAACAGACAGGACCCTCAGCTGCAGGTCTGTTGGAGTACCTGGCCGGCCGTGTGAGGTGTCAGTCTGCCCCTGCTGGGGGGTGCCTCCCAGTTAGGCTGCTCGGGGGTCAGGGGTCAGGGACGCACTTGAGGAGGCAGTCAGCCCGTTCTCAGATCTCCAGTTGCGTGCTGGGAGAACTACTGCTCTCCTCAAAGCTGTCACACAGGGACATTTAAGTCTGCAGAGGTTACTGCTGTCTTTTTGTTTGTCTGTGCCCTGCCCCCAGAGGTGGAGCCTACAGAGGCAGGCAGGCCTCCTTGAGCTGTGGTGGGCTCCACCCAGTTCAAGCTTCCAGGCTGCTTTGTTTACCTAAGCGAGCCTGGGCAATGGCGGGCGCCCCTCCCCCAGCCTCGCTGCCGACTTGCCGTTTGATCTCAGACTGCTGCGCTAGCAATCAGCGAGACTCCGTGGGCGTAGGACCCTCTGAGCCAGGTGAGGGCTATACTCTCCTGGGGCACCGTTTCCTAAGCCCGTCGGAAAAGCACAGTATTCGGGTGGGAGTGGCCCGATTTTCCAGGTGCCGTCTGTCACCCCTGGAAAGGGAACTCCCTGACCCCTTGCGCTTCCCGAGTGAGGCAATGCCTCGCCCCTGCTTCGGCTGGCGCACGGTGCACTCACCCACTGACCTGCGCCCACTGTCTGGCACTCCCTAGTGAGATGAACACGGTACCTCAGATGGAAATGCAGAAATCACCCATCTTCTGTGTCGCTCGCGCTGGGAGCTTTAGACCGGAGCTGTTCCTATTCGGCCATCTTGGCTCCTCTCCAATCCCACAAAGTTTTATCAGAGGAAAAATTTGGCTCAGTAGAAGAAACTCCCACAGGAGAAATGGAAAATCAATCCTGTTTCTATAAAGTTTTGTGGGGTTGCTCTGAATTCTCCTCTCATATTTCATATGTTCAAGGTAAGTTTCAAAACTGTGGATATTTTATAGTAGCAATATATCATATCTGTGACATTTTGTATTCATTGACATATAGTATGCAAGAGTTTTCTCGCTATGGTCACTGTTGGTTTCATTTTGTGTATTGCATTTAGGCTTAAGGTTTTTTGTTTTGTGTTGTTTTTTTCACACGGGAAGAATAGGAAAGTAAAATTTACTGGGCTGGGGTCTTAGTCCCACCATATCTTTGTAGAGTAGGCTTTATTATTCTCATTTTACAAGTGAAGAGGGTGAGGTTTATAGAGATAATTAACTTGCGTAAGATCATAATGAAGCCCAACTCTTCCTAACACAGGTTACTATGTTGCCTCTTCTCTGCCATTCTTCATATTTGGAAAATTGTCACTAAAATACTAGTGATATTCCTATCATTTCTTCCTAATAGGTTTCTGATAATATGTGTTCATTCAAATGGCACCTATATGTGTAGATTCCAAATCTTTGCATACAATACTTCTCTGAAAGAAAATGAACTTCGGAGTCCTTTACCTGATGACACTCTAAGCAATTATAATAACTATTATTATTACCATCACCATCACCACTATCATACTGGCAAGTTGACTCAGATACTCGTAAATCATAAAGAAAAGCCCTTTCTAAGTGGCTTAAAAATGAAAAAGGATGACCTTACAAGAAAAAGTAGTCTTTGTGCTATAATCTCAGTAATCCAAGATGCATATTTATTCCTCAAATACTACCCACACCTTCATGTATATTTACTGATGCTTAAAATTCTATGAACAAGGAGTAAAGTCTTTCATTTCACAAGAAAGACGAGACTTAAAGGACGCATACCATTTGAAAGAAGGAAATTTGACAAATAAAATGAACTCCAAGGTCGAAATCACTGGTCTAGTTAGATCTGGGTGGCAGAGAATAGATAGAGAACAGAAATCCCTTTACGACTTGAGTGTCAGGAGTTAAAGGACACAACAAAAGGGGGAAGAATGAGAGGCCAAGGTGACCATAATTTGCAGCTTCATACCTTTGCTTAAAAGCATCCCCTAGACCCAGCACTTTGGGAGGCCGAGGTGGGAGGATCATGAGGTCAGGAGTTTGAGACCAGCCTGGCCAACACGGTGAAACCCCGTCTATACTAAAAATACAAAAACTAGCCAGTCGTGATGGTGGGTGCCTGTAATCCCAGCTACTCAGGAGGCTGAGGCAGGAGAATTGCTTGAACCTGGGAGGCAGAGGTTGCAGTGAGCCGAGATTGCACCACTGCACTCCAGCCTGGGCAACAGAGCAAGACACTGTCTAAAAAAAAAAAAAAAAAAAGCATCCCACACTTTCTAAAAAGTAAAGATAGTGTTTCTCTTTAATTCTAAAACTCTACATACTGTTTTCTTTAGAAGCTTGTCTCGGCCTTCTACTTCTAGATTTATTACGCAGTTTCTTGCTTGTTGGCATGTGCTTCAGTATGTTTATCTTTATTGATGGTTTTAAATTATAAGTGCTTTGAGGCCAGAATCTAACTACCTTGCTTACCATAGCAGAATACTATTGGTACATGTCTGCTAAACAAAGAATAAATATCATCTGATGTGGGAGGTAAAAATCAGGAGCATTTGTCTTTTAATTACCTCTTAATATGTTTCAAGGGTTGAGAATGTAATGCTACCATTTTAAGCTCCTTCGAGTAAGGGTGCTATCTACATAAATCTAAGGAGAAAAGAAACACAAAAAAGCGAAGAGGCCAAAAAAGAGCTCAGATGGCTGGGACAAGTGTTGCTGCGACCCAAATTCCTTCTAAGTAGGAAACACAGAAATTTTTTTTTTTATTTTAATCTCTTGAACTGACAAGGTATGGGCTTTTTCTATTTAAAGACTTTTCTGTTTCTAGAATCTTTGATGCTCACACTTCATGTATTCCCTTCTGAATATTGAACACTTTTATTTATCCTTTTGACATTCTCTTTCTAGTGATTAATTCAAAAAGTTTCATTTGAAATGCCCCTGAATAAAATCATCTGAATATTGTAAGGGGTGATTTTTGATCAGAACATATCAGAACGTATTTTTACATTTTTAAAGCCTAGAGACACCTTGATAGGACATCCTTAGATTTCTGACAAAGTACTGGAGATATCTCCATTTGTCTTGGTCAGTTGAACTCAGTACTAGGTTTGATCAGCCATGAGAGAGAGAGATTTATTTAAGAGAGTGATGAAAAGAGATGTTATCTTGTTTAGGGATTTTTTTAATGCTATAAATTTGTCCAAGTACTTTTCTTGGGATAATACTCCCAAATAGGGCTGCTAAGGAAATTCACATAGAATATAATGAAGAGTACATAGTGGCCATGTTCTAAGCTTATTGTCAGCCTTCCTGATGTTCTAAGCTTACTGTCAGTCTTCCTCTTCCATTTCCTTCCCCTTCTCCACCCTTTCACTCCTTCTCCCATTTTTCCTGACCAATACCTTCTCTATAATTGGTACAAAAGATCAATATTGAAAGTGGTCAATAGTAGCACTTGATAGAAAATGAGGTGAGGGAACAGTTTAAGATCATGTAAGTGGGATGTGAGAGAAAGTCTTCAAAAATTCAAAGATTTAAGATCAATCCAATGTTGTTTGGTACATCTTGGAGGAGAGAGGTCTCTAACAATTTTTTTTTTGAGACGGAGTTTCCCTCTTGTTGTCCAGGCTGGAGTGCAATGGTGCAATCTTGGCTCACTGCAACCTCTGCCTCCCGGGTTCAAGCAGTTCTCCTGCCTCAGCCCCCCGAGTAGCTGGTATGCGCCACCACACCCGGCTAATTTTGTATTTTTAGTAGAGATGGGGTTTCTCCATGTTAGTCAGGCTGGTCTTGAACTCCCGACCTCAGGTGATCCGCCCACCTTGGCGTTCCAAAGTGCTGGGATTATAGGCATAAGCCACTGCACCCAGCCAACAATTTTTACATTTTTTTAAATTGAATTTTTATTATCAATGTGGCCTGCTTTAAGTTAGTCAGGTATTGAACAAGGGTGGTGAAAGTTGTTCTTGTACATTCAAATTAAATACTTGTTTCCTTCTTTCCCTGTTTTTAGCCATATATTTAATTAGAAATCATCTTGTTGCCTAATTGATGAACCCAGATTTGAACTTAACCTGTAAAATACCTAAGTTAAGAAAATAATGTGAGATCATATACTTTAATAAATTCCAATTAAATTCTCTGAGTTTAAAGGCTCCTACAACAGTTATAATCTTTAGCACAGAGAAGAGAAATGAAATAGTGGATCTTAAACACAGGCATAGAAATAACTGATCTGACATAAGACATATAAATTTTCTAAGGCTGACAAGTATTTTTGATCAAAAATCAGGAAAAGGTTAGGCAAACAGTAGCTCATGCCTGTAATCCCAGCATTTTGGGAGGTCCAAGTGGGAAGATCGCTTGAGGTTGGGAGTTCACAACCAGCCTGGGCAACATACTGAGACCCCATCTCTACACAAATAGAATCAGGAAAAAATAAAAGATGAGAGAAGATAAAATACAGAAGGTCATCTGGACCATGAAAAGAATAAAATTCCTTTGAGAAAAACACTCTATTAAGACAGTGCAAAATAAATTCATGAATTGAACAGCTGCGCTTTACTTCTGAAAGATTCCATTGAGAATTTATTAGCATGCATCCATCTCATCTAAAAGCCTGGAGTTTAATTACACAAAATTATTAAAAAGAGAAAACTTGCGTTTTTTCTCTTCTTTTTAATGAGAGAAAAACAAATGCTTAAGTGGATCTATTCTAAGTCTTCCACAAACTGAACTGGGGACATCATTTATTAAAATAGTTTTGGTCTGTATCTATAGCCTATGCTCAAGAGCCAATCCTTACCTTTGAGGAAAGAAAATACATGGTAGGAAAATAGGTTAAAGTATGAGGGTAATCTATAACCCCCTATCTCTACACCACTCATAGTTAACAAAATATTGCCTTCACAGTGCTGAAGTTTCAGTCAGGCCAGGATCTATGTCACCCACAGTGAATATAAAAGGTAGATGAAAATTATTCTTTATTACCCTCCCAAAATAAAAGAGCATAAAATAGCAAGACTATGACATTGAAACTTCAGAGCTTAATCAGAAGCAAAGCCTATGAATGAGATGGGTCATGCTTCCAAAAGCTGTCAAGAAGAAAAGTCTTGCAGTGGCTCAGGATTAGTAGAGCTGTCCAGGGTCCTGACCCCATTCACCACCATCTCTTGCCCTGTCTCCTTCCCTGTGTTTCTGTTTTAAACACTAATCATCTTGACCTTTAACATTCTTTGATAAATGATGACACCTCTTATCTACTATTTCAGAATGCTTCAAGACCTTCCAATACAACCTTACCTTAGAAAATCTTTGTAGGTGCAGGTTGTTGTCTCTACAAACACCAAGAACAGGGAGCCTGGAACACTCTGGTTTAAGTGCATGCATTGTTAACCCTGGAAAGATTTAATATCATTCATTTTTTTCTAAGGACCAATTAATTTATTTACTTTTTTCTTTTGAGACAGAGTCTCACTCTGTTGCTCACTGCAACCTCTGCCTCCTGGGTTCAAGAGATTATCCTGCCTCAGCCTCCTGAGTGGTGGGGATTACAGGTGCACACCACCGTGTCTGGCTAATTTTTTGTATTTTTCGTAGAGATGGGGGTTCACCATGTTGGTCAGGCTGGTCTCGAACCCTGACCTCAAGTGATCTGCCAGCCTTGGCCTCCCAAAGTACTGGGATTACAGGCATGAGCCACTGCCCCCAGCCCAATTTATTTGCATTTAAATTATACTTCTCAAATTGGACTTCTTGGTTATAAAAATATCCATGATTTGATAGCCGTATGACCCTGTGACTACCAGCACAATTAGCTATTAAAAGATGAGGCAATACAACATACTTACAGAAACAAGATCAAGGTAAAAAGCCAATATAGCCATGACCTGGTCAATATTTATCACAAATGTGTTCACACCCTGGAGCACATACTGCTAAAAGGTAAAACTAGTTGGATATTAGTGTTGCACAGTCTGGTTACCAGGAATTATTACTACAGTGTTTTCTGCTTTAAAGAAAGACCTAAAAATATGCCCTGTGACTCTTTATCAGGTAAGAATATCAATTGTCTGATGTGATTTAATATCTATCATTTACAAATTTATTATGTCTTTCTCTTGAAATCACAAATGCTCAAAAAACTTCCTATTCATGTAATTCGTGTAAAATATGATGGCTTATGATTGGACACTTTGTTTTTACTCTGAGAAGTTAGATTATTATTGAAAATAATATAAATCCATATGGCTAATTTGCCAAAAGCTGTGTTTTAAATCCAGTAAATGTGTTTTTAAATAATGCAGCTTCTGACCTGCTTAGTATTCAAAACCAAAAACCGAAATTCTGCCACCCTCTTTGCAGTCTATTGATTTGAGAACTACAGCTGCTGAAATTAAACTTTATTGTTAGCATAGAGCTTTCAGCTGAGGAAGCAATTTCAAATTGGTTTCTTTTCTTGCCCAGCTTAATATTAAGTAAATATGTGCCTATAAGTGTCCCTGGCTAGATTATTGCCTAAAGTGGTGCATGCAACTTTGCAGGTGCAGCTCTAAGAAATGAAAATCTACTTTGGTGATGAATCTTCCTATCCAATGGTAAACACATGTTTTAAAATTGAATGCATGGTTATCCCCAGAGTACAAGAATGTTTTCAAAGTTAGACCTTTTTTGTTTAACATACTTTTTAATTTAGTGCTCCAAGCTATAGAGATACAGAAATGAAATGGCCACAGTCCCTGTTCTGGAAGAACACCCTATTTAAAAAGAAGATAGAAACCATGAAAATAAATAACAGAGATTTGCACAGTGTACAATGGTAAAGGCCTCTTGTTTATGAGTGGAGGGGGGCAGTAATTTTAGGGACTAGGGAATGAAAATTACCCCCGAGGAAATCAAATAGGGACTGACGAGACAAATGCCTTTGCTTTATTTTTTTAAATAGCAAGTTCAATTTCCTGGTTCAAGAAATAGCTTCTATTCTCTAAAAATAATAAAATAATGTTCCCCTGCTGGCATAAACACTAACGGAAGTAGCGGAAATAATAACCCATCATTTTATAGACATTCTGAAAGACAAGGGAAAATGATGAATAGAAGAATACTATGAAAAGCTATGAATTTTGAATAACAAGATCAGTAACGATATTACCTATTTTGATTTCAAATCTATAGGCAGTGAAATTTTGGAAACTTGAGGAAAGGAACACAATATCTTTTCATGAATGTCTTATCTTTTAAAGAATACTGTGCCTTTCAAAGTTATGCCTTGCAATAGGATGAAAAAAATTAGAAATTTGTCTCAGAAATCAATAAAACTTTACTTAGTTTGATACTGTGCCAATTTAAGCTTACAACTGAATAGAATCAGATTTCACTTCCTAATAAAGAAAGCTATAGCTGCTACTCTACGTACATATATATCTCTACCAAAAAAACCCAACCCTCCACATCACGTCAATTTGCCTACTCTGATGCATTTTTGTGTCATAAAGAGATGAGACTGATAGTTTTGAGTGAAAGTCTTTGTAGAAATCACTTTTATCAATTGACTATGAAGAATAAGGAAAACCAGTCCAAACTATATATCCTGTATCTATATAACACAAACATGAGTGACAATTGGTCACTTTACCTTATGATTAAACAAAGGAAAAAGACTTATTTAGATAATTCAGTTCAAATAGATTTGGGAGGCTATGGTTTGGTTCCAGGAAACCAAATATAACACTCAAGAATACAGGGTAAGAAAGGAAAACCACTGTGCTGCCCACAAGCCAAGGAGACAAAGCTGTAAATGGTGACCAAGCTCAGGGACACGTTCATCTCCTAAAAAGAATCCATCAGCCAAGACTTATACATATTCTTATATACACAGTGCAACCATCACCATCACTACCACCACCACCACAACTAATGCTTACTGGGCATTTACTATGTGCCAGGTATTATTCTAAATGATACATCTTCGTTATTTTAGTACATGCCTGCAACAACCCCATATGAGGAATGTCTTTCCATATTTCACCAAATCTAAGACACCATTGATGATTAGACATGATTTTTTTTGTATATTGCTAAGAAAGTAAAAGCACAAACTATGATTGGCTTTCCATTTTAAGCCACATTTAGATTTTAGAGCTAAACTATGAAATTATGTGCACTTAGGATTCAATGAAATTCAATAACATTGCCCTTATTTTACAAAGGAGCACACTACAGCTCAGAGGGGTTAAGTTAACTTTCCCAAGGTCACTCACATTCAAGCAAGATAAAGAAAGTGGAGGAGACAGGGTATGAATCTGGGTCCAACAGACCCAGGTTCCCTCACCAGTGCCACCCTCTATTTTTATGATCTAGAACAACCAACATTTGCTTTCTCATCTTTTGAAGCAAGAATTTTAGCTTTGAAGTAGATTATTTCTAAGATCCCTTCCAGCTTCCAGTGGTTGAATTCTCAGGTTTTTATCTTCACAAACAGGCAGTGATTTGGAATTTAATGAGAAAAAGACATGATAATTAAGACATGATAATTCACAGCATAGTTTTATGACTGTGGAAATGAGAACAGGCCCTGCAAAAGAAATCAGACTTGGGGCAACATAGTGGAAGTAGCAGTGCTTTTTGAATCTGAAAGCCCTGATTTCCAGTACCAATACCAATGCACATTCTTTTTAAGCTATGTAATACAGGATGAGATGCTTACCCTCTTTGAACTGGAGTTTCTTTATCAAAAAATAAAAATATGCCTATTTCAAAGGGATGTTGTGAAGATGAGCTATTATAGTGAAAGTGAATCCCTTGTTATGAAACAATTGTTCCATAACGGCTAGTTGCCCATGTGCCCAAAATATTACTCTAAATTAAAAGTGTGGTCTGGCCGAGGCAGGCGGATCATGAGGTCAAGAGATCCAGACCATCCTGGCCAACATGGTGAAACCTGTCTCTACTAAAAATACAAAAGTTAGCTGGGCATGGTGGAGTGTGCCTGTAATCCCAGCTACTCAGGAGGCTGAGGCAGGAGAATCGCTTGAACTAGGGAGTCAGGGGGTGCAGTGAGCTGAGATCGCGCCACTGCACTCCATCCTGGTGACAGAGCGAGACTATATCTCAAAAATAAATAAATAAATAAATAAAGTGTAGTCCACTCTTGGGCACTGTATATTTTTGGGCTCTATGTATTCTCTTCTTACAAATGTCATAGGACAATGGTACTGGAAAGTTGAAAAGAGTGGGGAAAATTGTGCAAGGTATTACTAAGAGACAGGCATTTTGTATGTAACAGTTGTAGATATTTGTTATTCCCCACCTCACCCAGTATCCATTCCCCCTTCTTCTGGAGAAGTGCTATGGAAAGTACTGTCTTTTCCATTTTGTCCAAAATTCATGGACAAAATCCATTGTCCATGGATTTTTGAATTGAATTGACTGGACACCTAACTCCACAGAGGGGCATGAGATTCAGGCTTGGAAAATCAAATATTTCATCAGATCTCATGAGATTCAATTTGTGAAGTTTTGCTGCACCTGTTGAGAGGAAGCATGTGCTCTTTCCTGCTGGACTTGAACCTTGAAATTTGAAGTTGTGGATGGCCATCTTGCTATCCTGAGAGTGTAAGAAATAACACAACATGGTTGAGAACAGAGTTGAGAGATGGGAAGAGACAGTGTCCTGATGACATCACCCCATAAGCTAGTAAGTTCCTTTTTTGTGTGTATGAACTAAGTTCTCCCCTTCTTTCTTTCCCTGTTTGTTTGTTTGTTTGTTTGTTTCTTTCTTTCTTTCTCTCTTTCTTTCTTTCTTCTAATACTGTAAATTCCTCTCTTGTTTAAATCTATTTGGGTTAGGTTGTCTGTTACTTGCAACCCTGAAATATTCTAGGTAACCCCAAATAAGATAATGTCATTTGCTTTCTTGAGGGAATTTGACTTGGGAAGAGAAACTACTACTAATTTTATTACCTAATTCTCTTCCTGCAACTGGGCAGAGTCAAGAGCAACACTGCCATTTTGCAAGCTGCCTCATTTGCAAGACTGAGTGACAGAAAGTCAGGTATGACAGAAAAGGGCCACTACATCTCTCTTAGTTCCCAAAGTGCGAACAATCCATACCTACATTGCTCCTAAAGTCACTACTTGTTTGTCTTCCTAGACACAACCTTTAATAATCAAAGATCATATTCATTCTAGAGATTGCTTTTAGATTTTTCTCTCTAAATCTTTTAGTAGAACCAGTAAAATCTAACTCTAAAATAGATTGGTGTAAGTTCCATTTCCTCTCTTCTTTATAATTGCACTGATGAAGGGGTCAATGCAAATGAAAAGCAGGCTGCAGGAGAAGGAAGGGAAGCTATGAGGCCTGAGCCAGCTAAATACAGATCAGAGAAAGAATTCCAGGGTGGAGAAAATTGGGTATGCAGTAACTTGGAGTTACTCTTTTCAAGTCAGGACATTCATTAAGTGCTGCTCTAAATCCTATATGCAATTTGGATAAAGTCCAAAAGTATATCCAATTCACATTCCTTAGATGGTATTTACAGCTTTCCATCATCTCAGGCAAAACCAGTTTTCTGGCCTCCTTCTTCCCTTCTTTCCCGTACTAATCAACTATTTCAGCTAGACTTATCCACTCCAATCTCTTGAACACATTCAATAGATTTCATTGCTGTGGCTTTGATCTTGCCATTTCCTCTCCTAAGGAAACCTTTCATCTGCTTTCAACTTTCCTAAGTCCCACAGGAATCAAATCCATTTCCTCTTGTCTTACAAAGCTTTCTCTAACCTCTTTAGCTGAAAAGCATTTTTCTTTACTCTTAACACTGAGAGCATTTACTGTCTATCCCTCATTTGGCTTGCATTTATATACTGCCTTGCACCATTAGCTGTCCTTTAATGTATATGCATTTCATTTCTCCAATTAGATTGTTTGAGGTTAAGCATGACTATCCTTATGTTTCATAGCAAACCCATTAGTACCTGGTAAGTGATTTGTACAAAGTAAGTGTTCAAAAAATAACTTGTTTGTAGATTGAGAATTGAGTCTAGGCAAAATGCTGCCCTGTGCATGTTTTTGCTTACAATTTCTCTTGAGAACAGTGTTAGTAACCGGGTGACAAATCTGAAAGAGGCAAAAATGTAGTGGTTTGGGAAGAAATGGCAAATGGATAAATGTCAAATGGGAGGAGATAAAGAAAGAGACCAGGTCAGTAGATCTGAAATGAAACACATATGATAGAAGACATGGAGATTGTATAGAAGCTTCATTCCCAAGACTTCTGCAAATAGTACCTACACAAACTTCAATCAGCTTCAGCAAGATCAGCCCCAATACATACATATAGGAAGTTGTTTAGTTCAAGTTCCCTGTCCTTTAAATGATACTGAAGCATCTCTTTGCAGCTAGGCAGTGATAATAAAATTCCAAGAGGAGAATAATAATTCAACATGCACAAAAGAAAGCATGAGATCAACATTACAGAAAGAAAGCCTAGAATTTCAGGCACAAGTACTGCACAGAGTGGTGAATAGAACTGGATTTAAAATATAGCTGTGTGATTTGGGATCATTTACTTAGCACTTTTGAGGATCAGTTCCCTTCGGTGTAAAATGGCAGTAAGCTTACTCTGACAGAGACTGCTAGCAGCCTAGCCAATGTACATTCTCCCCACTGCCCCTCTCCTTTCTTGCTAGCAGAATCTCTGTATTGTTGGAAGCAACAATGCAGTAAAAGGGCATTTCCTATCCTTACAGATAAGGGTGAGATCACAGTTCAGAAGTCACTGTACTGAGCTTTTTGGAAATCTCTTTAAAAGAGAGCTGACTCAGCTAGGAGGTGTGCCCTTCTGCATTTAACCTCCTTCTTCCTCCTTCCACCTGGAACATGGATATGACAGCTGGAGCTATGGTGGCCATCCTGCCACCACAAGGCAATCATGAGGCTAGAAGCCATTCACTAAGTCTAATAAACAGAGAGATGAAAGAAACCTGGGTAACTGATGGCCGTAGAGCTGGCCTGGGATTGACTAACTTTGGATTTTTTCAAATGTGAGAGAAAAATAAATTTCTTTCTTGTTTAGTCTATTGTTCTTCCGTCTCTTTTACCAATAACCAAATGCAATTCCTACTTCCTAGAATTGCTATGTACATTACATGAAACAATATTTATGAAGAGTCCATATATGTGCTATTATCTTTTCTTTATATCATTTATGAAAGACTTAATCATGGAATAAACAAGTAATGTTTGGAATATCAATTCAGATTAAAACACTGCCATTTTAGCTCATTTTTTTCACCTGCATATAACGATGATAAATATCTCAAGATATTATTATTCCATATGTGCATATCATGAATTATTGCAAACTCTCCTCTTGTTCTGCTTGCACTCCCTTTGGATCAGGTGTGTATGGACTTACTGTTTTTCTACTCTGCACCTTTTATCCTGTTACTTTTCACACACAAAAGGTCCTCACTCTATTGTCTGTCTACCCAAAGCCTGTTCATTCTTCAAATTTCATCTGATTTCCTCAGTCCGTATTAACCACTCCCCATAAATGCTGCTTACAGTGATTCTTCCCCACTTGAACTCCCTTGTCAATTATCTATACTAAATTATTTGGCACGGAATAATTTCCTTCTTATCTTCCTTTTAGTTGTCTGATATGCGTAAGTCTTATCCTCTGTACAGAACTGTTACCTCCTTGAGAGAAGTAACATATTATTTAAGGAACATTCAGTAATATCAACAGACATGAGGCAGATAAAGATATCCTTTTTGTTGGTTTAAACTCAGCATAACTCAGGATCCCTCTCCTGTCCTCCAATCTCCAGTAGAATCTAGCACAGAATGGGACACAGAGAAGATGCCTAATTAGTACATGCTTCACATAATTGAAAACTCTTGCCATGTTTAGGTCATGATGCCAGCATAAAAAAACATTCAACTGATATTTAATCAAGAATTTTCATCTGAAAATTTTAAGTGCCTGCCCAATGAACCTAATGTTCTGGGACAAACCAGTACAACGGAAAAGAACACACAGCTAGCCAGAGACAAAATGGAAAAATACCAGGCCGGTCAAGAACCATTTCCAAGTTCTCTGTTTCCTTCCCTGACCAAAGAATTTATTCAATCTAATCAAAGCAGCACTTCAGCTGAATGCCAGTGAGTTTCTTTCCACCTGAGAGAGGCAAAAGCTGAGTTTACCACCTTAGAGGAAGCCTATATTGACATGTTTTAAATTGCCCCTTAGACTATCTCGTACAGAACAATTATCATTTCCACCTATCACTTCTTTGGAAGTGATATTTTCATGTTAAGTCAGAGGTTAAATATAACAGTTAATTTAATTTGTAATTTCCCATTTCTTTTAGAGCCTTGAAACAGAAATTGCTTTTATTAAAGTATGAGTTTTGGGGTGGAGGGAAGGGGGAGGGATAGCATTAGGAGATATACCTAATGCTAAATGACGAGTTAATGGGTGCAGCACACCAGCATGGCACATGTATACATATGTAACTAATCTGCACATTGTGCACATGTACCCTAAAACTTAAAGTATAATAATAATAAAAAAAGAAAAAAAAAGAAAGTCACAACAAAATCAGGTGGCAGAGTTTGAAACTTAAGTGTACAAAAAATAAAAAGAGTCAAAAGGTAAGAAACTCATTTCTACATTTGAGAATTAAAGCAAGTTGCCAGAAAACTAAAATGCAACTGGTAATAATTTGATGAGTATTTTAAGGGAGTACAGCAATTGCCCATTAATAAAGGTGGAGCATCCAGAAAAGCATCTTTTTTTTTTTAAATTATACAACGAATATGTGCTTACTGTAGAAAAACTAGAAAACACAGATGAGGAAAGAGAAAACAGGGAAGAAATATTTTTAAATCACCCAAGAACCCAGCACCCTGGAATACAAAAGCAACTATTGACATCTGGGAGAATAACCATTAAGAATATGTATATTGTCAACAGGATAATGAGTTTCATTCTTCTTTTTCTGCCACAGTTGAGGCAAAGGCCAGTTGAGGACAAAGAGGACTAATTACTTCACACTCTGACTTTCAGTCCCTGGGGCCAGACTTCTTCCTGCAGACTTGCTGGGAAGTACCAGTACAATATCAGGCACTAATGCCACTTCCAACCCACCTATCAGTTTACATAGGATGAAGGGGAAAGGCAGAAGGATGTTGACTATTGTTGGGAATATACTGTTTTGGTTCTTCTTTCTTCCTTCCTTCCTTCCTTCCCTCCCTTCCCTCTCCTCCTCTCCCCTCCCCTCCTCTCTCCTCCCCTCCCCTCTCTTCCATTCCCCTCCCCTCCCCTCCCATCCCCTCTCCTCTCCTCTCCTCTCTCTTCCTCCTCCTCCTTCTCCTCCCTCCTCCTTCCTCCCTCCTCCTCCTCCTCCTTCTTCTTCTTCTTCCTCTTCTTCTTCTGCAGGAGATTTCTTTCTCTTCCCTGAAGCAGAATGAGAGGACTTCAAAAGAATCCCCCTTAAATATTAGGGTGCCTGTAAGGCAGGGTACCAGCATCTTTTTCTCCAGTTGGATGCTGGCTCGGGGCAGATTCTTGTACATGCACCCTATATAGTAGCAGAGCATGGCAAGAGAGTTCTTGGGAAGAGAGTTGTGGCTCTGAGAATCTGGGAATATGGGAGCGTAATTTTAAGCGCTTCTTTATGTCTGTGAGGGTAAGAACGTTTGCTCTTCCATATGTCCCCCACGGCTTGGGCATGTATAGCAGCAGGGCATGGTGAGAGAGCTCTTAGGAAGGGATTTGGGGTGCTGAGAATCTAGGGACATGGTGGAGTGATTTTAAGCACTTCTTTATGTCTATGGAGATAAGAATGTTTGCTCCTTCTATGTGACCCCTGAAATTGGGGAATGTACTTGTTCTGGAGAGTTCTGAAAGTAGGAGACCCTCTTTGGAAGGCCATGTAAGCAATGCTTGAGTGTAAGGTACTTGGGAAGAATAGTGATCCAATTCCTACCCCATTCCTGTTTTCTAGATGCCTTGTAAGGCATAAAAGACCCTCACAATTTTCCTGACTCCACATAAATGAGCATGGGCATTAAAAGATGGGAAACTTGAAGCTGCCCAGATGTGTATATGTGTGTTCTGATAACATGTAGGTTGTTCACACCAACTCTCCTGTTGAAAAAAAACTAGGAATACTGGATGAAACATTTTTTAAAAAACCTCAAGAGCACATAAAAGCCAATAAGATGTAAATAGTTACCAGGTTAAAATTTAAGTACAAGAAGCAACCAACTAGAAAGCCAAAGATAAAATCTTTTGTCTTGAGGACATTTGCTTAAACAGAAGAAAATGAGCTGCAGCTTTCACTGCCTGAATGCCACAGGGAAGTAGATGGGGCACCTAGAACCTATCCATCTCTCTACAAAACTGGAATCCCAAAGTAGTACACACTTAGCATAAAGATAAATTAGAAAAGATTATCAAACAACTATGCCTACTATAGTTAAAGAAATTAAAAACAAACCTGAAAATATCGGCAAGAAACAGATAATTAAAGTGAACTAGTAGATTTGAAAAAAAAAATAGGTATATTTAACAGGAGACCAGACACAGTTGAGGAGAAAATTACTAAACTAGAAGTTGGGTCAAAGAAGTTATTCAAAATGCAAAGCAGAGACAGCAAAAGATGGAGAATATAGAGGAGAGGTAACGAGTCATAGGAAAAAAACAGAGATGGTTAAATATGTATTTAACTGGAGTTCTGAAGGACAGAGAATAAGACAAAGGCATATTTGGATAGATAGCATCTGAAATTTTTCTAGAGATGAAAGATACCAATCAACCCACTCTAGAAGTCCAGTAATTCTTAAATGGACTAAATAAAAAGAAAATTATATCTAAACACACCAGAGTAAAATTGCAGAAACCCAAGCAAGGTAAATCTTAAAACAGACAAATTTTAAAAAGGAAAATTACTGACAGACTTCTCAAGAATAAAAGTGAAAGCCAGAAGACAGAAGAATGACCTATCCAATGTGCTACAAGAAAGTAACTATCAACAGATTTTACACACAGCAAAATGATCTTTCGAGAATGAAGGTAAAATAAAGACATTTTTGGTCCAATGAAAACTGAGAGAGTGTGTGACTAGTAGAACCTGTCAAAAGAAAATTCTAAAGGAGTATTTAAGGCAGAAGGAAAATAATCCCAGAGAAAGAGTCTATAATCCAAGAAGAGATGAAGAGCAAAGAAAGTGTTAAATATGGGATTGATCCAAATGACCATTGAATGTTATAAACGACAGTAATAATGTTATGAAGTATGAATAAAATGATGTCATTAAAATACATGAAAACAATCAAATAAACTTATGGGAGAGCTAAATGGAATTGAAGTATTTTAAGATCAATGACAAAAGTAAAGGTATTTATTAGCCTGATATTTGTATAATTAAAGTACATATGCTACAACAAATCTAGCATAACAACTAAATGAATAGAAACAAAGTAAATAACATTACACATTTGTAGAAGAAAAATCAAGTCCATATAAGGCAATGCAGAGAGAAAAATAGACTAGGTGGGACAAATTGTTTAAAACAATAAAGTAGATACAAAACTAAATGCATCAGTAAACGCTTTAAATAAAGGACAAAGATAGCCAAAAAATTTCAATTATATGCTGTTTACTAGGCATAGAGCTAAAACACAAAAATATAGAAAGGTTAAAAGGATTGAAAAAAAGATGTAGTTAAATACTATAACTCCCCCATCAAAAGCTGGTATTACAAGATAATATTATACAAAATGGATTTCAAGACAAAAAATACTAGAGATTCAGATAATTATATAAAAATATAACTATTCCAAATTTGTATAAAATATATAATATGGTATCAAAAATCATGAATCAAAAATTGATAAACATATAAGAAAAATAGATAAATTTATGACCATAGTGGAAGTTTTCTAACACTCTTAAAAATTTTTTTTTCAACAAAGAGGCAAGAGTTCAGCACAGAAATAGAAAAGTTGAACAATAAAATTTACACCCTTGACCTAACGGTTATATACAGAACACAGCATCAATATCTGCTGAATACGTGTTCCTTTTAAAACACAGGAAAGTTTATGAAATTGATTCCTGAGCCATCAAGTCTCAAAGGATTGAAATCATATAGTATATATTCTCTGGCTATCTTGCAATTCAGCTAGAAGTAAAAACCAAGAAGATAACTATAAAATCCCTGTATGTTTGGAAATTTTAAAAAATATGTGTCTAAAACAACTATATTGGTTAAACAGGAAATCATAATGAAAAGTAGAAAATATTTTGGACTTAGTGATAATAAAAATATTACATATCAAAAATTGTAGAATATAGCCAAAGCAGTACTAAGAGGAAATTTATACTCTTACAAGCAAATATTAGAGAAAAAAAATTGGCGAACACTGAGCTAAATACCCAGCTGAAGACGTTTAGAAAAGATCAAAATAAAACTCAAAGGGAGCAGAAAGCAGAAATAGAATGAAGAGCAGAAATTTATGAGATTGTAAATAAACATACAGTAGAAAGGAACAACGAAGCCAAAGCTGTTTTCTGAGAATAATAATTAGATTATAAAACTGTGAAAATGATCAAGAAATTAGTAGTGAAGGTACTGTTAATCATATCAGGAACAATCTCAGGAATGAAAAGGTGAGTATCACTACAGATGCCTTAGACATCTTTAAAAGATAATAAATTGAATTCAACAGGCAATTCTATGACAAAATTGGTAAGTTCCCACATGAAAATAGAACTAGCCAAAACAGACTCAAGAAGTCGAAATCTTGAATAGTTCTGTAACTATTAAATGAATTGAATCTGTAGTCAAATTTCCTACACAGACCAACAAAAATTTGTCAGGGCCAAATAGTTTCATTGTTGAGTTCTTTCAAATACTCAAAGAATAAATAGTCCATTTTTCTATAAACACTAACAGAGAACAGAAAAAGAAGAAACACTTCCCAACTCATTTTGTCAGCAAAACCTTAATACTAGAATCTAAAAGGATGAGAAAAAATTACAGACCAATTTCACTCATGAACAATACGCAAAACTCCTAAGCAAAAAACAGGTGTTAGCAAACCAAATCTGGCATTATGTAAAACAATATTATACCATCATACCAAGAAACAAGAAAATCATTTAATACTATTTAACATTATTTCATGATGAAAATTCTTAGCAATCTAAAAATAAAAGGGGACTTTGTCAATCTACTGAAGGTTATCTACAAAAATGCCTACTGAATGTATCATACTTAATAGTAACACATGAAAAGCTTTGCTTTGAAATTAGAAATGAGACAGAGATGCACACTATCACTACTTCCATCCTACATTGTAATAAAGGTCTTCAATATCACAGTAAAAATGAAAATTATGTAATAGTGAAAAGACTAGGAGAGATAATAAAAATGGTCATTTTCACAGATGAAATTTCTGTATACATAGAAAATATCAAAGAAACTATACATAAACTCTTAGAATTCCTAATAGAATTTAACGAGGTTGCTGTATGCACAATATGCAAAACTAAATCATTGTAAGTAATAACAATTAAGATTGACATTAAGAACAAAAAGTAAAATTTTCCAAATTTTTGAGTACTCAGAAATAAGCTCAACTAAAAGACATGTAACTCCTCTAAAGTCTTAACCACTTAAGAGATAGGAGAGTATCTTGATGTCTTTGGAAGAGAGAAGAACTTATTTATATATAAATAGCAACAACTATAAAGGAAAATAATTTAAATACAACTATATTAAAAGAATTTATATTACCGATATGCTATAAAAACAATGACAAGATGAGTGCAGTATAGGAAAATATGATTGCAACACAGATCACTGACAAAGGTACAGGTAAAACTGTAGTGTTCATTTAAACAATTGATTCAAAATTTTAATTTCTTTTTAAATAGAGATGGTTATGTTGCCCAGGCTGGTTTTGAAATCCTGGCTTCAAGTGATCCTCTTGTCTCGGCCTCACAAAGTGGGATTACAGGTGGGACTCAATTTTTTGTTTGTTTGTTTTATTTATACGTTTATTTTTAATTATACTTTAAGTTCTAGGGTACATGTGCACAATGTGCAGGTTTATTACATATGTATACATGTGCCATGTTGGTGTGCCGCACCCATTAACTCATCATTTACATTAGGTATATCTCCTAATGCTATCCCTCCCCCTCCCCCACCCCACCACAAGCCCCAGTGTGTGATGTTCCCCACCCTGTGTCCAAGTATTCTCATTGTTCAATTCCCACCTATGAGTAAGAACATGTGGTGTCTGGTTTTCTGTCCTTGCGATAGTTTGCTCAGAATGATGGTTTCCAGCTTCATCTATGTCCCTACAAAGGACATGAACTCATCCTTTTTAATGGCTGCATAGTATTCCATGGTGTATATGTGCCACATTTTCTTAATCCAGTCTATCATTGATGGACATTTGGGTTGGTTCCAAGTCTTTGCTATTGTGAATAGTGCTGCAATAAACATACATGTGCATGTGTCTTTATAGCAGCATGATTTATAGTCCTTTGGGTATATACCCAGTAATAGGATGGCTGGGTCAAATGATATTTCTAGTTCTAGATCCTTAAGGAATCGCCACACTGTCTTCCACAATGATTGAACTAGTTTACAGTCCCACCAACAGTGTAAAAGTGTTCCTATTTCTCCACATCCTCTCCAGCACCTGTTGTTTCCTGACTTTTTAATGATTGCCATTCTAACTGGTGTGAGATGGTATCTCATTGTGGTTTTGATTTGCATTTCTCTGATGGCCAGTGATGATGAGCATTTTTTCATGTGTCTGTTGGCTGCATAAATGTCTTCTTTTGAGAAGTGTCTGTTCATATCCTTTGCCCGCTTTTTGATGGAGTTGTTTGAGTTTTTCTTGTAAATCTGTTTAAGTTCTTTGTAGATTCTGGATATTAGCCCTTTGTCAGATGGGTAGATTGCAAAAATTTTCTCCCATTCTGTAGGTTGCCTGTTTACTCTGATGGTAGTTTCTTTTGCTGTGCAGAAGCTCTTTAGTTTAATGAGATCCCATTTGTGAATTTTGGCTTCTCTTGCCATTGCTTTTGGTGTTTTAGTCATGAAGTCTTTGCCCATGCCTATGGCCTGAATGGTATTGCCTAGATTTTCTTCTAGGGTTTTTATGGTTTTAGGTCTAACATTTTAGTCTTTAATCCATCATGAATTAATTTTTGTATAAGGTGTAAGGTAGGGATCCAGTTTCAGCTTTCTACATATGGCTAGCCAGTTTTCCCAGCACCATTTATTAAATAGGGAATCCTTTCCCCATTTCTTGTTTTTGTCAGGTTTGTCAAAGATCAGATGGTTGTAGATGTGTGGTATCATATCTGAGGGCTCTGTTCTGTTCCATTGGTCTATATATCTGTTTTGGTACCAGTACCATGCTGTTTTGGTTACTGTAGCCTTGTATAGTTTGAAGTCAGGTAGTGTGATGCCTCCAGCTTTGTTCTTTTGGCTTAGGATTGTCTTGGTAATGTGGGTTCTTTTTTGGTTCCATATGAACTTTAAAGTAGTTTTTTCCAATTCTGTGAAGAAAGTCTTTGGTAGGTTGATGGGGATGGCATTGAATCTATAAATTACCTTGGGCAGTATGGCCATTTTCACGATATTGATTCTTCCTATCCATGAGCATGGAATGTTCTTCCATTTGTTTGTGTCCTCTTTTATTTCGTTGAGCAGTGGTTTGTAGTTCTCCTTGAAGAGGTCCTTCAGATCCCTTGTGAGTTGGATTCCTAGGTATTTTATTCTCTTTGAAACAATTGTGAATGGGAATGGGAGTTCACTCATGATTTGGCTCTCTGTTTGTCTGTTATTGGTGTATAAGAATGCTTGTGATTTTTGTACATTGATTTTGTATCCTGAGACTTTGCTGAAGTTGCTTATCAGCTTAAGGAGATTTTGGGTGAGACGATGGGGTTTTCTAAATATACAATCATGTCATCTGCAAACAGGGACAATTTGACTTCCTCTTTCCCTGATTGAATACATTTTATTTCTTTCTCCTGCCTGATTGCCCTGGCCAGAACTTCCAACACTATGTTGAATAGGACTGGTGAGAGAGGGCATCCCTGTCTTGTGCCAGTTTTCAAAGGGAATGCTTCCAGTTTTTGCCCATTCAGTATGATATTGGCTGTGGGTTTGTCATAAATAGCTCTTATTATTTTGAGATATGTCCCATCAATACCTAGTTTATTGAGAGTTTTTAGTATGAAGGGCTGTTGAATTTTATCGAAGGCCTTTTCTGCATCTATTGAGATAATCATGTGGTTTTTGTCTTTGGTTGTGTTTATATGATGGATTATGTTTATTGATTTAAGTATGTTGAACTAGCCTTGCATCCCAGGGATGAAGCCAACTTCATCATGGTGGATAAGCTTTTTGATGTGCTGCTGGATTCAGTTTACCAGTATTTTATTAAGGATTTCTGCATCAGTGTTCATCAGGGATATTGGTCTAAAATTCTCTTTGTGTGTGTGTGTCTCTGCCAGACTTTGGTATCAGGATGATGCTGGCCTCATAAAATGCTGGCCTCCATAAAAGGATTCCCTCTTTTTCTATTGATTGGAATAGTTTCAGAAGGAATGGTACTAGCTCCTCTTTGTACCTCTGGTAGAATTCGGCTGTGAATCTGTCTGGTCCTGGACTTTTTTTAGTTGGTAGGCTATTAATTATTGCTTCAATTTCAGAGTCTGTTATTTGCCTATTCAGGGATTCAACTTCTTCCTGATTTAGTCTTGGGAGGGTGTATGTGTCCAGGAATTTATCCATTTCTTCTAGATTTTCTAGTTTATTTGTGTAAAGGTGTTTATAGTATTCTCTGATGGTAGTTTGTATTTCTGTGGGATCGGTGGTGATATCCCGTTTGTCATTTTTATTGTGTCTACTTGATTCTTCTCTCTTTTCTTCTTTATTAGTCTTGCTAGTGGTCTATCAATTTTGTTGATCTTTTCAAAAAACCAGCTCCTGGATTCATCGATTTTTTGAAGGGTTTTTTGTGTGTCTATTTCCTTCAGTTCTGCTCTGATCTTAGTTATTTCTTGCCTTCTGCTAGCTTTTGAATGTGTTTGTTCTTGCTTCTCTAGTTCTTTTAATTGTGATGTTAGGGTGTCAATTTTAGGTCTTTCCTGCTTTCTCTTGTGGGCATTTAGTACTATAAATTTCCCTCTACACACTGCTTTAAATGTGTCTCAGAGATTCTGGCATGTTGTGTCTTTGTTCTCACTGGTTTCAAAGAACATTTTTATTTCTGCCTTCATTTCGTTATGTACCCAGTAGTCATTCGGGAAGAGGTAGTTCAGTTTCCATGTAGTTGAGCAGTTTCAGTGAGTTTCTTAATCCTGAGTTCTAGTTTGATTGCACTGTGGTCTGAAAGTTTGTTATAATTTCTGTTCTTTTACATTTGCTAAGGAGTGCTTTACTTCCCACTATTTGGTCAGTTTTGGAATAAGTGCGATGTGGTGCTGAGAAGGTATATTCTGTTGATCTGGGGTGGAGAGTTCTGCTGATGTCTATTAGGTCTGCTTGGTGCAGAGCTGAGTTCAATTCCTGGATATCCTTGTTAACTTTCTGTCTTGTTGATCTGTCTAATGTTGACAGTGGGGTGTTAAAGTCTCCCATTATTATTGTGGGAGGGACTCAAATTTTTTAATCAGGCACATACTATGTGCCAAGCACTAGTGTAGGCAATGGGAAAATATTCCAGTAGAGATATGGACAATAAAGTAGATAAATGGCACTAAAATATGTGTAGCATGTTAGACAAGCACCTAGGAGAAAAACAACAAAGACATATCCTGCTTGCCACTGATGAACATGTATGCTGTTTATATCCCTTATAGCCACCCAGTCCATCAACTGCTGTTTGTTACGGCATCCCAAACAGTCTAAGACATGCTACCACCCCACAACAATTTCTTTCCCACCACTCTTTTTCACATCCTCCTTTCAGATCATCTCAGAGTAAACTGGGACACCCTGCTTCAGCGTCAGGCTCAATCCCAGCCCCAGCAAGGACACTACACATTTCCAGAAAGAATACACACATTTATTTGCTGAGTATCTAGAACTTGTAAGAGAAATGCATGAGAATTTTCCTTCCACAACCCCTCGAATTCAGCACCCTCCACTGCTGATGGCAACACCAAAAATCAGTTCTTATCTCTTTCCATATAGTCTCAGGAATGAAGTGTAAGGTGAGGAATTGCATTAACTTTACAATTTATTTTCAGTCAACTGCAGAGGGGCTTTATGCAGCCCACTCATATCTCCTAGATATGCATCATATCTAGGAGAACTCCAGACTTACCTTCTGCCGTGAGCTCACGGATCCCACTGTGAAGACTTGGGCCAAAGAGAGTCATAACCTTGATAATGACGTTGCCATAATCCAGAGCAGGTCCAGCTGGGTTTGGGACTGGTGAGTCTCTGACATGAGACTGGGAATAACACCTTTATTTTCAACCTTTGTTCGATATTTTGATATTTTGAATAAAATATTGCTTTCATAAGTAAAACAGACTTTTGTCTATGTGAATCCCTCCAATTTCTTGGTAAACCAGAACATACAATTTGATAACAAAAAATGGGGTCAGGGTGGCAGGGAGGACCAAAGAATGAGCACAAATACTGCTGAAGCCTGAAAGGAGGGGCCAGACATTATTGAGGCAAGAAAATGTTCAGTAGAGAAAGCCTGGGGGCTTGAACTTAAACTTTGCTTAATACACTTCTCTCCTGGGTCCCGGCAATGTTTTCCATCTTTCTAGCTAGAAGTCACTCTTTCCTCTCCACAATATTTTCCAAACAGCTTCCACTCATGACTTCAAAATGAAGGCAAATGAGTGAGGTGGGTAGCATGGAAAGTTGAAACAATTGGGAACATCTTGTGTTTCCTTTCATTGCTGCCAAATACGGGTCTCATTCTACTTCATTCATGGACAGGATCAAGGTCACTGCAGTAGATGCTGGCAACTTCCAGCCTGAATATTCTGGATTTTGATAATTTCTCATAATAATCCCAGTATTCCCTGAAGCAAGAAAAAGTGAGAATAATTCTGATTCCTATTTATGAAAATCAAAAACTTTGAAAACTTGGTACCCCTCCCTCTTCCATTAATGTAAATACATGCATCAAGGTCATTGAAAACCTAACACAGCATGTCTATATCTATTCTTTCGTACCACTGAGCTGATTTTGATTTGTTTTCCTCTGTCTGCAAGATCATTACTATCCTGCTGTATAATTAAATTGTTGCAGATTAGCATCAGGCTTTCTCACAATGATTCACCTACAGGGAGTGGACATTCAGCAGTAACAATTATTGGTGTGCATTTCTCCTTAACTTCTGTGGAGTGTTTTACTTATTTTGGAAAGTATAGTCTCGTCTTGATAACTTTTATTAAATCCTCCTCTTAAATCTCTTTTTGCCCCTTTATCATAGGTACCAAAAATAAAAACCCAATTTTTGGAATGGATGAGCTAGCTTATGGCAATCTTTCTCTGTATGATTGTCCCAAATCTTTGATCTCTGCAGTCCTTTCATTTGGAGTTTTTATATAAAACTGTCATTGACCTTGGAATTGCCAGCTGTCCTCTTGAAATATGAGGCTGGTAATGATGAAACACAGCATTGATAATAACAAATGGTAGTTCATATTTCAGCTGAGTTGTGTTTTTATGCTCTGCTATTAGACTCAAAGTATTCAGTATGAAGAGAAAATATTAAAATGTGATTCAGCTGGCTGATCTCTTTTTTTGCTACCAAGCAGGATATCTGGAATTGAAACCTATATCTAGTCTGCTCATGAATCAGGACAGTTCTGGCATTGGAAGTAGGCAACACTTTTAAACTGAAGATTTGAAAGTTCTTATTTGGGGAGATTAGATTTCTTTCTAGGATGGAGATAATTTTATCATGACTCTCAGTTCTGTCACAGACTGTAGAGTAAATGCACAAAAACCTGGATTTTTCATAGTTTGGGATGAAAAGTAAGCCAAATCAGGGCCCTACGAATAGCAAACCAGGTATTATACAAAATAATAAAAGAAACTAGGACTTAAATCAAATCATTTCAACTCTAAAAGAGAACAATTCTTCATACAATTTTGAAATTCTGATCTTTGGTCAATTTTTGTCTTTTTAAAGCACATCCTTATGTAAACCTCTCCCCACCTTCCCACCCTCAGTCATTAAGAGATCTTCATACTTCCTTGAAAAGAATTTTTATGGCATGGATATAAAGAGAAATTATAAATGTTTAATTTTTCTTTTTTTAACTTTCAAAAAGAGAATGCTGAGAATCAAAGAAGTCCCTAAAAACAGGACACAGCCTTTAAACCATAACCACTGTGGTGGACGCGAGAGCACCCCCACAGCTCCCTCCAATGCACACTTGTTGCCCCAGCAGACGGGGATGCCATTGGCAGAGACTCCTCAGCTGTCAGCTTCTTCAGAGACAGCCTGGTTGCAGAGAGCTAGCAGCCTCACCCAAGGTTGTGATATTTACAAGATGACCCACATCCAATGGCTGATAAAGGAGGGAGTGTAAAGACTTGGCCCCTTTGGCCCAACTCAGTACCACTACACAGGATCATTTTAGTTCCAGAGCTCCCTGTGCAGTCAGTCAAGCTGTGGTAAGGCTGCATCACAGTTAGACTTCTCTTTCTGTCCAAATCCTACCTCTTTCCCTTCTTGCCACAGTTATGGATCCCAAAGGAACACTCCTAATAAACATTCTGCCCACTAACTCAGTTTCAAACCTTACCTGCAAAAGGGATAAAATTGAGAAGAGCAGATGATGCTGGCCCTGGAAATTTCTGATGAGACTATCTTGGTCAGGAAAAGAGAGGAAAGCCTGGTGTGTGTGTGTATGTGTGTGTGTGTGTGTGTGTGTGTGTATGTGTGTGTTAGCAGGGGGATGAAGGAATGTCATGGTTAATTTTGTGTCAACTTGGCTGAGCCATGGGATATCTGAATATTTGGTAAAACATTCTGGGTGTTTCTGCGAGTGTTTTTGAATGAGAAAACGTTTAAATTGTTACACCAACTTCAGCAGATTACCCTCCCTAATATGGGTGACCTCAAGCAATCAATTAGAGGCCTGAACAGAACAAAATGATTGAGTCTCTTCCAAATAAGAGAGAATTTATTCTATTCGACTGCATTTATACTGACATTGGCTTTTTTCTTGCCTCTGGACTCAAACTGAAACATCAGTTCTTCCTGGGCCTCCAACCTGCAGGTCTTTGGAGAACTACATCATTGGCTGTCTCAGTTCTCAAGCCTTCAGGCTTGGACTAGCACTAAATCACTGGCTCTCCTGGCTCTCCAGCTTGCTGACTCACCCTGCAGAGCTTGAGCCCAAACTTGAGGCTTGCCAGTCTAATAAGTTTTATATTATATACGTATACACAGACACACATCTTATTGGCTCTGTTCCTCTGGAGAACCCTATCTTATATAGGGAAAAATAATCTTAGAGAACCTTGGAGGAGGTGCAATTACAAAGACCCAAAACTAGACAGCCAGATGGAAAAAGAAGTCAACATCCACAGATACTTGAGCACCTATGGGTCACCAGTGGGAAGTCCCATGAAGCAGAGCCATGCCTATAAACCATTCCTTTTTCCTTTGAATGACCTCTATTCTCTTTTGTGTACAGGAGCTTTGTGAGCTATATTTCTCACTGCAGTCAGGAGAGAGACCTTCATTGATACCTCCTTTGGAGCATCCTCTATGTTCACCCACAGGTATCCCCTTTCCAGTAGTCTAAGTCTTCAATACATTCTCCCCATTAGGGAAGAGTTTTCAACAGTAGTAATGTGGGAATGACTTAAAAATGGGGAAACCCACCTCTTGTTAGGCTTCTGTATCTGTCTCTTCCTTAAAAATAAGTGACCTCCTGCTTCAGTCTGCTTTGTGCTGCTGTAGCAGAATGCCACAGATTGGGTAATTTATAAAGAAAAGAACTTCTCACAGTTCTGGAGGTTGGGAAGTCCAATATCAAGATGCTCATATTGATGAGGGCCTTTGTGCTGCACCATCCCATGGCAAAAGGCAGGAAGGCAAGAGAGAGCGACAGTGAGAGAGCAAAAGGGAGCCAAATTTACTTTTATAACAAGCCAATGTTGCAATAACTAGCCCACTTCTGCAATAATGACACTAATTCATTCATGAGGTCAGAACCCTCAATACCTAATCACCTCTTATTAGGCCCCACCTCCCAACACTGCTGCATTGGGGATTAAGTTTCCAACACATGAGCCTCGGGGACACATTTAAGCCACAGTGCCTCCTTACCACAGGATCAAATGACTCGCTTGCTCCAAAGACAAACACTAATGTGTTAGCATTAGACTAACACTAATGTTTAGTGCTTGCTCCAGAGAAAACACTAATGTTTTTCCCAGAGGTACTCTTATCCAGAGAAAAAAGCTACATAGCTTTGGTCTGAAATAGGCAATAAAATTATTATGCTGGTTTCTGATACTCAGAACAAGGAAAACAGAAAGAAAAATATGTATTTCTCTTCCTTGTGTATTCGTATGCCTAGTGACTTTGAGCCAGAATACCTAAATATTAACAAGACAACTGTCTTAGAAATGGCTCAAGAAATAGGAACACTTTACAGAGTAACAGGGAGAAGGGAGGGAATGAACTTTTCTTTTTTTTTTTTCTTTATTATTATTATTATTATTATTATTATTATTATACTTTAGGTTTTATGGTACATGTGTGCAATGTGCAGGTAAGTTACATATGTATACATGTGCCATGCTGGTGCGCTGCACCCACCAACTCGTCATCTAGCATTAGGTATATCTCCCAATGCCATCCCTCCCCCCTCCCCCCACCCCACAACAGTCCCCAAAGTGTGATGTTCCCCTTCCTGTGTCCATGTGTTCTCATTGTTCAATTCCCACCTATGAGTGAGAATATGCGGTGTTTGGTTTTTTGTTCTTGCGATAGTTTACTGAGAATGATGATTTCCAATTTCATCCATGTCCCTACAAAGGACATGAACTCATCATTTTTTATGGCTGCATAGTATTCCATGGTGTATATGTGCCACATTTTCTTAATCCAGTCTATCATTGTTGGACATTTGGGTTGGTTCCAAGTCTTTGCTATTGTGAATAATGCCGCAATAAACATACGTGTGCATGTGTCTTTATAGCAGCATGATTTATAGTCCTTTGGGTATATACCCAGTAATGGGATGGCTGGGTTGAATGGAATTTCTAGTTCTAGATCCCTGAGGTATCGCCACACTGACTTCCACAAGGGTTGAACTAGTTTACAGTCCCACCAACAGTGTAAAAGTGTTCCTATTTCTCCACATCCTCTCCAGCACCTGTTGTTTCCTGACTTTTTAATGATTGCCATTCTAACTGGTGTGAGATGGTATCTCATTGTGGTTTTGATTTGCATTTCTCTGATGGCCAGTGATGGTGAGCATTTTTTCATGTGTTTTTTGGCTGCATAAATGTCTTCTTTCGAGAAGTGTCTGTTCATGTCCTTCGCCCACTTTTTGATGGGGTTGTTTGTTTTTTTCTTGTAAATTTGTTGGAGTTCGGGAATGAACTTTTCTATCAGAAAGTCCTATTAAGCCCTGAAGTTTGCATTGAAGATATATTAGGTTACATTACACAATGTTCCTACAAGAAGAAAATTGCTTCTGAAAGAAAAAAGCAGCAGAAAAGGAAAAATTTAGAGGCAAATCCTTTTTATTTCAGCAAACAAATGAAACAGATGGAGAAAGAATTTGTAAAAAGGATTTCTCATTACAAAAATTTTATTTAGACTTTTTGTTCTTGTTGTGAATCCCAAATCCTAGCTCAACCATACTTGCTGTTGAACAACAAATACTCAACTAATGTATTGATGCTCTCATTATGTTTTTGGTGGTGATGATAACAGTGATAGCAAACATTTTTTATGATAACTAACATTTTTTATGTGTCAGGAATTATTCTAACTGAATAAGAAGCATGACACGCCTTACATTTGTTTATGCAGCAGAAGTAGGATGCAATTTTTTTTCAGCACTTAAGGTACAATGGTAAACAAATGAACCATTTGATTTTGTATTTCATTAAGGTCCCCTTAAATTTTACCAATTTCTCTGTGCTATACCCACTATACCTATCTTTTATGGCACTTACTATAGAATAAAATTTAGTTATTGCTCAGAAAATCTAGTCCATTTATTAAATATGCCCACATTTTTCTTCTGGCAGCTTGCTAGTTGTTTAAATTCAATTCAACAGGCAATTATTTGTACCTGTGATAGAGAGATGCTGTGAACAGAAAAAAGGCATGGGAAAGGCAATCCTTCATCAAGAGATTTGCAGTCTATTTTAGAGAGACAGGACATGATCCTTTGGGTAGTGAGTGATCCAAGAGAGGATATCATTAAATGCCACAGTGCCCTAGGAGTTCTGCTAAGGGGAAAGACCAATAAGGACTGAAGCCAAGAGAAGAGAATAGGGGATGAGACTTGATCAGCACCAAAAATGGGTACATGGAAGAAAGGTGACTGGATAGGCAGTCAGGAGAAACCATTTGCAATGAGCCCTGTGTGGTTGGAGCACAGAATTTGTCCTTTCTGTGAGAATAAAAAAAACCTTTCTTGGGGAATTCTAACTCTTCACATCTCAAGACATCAGATCATTAAAAATAACAATTGATATAACCATTACTTACAATTCAAAACAATGAGAAAAAATATAGTATGGATTATCCCCCAAATTTAAGGGAAAACATATCAACTCAGATTAAACTTTTGTGTTGCAATAACCCACTAATATTTTAAATATTGAAGATGTAGAAATACATTTTTTAAAGTTATTTTAATTTCTGCTGTTGTTTAATCAAGGGTTGAAGAAGCCCGGAATCATAGGCAGTTAATTGCTTCCTCCTTTCCGTTTTCATAGGATTTTGTACTTACATTTTTTTCATACTCATTACATTTTGCAATAAGTTTGTTTTTAACTGGCATCCACTTAACCATGTTGCCAAAATAGATGATGCTCTCCATTCCTTCTATAAAACGTGCTGACTGAGGCTCACAGCGCTTACTGTTTAAGGATTCTACTCTTCAATGTGCCCTCACACTGCTCACACCAGTCGAGCTGTTTGCTGAGCAAGAGTCACTTGGGCTAGTCCCCAAAATCCTTGAATCCAACTGTACTTGTTATCACACTTATGTATTTGAAATATTATATTAATAAAATAAAGATAAAAGGAAGCCATTTCTATGAAAAAAGATTGCATGATTTAGAAACTACTAATGAAACCAAGCCACTAAAAACCCTGTTGAAATAGATATAAGTAATACAGCCGTAAAGAACTGAGCAACGAAATCAGACAGGATTATGCACTTAGATTGATAGCTGTGCCTTATTGCTGTCTGCTTTAAATAATTTGAAACTGAATGTGGTTTAAACACCAATTGATGGGCCCATACTTTTGTGACTCTCCATCAAAATATTGGTGAATATACATTGGTTTATATTAAGTGAGAAAAAATAATTATGATTTTAAGACTCCCTGTTTTAGTCTATTTTGTTTCTATTCACTGAGCAATGAGTTCCAATTACAAATAAGAAGAAATTTATGATATGGTTTGACTGTGTTCTCACCCAAATCTGATTTTGAATTGTAGTTCCCATAATCCCCACGTGTTGTGGGAAGGACCAGATGGAGACAATTGAATCATGGGGGTGGTTTCCCCCATCCTTTTCTCATGACAGTGAGTGAGTTCTCATGAGATCTGATGGTTTTTTAAGGAGTTCCCCCGACTTTGCTGGGCACTCATTCTTCTCTTTGCTGTCTCCATGTGAAGAAGGGTGTATTTGCTTCCCCTTCCAGCATGATTGTAAGTTTCCTGAGGCCTCCCCAGCCCTGCAGAACTGTGAGTCAATTAAACCTCTTTCCTTTATAAATTACTCAGTCTCAGATATGTCCTCTTAGCAGTGGGAGAACAAACTAGTACAATTTATTATCTTGTTATTATTTGTTTACAAGCTTCTGTGTGGCCTACAAGCACCGGAGGTTGCAAGTTCTGAAATGTCAGTGGTTTCAGTGCCAGAAAACTAGTGACAATAAGCTAGAGATTTCAGCGGGCTGCAGAGGACCATGATAATCAGCAGTTTATAGTTCTGGAATGTCATGAAAAATGTTACAATAAAATTTTTGTCAAGTAAAAGCATTAAATAAGCCTACCATGTGTTATCATTGACATTTTATGGCCAATGATAGCTCTCCAAAAAACTAGAATAGTCAGTTAATAGACATTCTTTCAAATGTAGTGTTATTTAGTAGCATCCAAAACTCACTTCATTGTCCTTATTTTGCCCATTTTGTCTTGAGTACATCAAGTCTTCATTAGCAGTCTGTGCTAATTCAAAGACTAGAACTTCTGAGCTCTTGTGAGTGATAACTGTTTCATGCAGTATTTCTACAGCTTGAGTAATGCATATTCTCATTTTTAAGTAAAGGCACTCTCACAGAGATTCCCGCCCCCTGGCCTGTGTAGTCTTACATCATTTTATTATAATATAAAATAAATATTCACATATTTTATTTGAATGTAAAAGAAGTATATGCTTCTATCCAACTAAAAAGCAAATTTACAAATTAAATACTAACAACATTGCAACACCATTAAAATTCAAATTAACAGCATTAATTTAATGTGATACATGATGTTTACTGGAACTACATTACTGATGTCGGGTTTAATACATAAGGATGCAGCCTCAGGTCAAAGTCTATAAATAGTTTTTATAGTTTCATTTTGATAACAGTAATGTAAGAAAGAAATGTGTTCCCCTAAGTATGATTTTGTTTACTGGTTTAGAATAAATGGCTTTCCAATAGAATCGAAAGTCTTCCAGTGAATATCGATTCTAGAGTAATTTTCTTGAAGTGTCAACTTTGTAAATTGTTTAAAAATAATTTACAAAATTGACATTGTGGCCTTTAAAATATGTGTATGGGTATTTAATTTAATTATTAAAATAATGAATACTTCGTAGTATACTTATTGTTAATGAATTATTCCTACTTAGTATCTGAACAGTAGACCCACTTGCAAAATAAGGATGATACTGGATGCAACAGATAGGTTGCCTTCTCCTTTTTTAAGTCTGAATGCCTACACCATCATATTCCATGTGATGACCCAATCCTTCCACTACTTTCCTCTGTTTTTATAACTTTGGAACCTTTGGCCACTCAGCGCTCCACAATGTCATTTGATGCAAACACAATCATAAATATAAACACAAGCTCAGGCATTAAGATTACAATGCATAATCAATTATAAGGTAATAAATCTGATAAGCCAGAATACATTTACATTAATTTTTAAGTTTATCAATGAAATAAAAACATAAAGTTAAAAAGCTTTTTCCAAAAATCAAAATTCTGTAGAACACCCTTGTGCACTTCCAGAGCTCCACACACTAGTTTTTGAAACTCTAGTCCAGGGCCTAGTGAAGGGAAGAAGCATAATGAAATACAAAGGATTTGAGGTATTCATTTATTAAAAAAAATTTTTCACACATTTGTAGCAGGATTTGAGGTGTTTGGAAACTTCCTAGAATAAAACATCAATTGTCCATCACTTTTAATTTCTTTTAAAAATAAGAACAAATTTGTAAGAGGGGTGTGGTGTAAGCATGGAAAATAAATATAGGGAGAAAGAGAGTTTCCTATGGCAAAGACTTTAAATGAAGAGGAAGTCCAGAGTCAAAGATCAAACATATATTTAAAAGAATGCACAAATAATGTATTTTAAAGACCCAACTGATGGGAGAAGTTAACAGGTATGCCCAGCAGGGTCTAGGTGCTTAGCAGTTCAGGCTGAAGGTTGTCAGACAGGGAAGAATTACCATGGCTCACGGCTCTCTGTGAATATTTCTAGGTCAGTGTTTCCACTCCCAGGTATTAAGGTTAGGCATTGATGCCACATCTGTTTTCCTCTTTGGGCCACTTCATCGACGGCTGGAATATGGCCTCATATGGCCTCATTGCCTCATTCTTCTCTGTGACTCTACTACCGTTCACAGTTTCAGGTACACAGGAGGGACCAAGTAAAAGATAGAGAATGAAGTAAGTATTTCTGAGGTGGAAAGATCTTAAGGACCTTCTAGGCCAGGGTTTTGCAACTTCCAAGCTACAGATAAGGAAGGTAAAGTTTTACCTGTCTAGCAAGAGCTTCTACCATATTGTAGAGGGAAGAATATATTAATAACATTTATTGAGCATTTACTCTTAAGGTCTTTCTTAATCATAAAGACCCAGGTCTTTATGATTCTTGAGACTGAATTGTTAACCATTTTGATATAATATCTTCAAACAGGTCTTAAAGTCTAGTCAAGTTACTAACGCTTAAAAGCCTAACTTAAAAAAAAATCTACAAGATGGGCATTATGGCAGAGATGAATAGCTGTCCACCCAAATTCTTACTCCCCTTTGCATAATATAGAGTTGTTGCTGGAAAGTAGCAAAGTGCCTGCCTGGCAACAGACTGCATTTCTCACCCCACCTTGCATCTACGTGAGGCCATGTGAGAGAGGAATTTGCATGCAAGTCTGTGTGATACTTACGGGCCAGGGCTTTAAAGAGCATTGCACCTTCTCCAGGTTCTCTTTCTCCTTTTCTCAACTAAATTCAAATGATGGTAATTTGATCCTAGGGCAGATGTCTCCAAACTTTTTCTGTAAAAGGCCAGGTAGTAAATAGTTCAGGCTTTGCAGCTCATAATATCTCTATTGCAGCTATTCAAATCTACCATTGTAATGCAATAGCAGCATAGACCATACATAAATTAATGGCCATAGCTATGTTCCCATAAGATTTTTTTCACAAAAATAGGCCACAGGCCAGATTTAGCCACAAGCTATAATTTGCCAACCTATGCAGTAAAGGATGATGCAGCCACCATATTGAGGGAAGCCAAATATCTGTATCATTGCATGGAAGAGAGTCTCCTGACAAACAGGAAATCCACTTTGGATAGCTACTTGCATGATAAATACATTTCTATTTAGTTTGAGTTAATATATGTTTCTTAAAAGAAAAGCTATTTGTTGCAGCACCTAGTGTCATCCCATCTAACAAAAACTGGCAAGTTGAAGTGTGATGCCGCCGTTATGCTAAAACTAAAATATATGGTACTGGCGTGGAGGGAGGACTGTAGGCACTAAGGAAATATATCTAATGCTAGAATAACAGATATATGAAATGGCAAAACATTTAGCAAAACCATCATCTGCAATCTCTTGGAAGGAAGATGAAATGCCTACTGGGTCTGTAACTCTTGGTGTGGGGGATCTGGGGAGAAAGAGGTTTGAAAAAAGCCAGAATATTAGTGTGTGTCGGCAATTGCTTGGCTGCTGCATTTAGTAAGATATTGCAAGAAAATGATGAGCTCAGGAAAAGACTGTCGATTAGAGAGCAAGAAATAAAAGGGAATGGAAAGAGTCCAGAAATGTAAAGTTTTCCAGTGTCGAAGAATGCTTCTGGACTTTAAGCAACAGGAAATAACCTGGGCATTGTGGCTCATACCTGTAATCCCAGCACTTTGGGGGGCTGAGGCAGGAGGGTAGCTTGAGTCCAAGAGTTCAAAGCCAGCCTGGGCAACATAATGAGACCCCATGTCTACAAAAAATAAAAAAATTAGTCAGACATGGTGGTGAGTGCTTTTAGTCCCAGCTACTCCAGAGGCTGAGATGGGAGGATTGTTTGAGCCCAGGAGATCAAAGCTGTGGTGAGCCTTGATCAAGCCACTGCACTCCAACCTGAGTGACAGAGTGAGACCTTGTCAAAAAACAAGATAAAAAAAATTCAAGGAGGCCTTGAATGACAAAAGTCCAGCCGTGGGACTCCTCAAATAAAGTGATTCAACCCTAGAGCAAAGGTAAAATTGAGAGTGTTGCCCTCTCACCTTAACCTGTGGCTTTTGAGAGTCTCATTAAATTGGGAGATAAATGCCTATGGGAAAGAGAGCAAAGAAACAAAGTGGAATTAAGAGCTATCTATAGGAAAGAACTCAGGTGTGATTACACATGGAAATAACTGGAAGCAAATAAACTAAGGTCTAAGTTTCTGAGAGACCTGTATTGTCAAAGGTAGATTGTATTATTACCCCCCCACCTTTTAAACCTCTATCCACTGCCTTAAGATTTGCAATGTTTCCTTGAGGAAGAATCTACTTCCCTGCTCCACTGATATCAGACTTTTGCCAATGGACTGCAAGAAGCAGCAATGAATGTCACCCTGTTCTTTCATATATCCTGGAAGCCATTACATGGCTCTGCTAATTCTAACAGGAGCTGATCTTTCAGTACCGATCCTAGAATGAAGAAGTCACCTAGAACAAAATGCTGACAAGCTACAGCTATTTAGTGTGAGCAAGAAATTAAGCCTTTATTTTGTAAGCCACTGATATTTCAGTATTATTTATTAACACAGTAAAACCTAGAAAGAGCTAACTCATATCTAAAGAGATGATACCCCTGACCCGAAACTGATTGTTTGAGCTTAAAAAGAAGTCAGACCCCTAAATTGCATGAACAGGAAGAGGGCCGTGAAAGCTGAACAGCCCCCAAGAATGGCATATTCCCCAGCACTTATTTCAGATGTGGCCCCGGAAGGTAAGAAGCAGAGAAAGAGCCTGGAAGAGATCCAAAGGTGAACATGGGAGTTCCTCCTTGAGAGCAGAACTGGGGTCTAATTAAGGAACTTCCCTCATTTCCAAGGTACACATTCTTGACAATGCCTTCCCAGTAGGATTTCATCCCTGCTGTTGTGCTGCATCGGCTATGTATTTCCCATTCCTTCTTCATCCAAAAGAGATCTGTCCCTGCTCTATCATTCCATATTTTCTTTTTCAGTTAATTTGTGGCCAGACCAAAAGAAGATCTTTTGGCCTGGGTGAAGAGGACAATAATCATCAAGAGATCATAGAGGTTGAGCTGTTGCAGAAAGCAGATGGTACTTATGCTTAATTCCCTTAAGGAGGAGTGAATGTGTCTTTTGGGTGCAAAGAAGGGTGAACACATATGTAGTGCTAGAGGGGCAGGCTGTGCAGAGAGTTCGCTGAAGGCAGAAGTCTGTGCTTCCTTTTCCAGAGCATGGATACATCTCCAGGAAGGCACACTATTTTCTCAGCCCTTCTTACATCAAGGTGTGTTGAGTGCCTAGTTACCACCAAAGAAATGCTTGTGAAAATCATGTGTGTCATTTCTGGGCCAGGCTTGTAGGAAATGGATGTGTCTTGTTTTCTTCTTCTTTTCCTTTCTGTTGCCTAGAAGTAGAGAATAATTATAAGGACTTGGAGGATGATGGGACCGAAGGATAGATGAGCTGTCTGCTGATCAGGAACTCTGCCTTATATTGATACACGAGTGAGAAATAAGCTTCTATTGTATTTAAGCCAATTTTCATTTTAAGTCTATTTTTATAGTACCTGGTGTTACTGTAACTAATACAGAGATTATAGTAGTTCTAAGCTTCTATATTAGCTGAAGGATTAAATGAGCTAAAGCACTTAGTACAGTCAAGGCATATATTAATTATTCAATAAATATACATTCATTTGATCTCTCAGTGCAGTAATTGAATACTGTTTTATATTCTGCTACCATACTTCTGCTTGCTTTTATTTCTAGTATATGTGTCAGAAAATATGTGCTCCATTTTGGCTGCCTTACAGGGATCCTCCCTGCCCAAGTAAGAATGCACTAAAAGCGTATAAAAATTAGCCTTGGCTATTTGCTTTTGTCTCTGGCATTCATCCAGAATATACCCCAGTGTATTCATTTCCACACACAAATCTTTATTGTTATCTTCCTTCACAACCCCCACTGGGTACTCCACAGCTCCATTCTTGATTTTTACTTCCAATTCTGATCTTTCATGCTGGACATGTATTATGACTCTTGGACACAGTGATATTGGCTTTCTGGCACCATGCGCCTCCACTCTGGCTCCGTCCAACACTCTATCCCTGCTTCCCGTATCCATGTTGAATCCCTTGGAAAAAGGAGGTGTTTTTGTTTCAATTGATTTAAAACTGGCTCCCTCCTACCTTCAGGTAAAGACTGATAAATTCAGGGACATCATGTAGCTTCATGGATCATGCCCTTGTTCAGGCAACTTAGGTGCACACTTCACCTAGTGCCACTACTGTACAAATGAATAACCACCCTCTGCTGGGCTTTATATTAGAAAGCCTGTCAAGATATCACGAGACTAATGGAGTTCTTTATTCATTACCTTTATTCATTCTCCTCAGCCTTTTCCACGTAAACATGTTAGCCACTTGAGAGCAGAGACTTTGGCTTGTTTTTTCTTAGCTTCTAGAAAAAAGCCTGTCACATAAATATTTGTAAAATAAGTCACTGAAGAGCCATGTATCCCACATCCTTTCTCCATGAAATTCTGCCACCAGCACTGCTTAGACTTTCTTCAAGTCTCCACTTTACCCCTCTCCTATTCACTAAAGGCTATGTAAATTTGCAACAAAGAGGCAGGGGATCTTCTTCTCTCTAGTGGAATGAAGTAGGCAGCTGAGCTCACCTGATTTAGCACCTGGGTCTTAGCAGCAGACATAGTCACTCTTATTGCTCAGAACCAAGGCCTTCTGCAAGTTCAAAGGGACTACCATGTTGTGGTGGTAGTTCCTCAAGCCCTCTACAACCTCCCACAGCACCTTAGGGTTCTGTGAAAATTACTGTGGTCTAACATGCTTACCGTTCAAAATAACTAGATACTCTTACTAATCCCTATTACGGACCAGTTCCGTAAAATTTGGGCTTGACGAAGTAAGACTTTCAGAAAATCTACAACTTTGGGCAAAGCAAAAAGGGTAATAAGTAACAATGGCTTCAGAGAAACATCTCAACCAGTTCAAGTATTTAATGATAATTTTCAGCTTGTCCAATATCCCTGTCATCTTCTAATCAGTCATAAATGGGATGTTCCATGACTTGATAACTTTCTAGACGGGAACGTTTCTTTTTCTTTTTTTTTTTTTCCTTTTTTTTGAGACAGGGTCTTGCACTGTCACCTAGACTGGAGTGCAGGGGCGCAGCCATGGCTCCCGGCAGTCTTTTGCTCCCAGGCTCAAGCTATCCTTGCACCACAGCCTCCTGCGTAGCAGCTGGGACTACAGGTGCACGCCAGCGCATCTGGTTAATTTCTTAATTTTGGTAGAGACGGCAGGGGGTTGGCTCATGTTGCTCAGGCTGGTCTCAAACCCCTGGGCTTAAGCAATCCTCCTACCTCAGCCTCCCAAAATGCTGAGATTACAGGCATGAGCCACCATGCCAGGCCGGAAAGGTTTCCTTATGCATATGACCTCCAATAAACTCTTGGTTCATGGGCTGCTTATTGTGGTGCCACCTCCTGGCCAAATCTGAGAATGTGGAAGATAATCCAATGATGTCAAAGAAAGTGACATTTTAATATGAAAGTGCCCAATTTTAATATGAAAGTGCCCTACAAAATCAAGAACTCCAAGTTATTCCAAAACTGTCCTAGTTACAGGTGGTTTCTGGGGTTTTCTGGTCATTTATCTTTCATTTCACTAAACCAGTGATTCTCAAAGTGTATTCCACAGACCAGCATCATTATCTAGGAGCCTGTTAGAAAATCACATTTTGGGGCCTCACCACAAACCTACTGAATCAGAAATCCTGGTGGCAGGGGACAGTAATCTGAGCTTTTAAAGCCCTCCATGTGATTCTTTTACATGCTCAAGTTTGAGAGCCAGTGTTATAACCAGACTATTCTTGAGATCTTTATGTGGAAAAAGGGTTTTCCTGGCACGCAGACATCACAGTTATTGAAAATCTCATTTATCTCGGCTCCAAACCCTACCTACTCAGACCCAACCTGGTTCTTCATTAACCTCGATGATACCTTAAACGTCATTGTAGGAAAGCATATTCTTTCAGAAGCAGACCCAAGTTTGGGTAGGTTTTGTTTTTTATGATTTTTCTAGAAGGCAATCACAGCCCAGGCCAATTACTCTATATGAGAACAAGTGGTATTAGGCATCACAGCCACCTTTGAAACATGTGGTGATCTGCTTAAGTGACCCTGCATGGTGCTCCTAGGCAACCATGAATAGCCAAGGGAAATCTACAGACTCAATTCATGGCAGTTGAAATGGACCACTTAAGCTAATTACATGTATTACATGCTGGACAAAGACCTGCATGACCTTCTTCTGAAAACCAGAATGTCAGAGGACAGAAGAAACTTGCAACCCCAGGAAATCCTCTGACACCAGCGTAGCTAGGGAAGATGATATGCCGTGGCAGCAGCAGAAATCCAGTTCTACACAGGGATAGTCATTGGGTCACGAAGTGTTGATGAGCTCTACAGCCAGACCAGATAGGCCTAAGGCATAAAAACCATTTCGGTGGCCACTCATTTGATTTGAAATCCTCCAGCACAGCCCTGTCTGCCATATCCATCATGGGTCAAGGAACCACTGAACTTGCTCACCAGTGCAAATGTGTCTGCAACATCATCACCCTTCATTTTTAGCCTTAGTTTTTTTCCCCCAGCCACAACTGCATCTCATAGGTGAGAACCCCTCTTTCAGCAATGACACATTTATTTTTCTGCCTTACCTCTGCCATTCCTTGTCCAACACAACACCAGCCATTTTTATTTTGTCCACATTCTATCTCTTGGTGCTTAATTACCTGAATCACATCTGTGGACCTTTGTTTATACTCTTAGTACTAATTTATTTTTCAAATATTGATTGAATACCTAGAATGTATCAGGCATTGAGAATACAGCAATAAATGTAATTCTCCCTGCTTACTGCCCCATCCCAGTTTTGAGCCCATTTGTTGAGCATTTACTATGCACCAGGGAGCAAGCTGAGTGCCAGGGAGCAAGCTGATAGATTTCTGTATACTTATATACATTTTCTCACTTAACATAAGAGATATGTAAAAGTAATATTCCATTTTACAGGTAAAGCAATTAAGATTCGAATATGTATTTTTTTCTAAGGTCACACAGCTGGTAATTTGAGGATGTTGGATTTGAACCAAGGTCAATGTTTATGAATGCCATAAAATATTGTATTGGCTGTTCTAACAGAGCCATTCTACTCCTTAGTGATGAGAATGAAGTTCTGTTTCTTTCTCCAGAATAGTTACTTCACCCTATCATGAGGCCTTTAAATGGGCTTAAGTTAGCTGTGTAACCATGCATTAGATGAACAAAAGCCCATTGGCTTATATGGCTGAAATTTCTTCAGCTTAGTCTTATGTCATTCATTCTGATCAGTAACTCAGTTAATTTTGTTCTCTAGCTTCTGTTTAAATATATATCCTCCGACAACCCCTTTGAATAACGTAATTTGTCTAGACCAGTATTTTCTCTGAGATCTTGACATTTGTCCTCAGGCATCACATACCTTGATGGTGGCTAAGTCACGTTGTCAGACCCGCAGTATTGTGGGAATGACTAGCTTGACCAATTCTTTGAACAGCTTCCCCACCAAGGAAGGTGCTGATCAAACAAAAAATTTATATAGTTTACCATTTGGAAAAAAAAGTAGTTGTGTTGAAACGCTCTGAAGGAGTTAAACTTTGCTTAGATTTCTTCTATGACAGTCACATCAGATAGTCCTCTGAGACAGGCTTTCACATGACCAGTGTGGAGATGTCAGCCATTCCCTCTCCGGACCGCTGTTCTTTATACAAATTCTACTAAATCGTGAGTGTGTGTGTGTGTGTTTTAACTCTGTGGTCACACAGAACAAATCTACTCCTTCTCGCATATCACCGTTACTCAAATATTTTTGTCCTTTGGTTCTTGCTGTGCAAAATTATCCCCTTCACCTCCAAGTCTTCTCTGGCTAAACCTCTGGGGAGATTCATTCAACTTTTTCTTTTGTCAGGGTTTCCAGACTCATAAGTATTTGGGTCATTAACTTTTAAATACTCTCTAGTTTGTCTAAATATCTCCTCAGGTAAGTATGATGTCCAGAATAGCACACACTCTTCTTGGACTTCAAAATGCTTCTTTCTTTTAAAAAATGATTATGAAACACTCCAGACAAAATACATAAAGAATATTACAACAAACACCTATGTACCTATTAACTAGGTCAAACAGAATATTATCAAACAAATACAGTCTTCTATATGGCCTCCCTTTAGCCTCCTCTTCCGGTCCTCCAGAGTTAATCACTGTAGAATACTACTGTTATCATGAACAGAATGATAATCACTGTTTACCATTCCAATATATTTTTTATGCCACCAAATACCAGTTTTAATTATCCTTTATGGTACCGTGCTATCTGAAGCTGATAACTATTAATCTTGTTTTATAAACCTTCCAGAAGAAAGTTAGTGTAAGTAGTAGCTCTTAATCTTTGTTTTCCAGCTTTTCACTATCATTTCTCTCAATGATTTCTTAATGTTTAACCTTAATTCTAACTAGGATCAACTAATTCAATTAAATCTAGGGGTAACATTCGTGGAAATAGAGAACATTTTCTCTCCATATCTGACGTGGCCCCTTCAATATAATTTGAAGACTTGTTTAAAATCTGTGAGAATATCTCTTCACCAGTGTGGATAGGTATACAATTACTTTATATTTTCTTTGTGAAAAGTTTGAGCCATAAGAACTGTAATCACTTCCTATATCAAAGGTGATATTTGTTTGGTAGTCTGAGCCTCTCTCGGGAAGATTAGATTTATTTCCTCACATCTCTGTGGTTCTGAAAGTCTGTTAATAGGTTAATCTCCAAGTGGGATCTCACGGATATTTACATCAGCTTTCTTGAGGAAACTTAAGTGATTGCATATATAACGTATTGTTTGTTACAAAGCTAGTAGGAATTGACCAAATTTTCTCCATACTAGAGACTGTCGATTCTACTGAAATGTCAAATTCTTCAAAGAACTTGATCAGTAAAATAGAATACCTAGGGAGGTGGTAAGTATCTCAACATCTGTCTTTAACACTGCAGCTTCAAGGATATTCTGAACACATGTTTTAGAAGCAAATATTCTCCATTTTCTGCCGCTTAAAATGAATCCTTCAATGAAATAATGTTTGATTTCAATACTCTTGCAACTGAAATAAAACTAATTCTAAAAGTGTTTTTTTTCTTCCATTCATTAAAGAAAAATGGTTTTACTCTCTGCTGCCAGGTGAATTCTATCTTCATTAGCCAGAAGGCAACAGATAACTAACATTTGGCAAATTATACAAAGAACAGCGTTAAATATAGATTATACCTTCAAGAAAGATTGTATCTGAACCTTTAATATTAAATATCCTGGAAAACGCACAAATCTCTGTAGTCATCAAAATGGGATGCTACTTAAATGAATTATATAGCTTCAGTATTAATTTAAAAAAAGTTGTGCTCTTGTCTAAAAGAGGAGCCTATGAAACAGAATGAAATAGTTCTGGAAAAATTGGATTAAATTAGCTGGAATCCAAAACTCAAATAATATAGTTGAATAACTATAATTTTTCCCTTTTTTCAGAAAATCGTAAATATTCAGAAAAATAATTAACCAACTTCCATATACCCATCATCAAAAATCAACAAATGCTGTTAACATTTTAACATTTTTGCTTCTGTCTTTTAAATTTAATAAAGGAAATAGAATATTTCTTTCTTTTTTTTTTTTTTTTTTTTTTTTTGAGATGGAGTCTTGCTCTGTCACCCAGGCTGGAGTGCAGTGGTGTGATCTCGGCTCACTGCAAGCTCCACCTCCTGGGTTCACACCATTCTCCGGCTCAGCCTCCTGAGTAGCTGGGACTACAGGTGCCCGCCACTACGCCCGGCTAATTTTTTGCATTTTTAGTAGAGACAGGGTTTCATCATGTTAGCCAGGATGGTCTCAATCTCCTGACCTCTTGATCCATCCACCTCAGCCTCCCAAAGTGCTGGGATTACAGGCAAGAGCCACAGCACCCGGCCATGGAAATAAAATATTTCAAATGAAGTTAGAACTTCCTTTGTCTCCCTCCTCAGTCCTAATCTTCTCTCTTCCTTCCCAGAGGCAACTCCTACATCAATGAGCACGAATGTAATGTGTCATTTACGTGCTCTTTTTATTTGTTTTAATTTAAGTACTCTCATATGGTATCTCTCATTTCTGAATCACTTTTATTCACCATCATGTTATTAAGGACAACCATATTCTACATCATTCACTTTAACTGCTATAAAATATTTCATTTCATAACACAATTTACATATTCACTGATGGGAAGTTAGGTCATTTCTAATAGTATGCTATTTTAAACATTGCTGCAGTTGGCATCTTTTACATATCTTCTTGTGCACATGTGTTGGAGTTTCTCTAGAAATACATACTGTAAGGCGGGAATGTTTTAAGTTGTGCTAGATATTACGAAAATACTTTCCACATTAGCTGTATCAATTACTAAAAGTAAAATCCTAAGCACCCCCCACCAGCCATCAGAATGGACCCTCTGTTTGCCAGGGGGACCCCAGAGAAACCTTAAAAACTGAGTTCCCAGCCACGATGGGACAGGAGGTCCGACATACCTGATTATATCCCCTCCATTTTGCAGTTTAGACGCAACAGCTGACCAGCATTGATATTAAAATAGAGATCATAAGACTGATAGAACAGACTCTATGGCAATAAGATACCAAATTATACAGCCCCTAAAGCCACGTCGGACAACGCAACCCCACACTTAAAGAATACACTGTGTTCTAATTGCTACAAGGTTTTTCTTTTTCTCCAGCAGCTAAACAAGCACTGGCCTTGAGATGAGCAATATTAAAACAATTGCATGGGTGGACATGGTGACTCATGCCTGTAATCCCAGTGCTTTGGAAGGCTTAGGTGGGAGGATCACTCAGGGGGCCAGGAGTTTGAGGCTGTTGTGAGCTATGATTGAGTCCCTGCCTCCAGCCTGGTGACAGAGTTAAGACGTTGTCTCAAAAAAAAAAAAACCCAAAAAACAAACAAATAAACAAAAAACCATTGCAGCTCATCCACTGCTGCCAGGCACTGACTAATTGACTCCCTGTTCCACAATCCATAACTACAGCTTTGATTGGATAAGAGACTGATTTCAGTAACTTTCTCCTGATAGGAAACCACCGACCATGAACTGGTTCTGGCTGGTTTACAGAGTCTGTTCACTTGAGTGCCATTGTGTCCCTGCTTCCCCTTTGGACATATAGGGCCTAATTATAATGCATTTTAATGTTAAGCCTCCACCCCAAAGTGAACATGGGACTCATGTAACATGTATATTGATTCGGTACATGTGTGTCAGGCTCCCCTTTGTGAATGTTCATTGCTCCTCCTATAATCTGTTGAATATGTATGTTTAGCCAACCTGTTTGGCATAAAGCTCCTTCCCCAATCCCTCCTCCTTTGAAGTGCCTTCTAACAATCTCTGTCAGAGGCTACACTTCCCAGCCTGTCAGAATTGCTACCCTGCAGGCTGTAGCCCTTTATCAAAAAATTAAGTCATGGGTTGGGCTCAGTGGCTCATGCCTGTAATCCCAGCACTTTCAAGGAACAAGGCAGGAGGATTGCCTGAGGTCAGGAGTTCAAGACCAGCCTGGGCAACATAGCAAGACCTGTATCCCTAAAAAATTTTTTTCAAGTATCCAGGTGTGGTGGCCTATGCCTGTAGTCCCAGTGACTCAAGAGGCTGAGGTGGAAGGATCACTTGAGCCCAGGAGTTTGAGGCTGCAGTGAGCTAGGATGGCAACGCTGCACTCCAGCATGGGTGACAGAGTGAGATCTTGTCTTTTAAAACGAAAAAGAAAAAAGAAAGTCTCCTTTCTAAATTTATAAATTGTGTAATTCTTCAGTAGACACTTACATAACACAATTTACTTACTCACCAATGGGAAGTTAGGTCGCTTCTAATAGTATGCTATCTTAAACACTGCTGCAGTTGACATCTTTTACGTATCTTCTTATGCACATGTGCTGGAGTTTTTTCTAGAAATACATACCGTGAGGCGGGTACATTTTAAGTTGTACTAGATATTACCAAAATACTCTGTGCATCAGCTGTACCACTTACAACTCTACCACAGGGTTCTTGTCTTTCTGTCTCCTATTCAGCATGTAGCATTGCAATGTAGTAAATATTTGTCATTTGTTTTGGCTACCCAGCACGCTGATCATGCTTTCCATATTTGGAGAATCTCTTATTATGAGTCCCCACCTTCCACTGCAGACATGAGTCCCTTCCCTACACTCTCTAGGCTTCACCAGTCAGATTCACCCAAATCAGATCATGAATGGAAAGCCAGTGACTTATCAGGATGCAGGTGCTCCTTGGAGGCCACTCTTGGCAGTAGCTGCTTCCATTTTTCGGAGGCCTCAGAGACGAGAGATTCCAGAAGCAACATTCTAGTATTGGTGCTGGTACTGGTGACACAAATAGTGGTCGTTAGTCAGGATTTCTGACAGTTGTGGAGTTTCAGTGGTGTTGAATGATGTTATTTGGGGTGTAGTTCCTCGTCTTCCCATAGACTCTGTGAGTTTTCTAATAGACAGTTGAGTGCAGCTCTAAAGAGGGAGAATTCTGGAAATGGGCTGCCTATGTTGAAGCCATTGTTTCTTGACAAATTAGCTCCATAACCTTGGGCAAATTAACCTCTCAGAGACTCTGCTTCCTCCTCTATTACAAGTGGGAAATAATTGTACCTGTCTTATAGGCTTTTGTGAGGAGTAAATGAGCAAATATCTGTAAAGCACTTGAAACTGTGGCTGGCACACAGTCAGCAATCGGTAACTGTTAGCTGGTAGGATTTTATACATTGATTTTCTGTTTAAACTAACTGTGGTTGGTTTCTGTAGTTTGCAATGTCCAGTCCATTCAGATATTTTTATTTTTCCTAATTTGATGGATGAGAAGTGGTATCTTGTGGCTTTTATTCCATTTCTCTCAATACTAGTGAATCTAGTCACTTTTTCATAGGTCTATGGGTCATTTTAATTTTGTGTTCTGTGAATTGCTTGCAAACTGCCTTTGTGCATTTTCTTTTATTATACTTTAGGTTCTGGGATACATGTGCAGAAAGTGCAGGTTTGTTACATAAGTATACACGTGCCTTGGATGTTTGCTGCACCCGTTATCTACATTAGCTATGTCTCCTAATGCTATCTCTCCTCTAGCTCCCCACCCCCGACAGGCCCTGGTGTGTGATGTTCCCCTCCCAATACCATGCAGCCGTAAAAAACGGATTAGTTTATGTCCTTTGCAGGGACATGGATGAAGCTGGAAACCATCATTCTCAGCAGACTAACACAGGAACAGAAAACCAAACACCGCATGTTCTCACTCATAAGTCGGAGTTGAACAATGAGAATGCCTTTGTGCATTTTCTATCGGGTTCTTTTTCTAATTGAATTGTATACTGTCTTTGCATATTCTGTATACTAAACCTTTGTATTATGTGTCACAAATATATTCTCCCAACCTGTCACTTGCCTTTAACTTTGTTTATAGTGTCTTTTATCATGCTGAAGTTTTAAATTTTGATAGGATCTAATTTATTAGGCTTTTCCTTTATCAGTTAGGCTTTTTGTGCCTCATTGAAATTCCTTTCGATCCTGAAGTCATAAATATATTATCCTATTTTTTTCCTAAGAGGTTTAAAGTATTCTCTTACATATTTCAGTGTTTATACTATATAGGCCATGATTAAAAAATAAATTAAGAAAAATATTACAGCAATAGTAGCTTTCCATTATTTCCTGGCTGCTAGCTTACCAACAATGAATGTACCACAGTTTTCTATTTAGAAATTGCAGAGCCAGCCAGGTGTGGTGGCTTACGCCTGTAATCCTAGCACTTTGGGAAGCTGAGGCAGGCAGATCACCTGAGGTCAGGTATTCGAGACCAACATGGTGAAACCCTGTCTTTCCTAAAAATACAAGAATTAGCCGGGCATGGTGGCACATGCCTGTAAGCCCAGCTACTCAGGAGGCTGAGGCAGGAGAATCGCTTGAACCCGGGAGGCGGAGGATGCAGTGAGCCAAGATTGTGCTACTGCACTCCAGCCTGGGTGACAGAGTGAGACTCCGTCTCAAAGAAACAAAAAAAGAAATTGCAGAGCCACGTCACCAAGACACCAGAAGCAAAGAGGCAGATTACCAAAAAAGACCAATAACACAAACTAACTAGCCTAGATTTTTAGAGTCTGAACAAAGTTCCTAGTAGACACATTATCTTGCCCTTATTAAGCCCTTTCCAATCATATGCAAATACTCCCCACATACATGTTGGACATATTTATTAAACTAGAGGTCAGCAATACAGGAGATAGCCCTTATGTCATACTAACATTAGTTTTAATTTCCCTTAAGGGAATTCCAGGCTGATAGCGTTAAACACAGAATGAAGGGGCAGTGTAGAAAACTCTTTGGGAGCTCAAAGCTGAGAAGAGCCTTGCTCCAGACCTACTCATGTTCAGTGTGATGATGCTCTCCAGCCACTCCATCAGTGCTCTCAGCTGAGACTCAAAATGGATGTATCATTTTAAATTAATCACTTCCAAACTTCTTTCTCTGTTTTGGATCAGAATAGAAGTTGGTCTTGCAGATCCTCTCTACCACTCAAATATTAAAGACTATTTTCACTTGCTTCCACATCTGCCCCCTAGGAGTCCATATACAGTTGAATTTTATGCATATATTAGACAAATACTCATTTACTTAAAACTAGATTAGTTTTGCTTGATGTTGAAATTGGTGCTGGCGCCGTAGTGTAGTCAGAGTGGCACAGCTGAAACTCTTAGGGACCTCTGCAATTACATTGTGCCCATCTGACCTGGGCTTGAAGTCCATAGACATTTGAGATTTATGTTTATGAGTTAAAGCTTTGGTTTTCAAACTCTAAGGTCCATAAGAACTAGCTGGGGAGAGCTTGTAAAAGCTTAGATTTGGAGCCTCATTTCAAGAGATTCTGATTCAGTAGATCTGGCATGAAGCCCAGACATGAGCATTTTTACATGCACTCCTTAAGAAAATGGTCCATGAATCTTTCCTTGAGAAAATATAGGTTATGGTATTTCATCTCTAGGAATCTTCTGTTGCATTCTAAACAGCCAGAGCAATATATACATATTAATGTATAATGTATAACACATTATATTAATACATTAAGTGAATCAATTACTAGTTTCACTTGCCACCTAAGATCCTTGGGGGAGAGAGATCTGGGGGAAAAAAGTATCTTGTGTTGAAATGCAAGGCAGATAGGGATAGATTTAAGTTTAAAGCAAGCATCATCCAGAAACAAAAAGCCCTGGTGGATCAGAAAGGTGAACGTACCAGGAAGTGCACAAGAAACATGGACTCTGCACATAGCAGTAGGAATGTGTTGCTGGGCAGGACTCACTGGCTAATTCAGCCTTCCAGGATATGCCTGTGACTGTGGCTTGTTCCTAGACCCTTTTCTCAAACTGCATTCTCCCCCTAGCTGATTTAACTTCAAATGGGTGAATTTTATGGTATGCGAATTATATCTCAATAAAGTTGTTTGTTGTTTTTTATTTTAATATAGAGTGTATAGCAAATGACAAAATTAGTGAACTCACCAAGACAGGTTAATAGAAAATATTCAAAATAGAGCACAAGGAGAATTTCTTTAAATAACAGGATAACAGAAGAGAGTATAAGAATTACATGAAAGTAAGCCAGAAACCCTAACATAAATGTAATTGGAGTCCCATAAGGAGGGAAGAGAGGGACTGTGGCAGTAGTAATATATAGAGAAATAACCATTGCACAATTTCTGGAACTGGTAAAAAGTATTAGTCCATAGATTTAAGAATCTCAGTAATGAATAAAACCTTGTATTTGCTTGCACAACAGGGTGACAATGGTAAAAAGTAATTTAATTGCACATTTAAAAATAACTAAAAGAGTATAATTGGATTGTTTGTAACACAAAGGATAAGTGCTTGAGGTGATGGATACACCACACACCCTGATGTGATTGTTACGCATTGCAAGCCTGTATCAAATATCTAAGGGAATTCATAAATATATATACCTTCTACATACCCACACAGTTTTTTTAAATTAAGAAAAAGATGGAATCTCAGTGAATCCAAACCAGTAAGAATACAAAGAAAACTACATCTTGGCACATCATCATCCAACTGCTTGCCTGGATTTTGCACGTTGGTTTGAGAAGCAATGGAAGGGAGAAGAAAAAGTGTTGAGAGAGGCTAGACCAAGTGTTGGCATTGCTCTCAGGACTAGTGACAGACATGGTATCCACTAAATTTAAATAGGGATTAGAGAAATTGGAGCTGAATTGCAGAGCACTTGCAAAGCCAGATTGGCACCTGTCTAGAGGTCCTCTAGCACAGCCCAGCCTCGAAAACCTTATGGATAGGTGTTCATCCTGATTGCACTTTAACAATGTTAGAATCTGTACTCATTGATTTGAATCAATCACAGAGGCTTCTAGTAATAGAATGATAAGTCAAGGTGGGGAAGAATGACCATCTCAGGAATGTTACCTGATGTAAAACAATGAAATAAAGAGCTTCCTTGGCAGTGGAGGACAATGTGATTTAGAACCACACACAGCAGGGTTTGGCTTCTAGCTCTATCACTGACTGGTCGGTCATGTGACCCTGGGGCTTTCAAGCTTTAGTGTTTATTTATTTATTTATTTATTTATTTTAGCAAATAGAGATAATAATATTTACTATATTGGTAATAATATCATCTTGCAAAATCCTTAAGAAGATTTCAGAACACATATATATAATAAATGAAAATATATATAATCCTGGCATATTGGGGTGGTTTACATTAGTTTGCCTTAAACTAGAAAGTGAGGAGATTCAAATTCCTAGGCCCCATTTTCTGCCACCATATCATGATGCCAGAGCTCTTAGTATACCATCCCAGAGTTAATGAAAATTATCATTATTTTAAAATAGAAATTTATAGTGGCTTATTTGGCATTCATCTAACTCTCCAGAGAGATAACTTTTTTTCCAGTTAATTCAAAATTGTTCGCTCTATCACTATAGTCTTGCTTAACAGTGTTATTTCAAAGGAAAATTTTAGCTTTGGGCACACCCAGCAGATTAGACCAAATGCATGTTGAAAAATTATTTCCAAGGACCTTTTTTCAAAGGAGCAAAAATAAATGCTGAAAACAGGTAATGTAGAATGGATTGACTCCTTGAGTTTTCATAAATACAATAGAACTTGATCATCACTTATTACCCCTTCAGTTTGTGGCATGAATTTGTTTCAGTTTGTTCCCTATGACTTTTGCTTCTAAAATCAGATTTAGGGAGTAATAATTTTCTATATTCAGCAGAAATTCAAATTTACTGCTTGTGATAGTTGAACTTTTTTCATTATAAATAATTTTCAGGTGTTTCTTTCAGAGTTCTGGATATTTTGGCATATATTTTGCACTTCCTTACAAGGGAATTCAAATCTGAATAAATTTCTTTTTAGTCTTATTATAAAGATGACTCAAAGACAGCTTCAGGTGGAATTATTCTTGTGACATTTCCTGTCAGATGCACTCACTCTCCTATGGATATATTGCTATAGTTGAGAATGTGTTTCCCACAATGTAAATTTCCTTCTATACATTTCTGTTAATAAGGTTATCAAAAATTTAAAAGATTGTTAGAGGTAAATATATATGTGTATCTAAATATGTATGTATCTTTAAATATATACATCTAAATATATATCTCTCTAAGAGGAGCTTTTTGGGTAAATACATATATAAATATATGCATATCTTTGTTAAATATATATAGAGAGGAGCTTTCATGTTTTCTAGATTTAGGAAAGCAGCATTGAGTCCTTAAGCTCAATCAAACAATTATTTTCTCAAATCTCCTCGGTATTATTTGATTCAAAAACTCTCACTTCATTGTGTATTACTACAACTGGTCATATTATTTAATCTATGAAAGTATTCTCTCTCTCTCTCTCTCTTTTTTTCTTGATACAGGGACTTAACAGGAACTTAATGTTGCTCTCTTGCCCAGGCTGAAGTACAGTGGTGTGATCACAGCTTACTGCAGCCGTGACCTCCTGGTCTCAAGCGATCCTTTTACCTCAGCCTCCCAAGTAGCTGGGACACAGCCTTCCAAGTAGCTGGGACCAGCTAATTTTTTTATTTTTTGTAGAGTCGGGGTTTCACCCTGTTGCCCAGGCTGGTCTCGAACTCCTGAGCTCAAGTCATCTACACCCACCTCAGCATCCCAAAGTGCTGGGATTACAGGTGTGAGCCACTGCGCCTGGCCAACAGTATTTTCTACAGTGAATAAATATTTAAAAATGCAGTTCTTATCTAGTTGGGTGATTTTTAAGATTCTTAATATTGAAGGAATAAGGATCACCTTTTTTCTTTGTGATCAACATGGAAGATTCCATTATAATGTGTGATTCAGCAAACATATTAACCATAATGATGCTTAATAGTTACTCAGTACCTTCCTTCTAGGGAAGTTTCCAACCACTTTAGAAAGTTAAAAGAAGTGATAAACAAACCTCAGAGATCCCAGTATTCACTCCTCAAGTGCCATTGCCCCTAGGGTGAAATTGCCATTGCTTAATAGTGTAGAGTGATATTTCATGCATTTAGAGGAAGTAAGCAAGAAAGAAGAGGCCAAGTCACATTTCCAGGCAACTGAATAAAAATTCCTTATATTTCAGAAATGTACCCAAAATCTCTGGACCACCTCTTGCTATGACTCAGGTCTCTGTCCTTTGTGTCCAATTAAAATGGCACGGATACTTGAGCTGGCAGAATGTTAAACCTTTATGTAAGCTAGACTTTATCTAGGACGGGAAAGCTGAAACCTGGACTTTGGGCCCATATCCACACTAGCAAAGCAAAATGGAGGGAATTTAATTCAAAACATGGAAGAAAAAATAATTTGAATATTTCAGAACAAATTTCCTAAGTAAACAGTATTTTTGTCTTTGATTAGTTATGAAGAAAGAATGGTCTTTCAGTATAAATTGAAATTACAATGCAATACCACAACATGCTCACTGTGTCAGACAGAATCCAAGATGACCCCCAGTGAACCCTGCCTCCTGGTGTTTATGCCTTTGTGTAATTGCCTCGCCTTGACTTCAGGCGGGACTTGTGATGTGCCTCTAACTGATAGAATATGGCAAAGATGATGGGATGTCACTCCTATTTAATGTAATCTTATATAAGACTCTGTATTAGCATACTGAAGCTAGAGACTCTTGTGAGCTTGATGAAGTGAGCAGCCATTTTAAGGGAGCCCATGTGGGAAGGAGTTGAAGGTGGCATCTAGAAGCTGTGGGCAGCTTCTGGGAACTGAACTCAGCATCCTGCCAATAGCTCACAAAAAAACTAGGGCCATCAGTCATACTGCAGGAAGGAAATAAATTCTATCAGCAACCTGAATAAACCTGGAAGCAGATTCTGGCCCAGTCAAGCCTCCAAATCAGAACTCAGCCCAGCCCACATCTATATAGTAGCCTTGGAAGACTGTGAGCAGAGGACCCAGTTAGATTGTACTTTTAATAAACAGAAACTGTGATATAATAAATGTGTATTGTTTCAAGCCTCTAAGTTTGTGGTAATTTATTATATAGCTATAGAAAAGTAATACACTCACTAAAATGGCAAAAAAGAAACAGACGATACCAAGTGTTAGGAAGGATGTAAAATAATTGGAATTTTCATGCACCGTGAAAGAGGGTAGAAATTGGTTTAGTTACTTCAGAAAACTATTTGGCAACATCTGTCAAAAAATAATACACACACACACACACACACACACACACACACACACGCATAGTAAATGCTCACTTAACATCACTGATAGGTTCTTAGAAACTGTGACTTTAAGTGAAATGACATATAACAAAACCAATTTCACCGTAGGCTAATTGATATAAGCAAAAGTTAAGTTCCTGCCACATATTTCTGGTCACAAAAACATCATTAAATTTCTAAACAAAGACCCAAGACATTTTCAATATTAAACATTGAAATAAGTGGGAGCTATACATACATTTAAGAAAGATTAATAAAAACAAGAGAATTATTTACCTAACTTTTGGTGAATCAGTGACTGTTGGAAGTTTTAGTGGTGGTGGGTCAAATCAAGGACCCACCACCTCTTTGCAAAGTAAAAATAATAATAGCACATCCATGTAGTTCAAAAACAGACAATAACAAACATGGCAGGCTCACTGAGCACTTTTATACCACATCCTTTATTGCCATGCATTTGTATGATTATCATATACTTGACAAATTTTTATTTGACAACAATTTGTATCCATTCAATTCAGTCATTCATTTTCCAATCACTATTCCAGGTCAGGGTCATGGGTGGCCAGAGCTCATCCCTGCAACTCAGGGTGCAGGTGGGAGCCAACCCTGGACAGAACACCATTCCATTGCAGGGCACACACTCTCTCTCTCTTTCTCTCTTTTTCTCTCTCTCTCTCTCTCTCTCACACACACACACACACACACACACACGCTTACCCAGACTGGTACTATGTAGAAACACTGGTTCACCAAATGTACACATCTTTGGGATGTGGGGGGAAATCAGAGTACCTGGAGAATACCCAGACAAATATAAAGAGAACATGCAGACTTCACACAGACAGTGGCCCCAACCAGGAATCTACTTTTTTTCTCATCAACATTATAACAAAACGCCTGTAATCCCAACACTTTGGGATGCTGAGGTGGGTGGAGCACTTGAGTTCAGGAATTCGAGACCAGCCTGGACAACATGGTGAAACCCCATCTCTACTAAAAATACAAAAATTAGCCAGGCATGATGGCATGCACCTGCAATCCCAGCTACTCAGGAGGTTGAGGCAGGAGAATTGCTTGAACCTGGGAGGTAGAGGTTGCAGTGAGCCAAGGTCATACCACTGCACTCCAGCCTGGGTGACACAGAGAGACTCTGTGTCAAAAAAAATTGTAACAAAATGATGTAGAATGAAACAACATTATTCGAGAACCCACTCGTTGTGTGTGTGTGTGTGTGTGTGTGTGTCCATCCTATGACTCAGCAATCTTAGCCTAGGTATATGACTAAAATAAATGCACATGTTTACAAAAAGACATGTTCAAAAATGTCCTTAGTTACACTATTTGCAATAGTCCCAGACTGGAAACAACCCAATATCTATCATCAGTAAAATGAAGAACGAATTGTAGTTTGTGTATAAACACAATGCTATGCAGCAAAGAAATAAATGAGCCACAAGTTCACACAACATGGAACTTACAAACACAACGTGGCAAGAAGGAAGTTAGTAGTTTATATAGTTTATATAAAGTTCATAAACAGGCAATACTAACCTATCCTGTTAGAAGTCAGGGTGGTAGTTATTCTTGTCAGGGCAGCGATTGGATGAGTGTAAGAGTGGCTTCTGGGAAGCTGGTGATGTTACCCACTATTTCTTGATGTGGATGCTGCAACACATGGGTGGTTTACTTTTTGATAATTCGTCAAGTTATACACTTATTGTGCGTGTACTTTTATGTGTGACTATTATACTTTAAAAGTTTACCTAGACAGGGCACTGTGGCTCACGCATGTAACCCCAGCATTTTGGGAGGCCAAGGTGGGTGGATCACCTGAGGTCGGGAGTTCGAGAGCAGCTTGACCAACATGCAGAAACCCCATCTCTACTAAAAATACAAAATTAGCTGGGTGTGGTGGTGCATGCCTGTAGTCCCAGCTACTCCGGAGGCTGAGGCAGGAGAATCACTTCAACCCAGGAAACGGAGGTTGCAGTGAGCCAAGATTGCGCCACTGCACTCCAGCCTGGCAACAGAGCATGACTCCGTCTCAAAAACAAGTTTACCAAAGGAGAATTTTTCCTCTATATAGACCCCCTTTACCTCTTATGCCTCCATTTTTCCTGCCCCTTTGTACTTTGGTTGCAGAAGAAGAAACAGAAAGAGAAAAAATTAAAGCAGTGAATAAGTGGTAAAACCAGGAAACAAACCCATGTCCATGCTTTTCTAATCGAACACTTCAGGCTCTTTCATGCACAAATATATATATATATATATACATGCACATATATATGAACTGATAGAGAGTAGGTTGTATAAACCATGCCTTTTAACCCTCAATGCTTCAGTGTGTTTTTCCTCAGAAAATATATTCTTACGTAACCACAGTACAATTAACAAATTCCAGAAACTTAACATGAATGCAATAATTTAATATGCAGTTCATATTCCAATTTTGTCAATTTTCTCAATAATGGGCTTTACAGCATGTTTTCCTTCTTCCCCATTTATGTATGTATTATCAATATAAACGAATGGTTTTTTAATGACTGATAGCACATTATTTTCTTTAATTATTTTGATGATCAATTTCCCCAAATTTGGCTAGTGGAAGTCCCTTCAAGCTGCCTCTGTGTCCTTTTGACAAGGCTCATAATTACTTCCTTACCTTCTCACATAAGATGTACCAGGCTTACATTTTATTTTCTCTGCCCTAGTCCTGAAATCAGCCATCTCGCCAAAGTATCCTGGTTCCTTTTAGTGGAAAATGATATTAGAAACTAAAATTGGGACACTAGGTATGTTCATTTTTACTGGGGTATCTTGAGTTTAGCCTTTTCAAAGAACAGATATATATATATATATATATATATATATACACACACAGATATATATCTGGCTATATATATCTGGCTATATCTATCTATCTACCTATATCTATATATATATCTGGCTATATCTATCTATCTATCTATACATATGTGGCTATATCTATCTATCTATCTATCTATATATATATCTGGCTATATCTATCTATCTAGCTATATATATCTCTATATATCTCTATATATCGATATACATAGATATATAGATATATATAGATATCTATCTCTATATAGAGATATATCTATGTATATCGATATATAGATATATAGAGATATATATATAGCCAGATATAAATATATATATATATATACACACTATGGTTGGAATGTCCAAATTTCATGTTGAAACTTAATCCCCAGTGCAACAGTATTAAGAGGGAGGGCTTTATGAGATGATTAGGCCATGAGGGCACTGCCCTTATGGATGATATTCGTGCTCTTGTAAAAAGGCTTGAGGGAGCAAGCTTGTACCTGTTGCCCTTTTTGCCCTTCTGCCATGTGTAGATACCGCATTCCTCCCTTCCTTCAGGTGAGGATGCAATAAGAAGGCGCCATCTTGGAAGAGAGAGCAAGCCCTCACCAGACACCAGATCTGCGGGAGACTTAATCTTGGACTTCCTAGCCTCCAGAACTGTAAGAAATAAATTTCTATTATTCATAAATTGCCCAGTTTAAGATATTTCTGTTATAGCAGCCCAAACAGACTAAGACATTATATATATAAAATTCTGAAAGAGCAAAATTAAACAAACACACAGGGCTCCCTGTCAGTTATACCGAAAGCTGTCTGAATTCTTAACCTTGACCCCAGCATACCCAGCCAGGTCTTTCTTTCATACAAAAATACATTTATATATTTTTTTTGTAGTTTATGAAGCACTTTCACGGACGTTAGCCCCTTTGATACTCATAACAACCTTCGGAGAGAGCCAGAGCATTATCATTATCATCAATATACTTAGAAGTTAAATGACTATTTCAGGCTGCCATTGCTAATAAGGATCTAAAATTCCATGCCTGGTGTTGTTGATGTTGCTTCTCACTTTCTTCTCAGAAAAGTTCACTGGTGTCCTTGAATGTAGCTGGACATTTCTCTCAGTACTGACAATATAGAGGGAAGTAAGGGGTTTCCTCCACATCTATATGATGACCAAATTCCCAGCTTACCCCACACCTATACACGTACTGTTTGAGAAAACTAAGCTTTCTATTTCCAAGCTTCTATTGAATAATATAGCCTCTCCCCTTAATTTCTGTCCAAAATACTGTGGTAAGCAAGTAACACTTTGAAATTTATCATTTTGAAGACAGTCATACCACTCTAGAGCTAATGAAAGTATGGCATAAATGTAAATGCAGTCTCCATCTTTACAAAATATTATAAAAAAGATTCCATGTTTAATCATTTATGAACTTAAAAAAGCCCTGCCAAAAATGCAAGTTATGAGAATGTTACTTCTTGAAGGTAGTTTGAGATACTTGAAAACAGTAATTTCAGAGCATAGAGTTCTTACAGAGTACATGTATCTATCTTATCTAATAACATCCTCTCTATACAAGTCATGTTGAATGAATTCAGTCCTATATCCATGTTTAGCTATAATTTTGTAACTCTGACATGCATAGAAAAGACAGAATTTTATGTGACAGTTGTGAAAAGTCATGGCTTTTTTACATTTGCATCACATTTCTCCTAGGAGGAGATCTTCCATGAGCATCGAAAATTGATTTGATTTACCTAAATAAATGGGACAACCACAAAAACCCTCAAAGCTTCTCATACAGGATAGCTTTGCTATAGGAGGCTTATGGCTGTCCTCCTCTGAGGAAAAAATCCCATACCCTTTATAATTGTAATAGCTTTGCTCCATTAGGTTTTCCTGATTTATGATATTATAAGCTGTTGGACATTCTTCCCCCCTTCTATACTAGAGTTAGTGTGTGTCACCATTTCTTGATTCTGTACCTATGGCAGACATTGCTAATCAATTTTTTTTTCTGACTTTCTTCTACCATCTGTCATCCTTTCCATCATTGTTAGTTGGCATGTAGTCTCTTAGTTTATAGAGGGAGTTTAGTTCAACAGAAAAAGCATGGTATTGGAAGTCCAGAAGCCTGGATTATGTCTCAACTTCACCTGAAAATGTCTGTGTCACTTTGAACTAGTGACTTCACTCCTCTGGGTTTCAGTTATCTATCATCATCATTATCATCATTGTCATCATCATCATCAACATCATCATCATCATCATGATTCTTGAAGTTCTTCAAGCTCTGAAATTCTGGCTTCTATTTCAGGTACAAAGATATGTAGTAGTTAAACAGTAGCTAGTTTAGTAAGAGGAGTCCCTTTACTCTTCCTGATTCTTATATGTATGCACATAATATGGGGCTCAAATAAAGCCAACTATTATAACGCCAACTTAAAAAGAACAGACCATCTAAGTAGCAACTTCATTCATTTATTTATTCAACAAATATTTATTGAGCTCTTCCCATGAGCCAGCTACTCTTCTAGGCACCACAGATCCAGCAGTAAACACCATCGAAGGACCTTGTTCTTCTGATATTTTCATTTTAGAATGTGTGGAGGGACAAACAATAAATACATAAATGAATTAAAAGAAAAATACAGTCTCAAATCGTGAAAAATTCTATGAAAAAAGTAAAACAATAATGGAATGGAGAGCTGTCAGGAAGGTGGGCAGGTACTTTAGGATGAATCATCAAGGATGACTTCTTTGGGGAGGTGACAGCTAAGCTGAAACCTCTGGCCGGTCATCCAAAGACTTTGTGGCAGAGCTTTCAGGCGAAGGAACAGCATGTATAGAGAAAGGTTTTCTAAGACGGCTTTGCTGGAGGAAGAGAACGAATGCCAGTGTCTTTGGAGCACAGGGAATGGTGGAAGGCTTATTGCAGGTGAGGTCAGAGAGACCAGACAGGCAGATGAGGATCCATCTGGATAGGAGAATGCCTTTTCTGCAGGAGGAGGGAGTACAGCTCACAGGGCAGGGTTTTTCTTCTCTTGAGAGAGCCAAGTGTGGGATCAAATGACACCAATAGTCTGACAGACTGGGCCAATCATTGATTTAGTTTTCTTTCCCCAGATATCCTCAATCCAGTTGAAAATTCCTGTTTTAGTCCAAGGCAGTGACTATATTTTTCCTCTGAAAAGATCAATTGCATTCAGCAGAGAAAACCTCATCCTTTCCCAGAAGAGTGGATCCTGAAAGACAGTAATCGAGAGAGAGAGAGAGAGAGAACACCAACATGATAGATGATAAAGAATTAAATCATGCAGCTAACTTGCTGGGAGGGTGGGAAAGGCACTTTACCTCTCTTGACATCTGTTTTGACAACTGTAAAATGAAGGCTTTGACGAGATAATCTTGGTAGTTTTTTGCCCACTCTAAAGTGGAATTGTTTATTTGTAGCTCTAAAATATATTTTTTAAATCACTTTTCCTGCTATTTAAATAATCTATGCCATATTAGATCTAACATACATTTTTCCAAACATACTACACTTTACCCTTCTATCCCCAATCCCATACCTAAGCAGTTTATATAATTTAGACGATTTATTTCCATTATTTCCATATGATTTTCATATGACTTATTTTCATGTGAAAATTAAATTTTATTGTGTTTTATTGTGTTCATTGCAAACTATATCATGAACAGGATAAACTGACAGCTGAATCCTGTAGTACTCCACCAGGCACCAATATTGGGGGTCACTTATCTAATCAGATGAGACTCTACGTATCTCTTTTAGTACTAGTATCTTAAATCATGCAAATTCTACTTTTTTTCTTTTATAAAACTCAAGATAATAGTTATCAGTTTCCAAATATTTAGGAACTCTCATATTTTGCAAGATTCCTTAAAGATCTGTCATCTAATCCACAGTACTAGTACTTTGAGAATTAATTCCATGAGTCCCAGTGGGTTAAACTTACTTGAAAGTAAGCTCTCTCTGATAACTCTTAATCTAGGCGGGATTTCAGTTCTTTCCAATTTCCAGTCTGGTTGTCAATATCCATCACAGAGAATATAAAGTAAAATCAATCTATTCTTATTCTTCTCCTTAAGCTAGCTTTAATGAGTGCTCTGTGTTATTTTTTATAAGCTTCCATTATTTATGGCCATTTGCCTTTCTGGTAATGTAATTTGGTCTATGCTGTTCTGTGTTTTTTTTGAGACGGAGTCTCACTCTGTTGCGCAGGCTGGAGTACAGTGGCCCAATCTCGGCTCATTGCAAGCTCTGCCTCCTGGGTTCACGCCATTCTCCTGCCTCAGCCTCCCAAGTAGCTGGGACTACAGGTGCCCGCCACCATATCCGGCTAAATTTTTCTATTTTTAGTAGAGACAGGGTTTCACCGTGTTAGCCAGGATGGTCTCGATCTCCTGACCGCATCATCTGCCCGCCTTGGCCTCCCAAAGTGCTGGGATTACAGGCGTGAGCCACTGCGCCCAGCCCAGATTATTATTTAAAAATAATAATTATTATAATGTGCCAGGGTGTAGTTGTCATTATGGTTCTTGTGTTTGTGGTTTACTTAACTTTTGGATTTATGGGTTTACGGGTTTACAGTTTTCATGAAATTTGGAAAGTTTTCTACCATTTTTTTCAAATATTCTTCTTTCTTCCATCTCCTTATCTTTGGAGATACATATATTAAACTGCTTAAAGTTGTCTTACAATACACTGAAGCTATGTTCCCTTTCTAAACTTTTTTCTTTCTGTGTTTTTCACTTTGAATAGTTTCCATTGCTTTATGTTTTAAAATTCATTAAACTTTTCTTCTGCAGTGTCTGATCTACTATTAATTAATCCTATCCAGGGCATTTTTTATTTCAGACATTGTATTTTTGTCTCTAGAAATTTGGTTTGGGTCTTTTTTATACCTTGCATGTGCCTACTAAATGTCTTGAACACAAGGAATACTGTTGCATTAACTTTTAAGGTCCTTGTCTGCTAATTCTAACATCTGTGTCAGTCCTGGGTCAGTTTCAGTTATTAATTTTCCTCCTCAATGTGGGTTATATTTTCCCACTTTGTCATGACTAGTATTATTTATTTATTTATTTATTTACTTACTTATTTGAGACAGAGTCTCCACTCTGTTGCCAAGGCTAGAGTGCACTGGTGCGATCTCGGCTCACTGCAACCTCCACCTCCCGGGTTCAAGCAATTCTCCTGCCTCCGCCTCCCGAGTAGCTGGGACTACAGGGGCGTGCCACCACACCCGGCTAATTTTTTATATTTTTAGTAGAGATGGGGTTTCACCGTGTTAGCCAGGATGGTCTCGATCTCCTGACCTTGTGATCTGCTCACCTCGGCCTCCCAAAGTGCTGGGATTACAGGTGTGAGCCACCACACCTGGCCCAGGCCTAGTAATTATTTATTGACTGCCAGACATTAAGAATTTTACCTTGTTGGGAGCTGGATATTTTTGTATACTTATAGCTAGTTCTTGAGCCTGATTCTGGGAAGCAGCTAAGTTACTCGTAAAGAGTTTGATCCCTCGGGTCTGGTTTTTAAGATTTGTTAGACAGCGCCAGAATATCTTTTAATCCAGAGCTGATTATTTCTCACTGCAGAAGCAAACCTTCCTGAGTATTCTACTAACATCCTGTGAATTGTAAAGTCTTCCATTCTGGCTGATGGAAATAAGCACTATTCCCAGCCCAATGTTAGCACTGGGCAGTATTACCTCTAATCCTTTTGAATGGTTCTTTCCTCAGCCTCTGGTAATGTCATCACAAATATGTACTGATCAGTACTCTGCTGCATACTAGAGGGGAACCCTCTGCAGACCTCCAGAGTTCAATCTCTGTGCAGATCTCTCTTGTCTGGTATTCTGTCTTATGAACTCCAGGCATCTTCTGTCTCCCAGATCCTGAAATCTGTTTCCTCAGTTCAGAGTTGACCTGATTTCCCCTTCCCTGCGCTGGAGACTGGAAACTTTCTCAAGGAAATAATCTGGAGCAATTATATGGCTTGGTTCATTTTTTACCTATCTCTCTTGAATTACTGTCATTAGCTGCCTGATGTCCAATTTCTTAAAAACAGCTTTTTCATTGATTTTGCCCATTCGTTAGGTTTTTTAAAGGGAGAGAGTAATTCCAGTCCCTGTACTCCATCCTTTCTTTCATATTTTAAAAATGTTCTTTTCACATTTTAGCTAATTAGAGGAGTTTCTCCACAGTCACATTGGTCTTTTTTAGATGCCTCCCACTTATCTTCCTCATTTACAGTAAAACATTTGTGCAAATGCTCATTCTAACATTTACTCTAACTTCGTTGTAAATCTCAGTATTATACCCCTAAACTATCTTCCATTTAGATTCACAGGCATTTTGGCAGTATTTACTGTCCTCTGAATTTTCATTTGCTTGACCACATATCCTTGTACTCAGGCAGGGCCACGTGACTAGCTCTAATGAATAGGCTACGAATGGAAGTGACATTGTTGCTTTTGGGTCAAAGAGTTTCAAAAAAAAGAGTAAGTTCTCCATTCACTCCCTCTGCTGTTAAAGGGAAGGCTAAAACCACAAGGTAAGATAGCAGCATTAAGTGATTTTGGACGTTCCTTCAATCTGGGTCCTAGAGTAGAGCTTCCTACCAACCTGCCATTCAACATGCAGTGTAACTGCGAATAAACATTTGTTGTGTGAAAACCACTGAGATTTGGGTATTAATTTGTTAACCTGCTTCATCTGACTAACACATTCCAAAATAACATACATATTTTCTACAAACAAATACATTTTCTTAATATTTAAGTTGTGGTAATAATATTTCAAAGAAATGTCAACCACTGGGAAATAGCAATAATTTCTTAAAACCTCTCCAAAATAACTTTGGAGGAAAGAAAACAATGTTATTACTAACTATTTAGAAAATAGAGTAGTCTCCCACTCCACCTTATCCATGGTTTTACATGGTTTCAGCTACCCACAGTCAACCTAAGTCTGAAAATATTAAATGAAAAATCTCAGAAATAAACAATGAATGTTTTAAATTGTGCACCATTCTGAGCAGTGTGATGAAATCTTGGGCCATCCCACTAAGTCCTGCCCAGGATGTGAATCATCCTTTGTCTGGGATATCCACACTTAGGCGCTACCTGCCCATTAGTTACTTAGTAGCCCTCTGAGTTATCAGATTGACTGTTTCAGTATTGCAGTGTTGTGTTCAAGTAACCTTTATTTTGCTTAATACTGGCTCCAAAGTAAAGAGTAGTGATGTTAACATATTGCTATAATGGTTCTGTTTTATTATTAGTTATTGTTGTTAGTCTCTTGTCGTGCCTAATTTATAAATTAAACTTTATCCTAGGCATGTATACAAAAAAAAGTAGTATATATATGTTCGGTACATATAAGGTATAGCTATATATGGTTTGTTACTGTCTGCAGTTTTAGGCATCACTAGGGGTTTTGAAACATATCCCCCACAGATAAGGGAATGTGCTGTAATGACAATGAGAACACTTCATATAATAAATATGGGATGCTGCAAGATATGTATGCAAAAGATTAATGGCTGATTGAATTTAATACCAGAAAATGCACCAAGACCAAATAGAACTTATTCCAAGAATGACTTAATGTAAGGAAATCTACTAATATAAAACATTTACACCAAAGGCTTAAAGAAGAAAAATAATCTCCGCAGATGCTAAAAAAAAGATTTGATCTGATTTTCTTTCTAAAAAAAGACTCTTAGCAAGTAAGGACTAGGAAGGTGCTTCTTTAAAATTATAATGAAAGTATACCTCAAACCAACTACCAATATCATGCTTTAATGGCCAAACACAGAGCTTTGTCACTTACAGTAATGAGAAGACAAAGACTTCCTCTATCAGCACTCTTATTTACCATTTTTCCTGTGAATTTTGGCCAATATAAGACAATAAAAAGTAAGAAAGCAGAACTGTCATCATTTGGATCATCTGTTACCTAGAAAACTCAAGAGTCATCTGAAAATGTTTTACAAGCAATAAAAAGTTCAATAATGTGACTATAAATAAATAAAAATTAGATTTTCATATGGCAGAAAAGTCCAACTTTGAGCAACAAAAGCAAATTGTCAGATCACTTACAAACAGGCCTCTGAGACAGCATTTATTGAGGAGACTCATAGCGACTGAAGCGATAGCATGACATCTGAGTTTTATATTGCACTATCACATTCTGAAAAAGCACATAGAGATTTATGTGATTGGCCAGGAGTCAGACACTAGGAGAGATATCATGGCACCAGGGAAAGACCAGTTGCTCACCAAGCATGATCGAGATTATGACAGAAAGACTGTTTTTCATCCCTTTGCTATCACCTCAGCATTCATGGGTTGAGGAGCATCAGTCCTTCCGTTGATATTTTTGGGGACTATGACAGAGTATATTTCCCAGAAATTGTTACGGCAACATTTCTGATTCTATATGTTCTTCTAGAACCTTAACATACCTCATCAAGTGTAGAGTCTTGAACTACGCTGTGCTTGTGGCTTCTCCAACCAACAGAATACAGAGGGAGTGCTGCCATGTGATTTTCAAGGCTAGTTCGTAAATAGAACACAGCTTCCATCTGGCTCTTTCTTTCTGGGAGGCTTGCATTGGGGAAACCAGCCATCATGCCGTGAGGAAACCTAGACTAGCCCATGTGGAGAGACGACATGTAAAGGCCAATGTGGAGAAGAACTCAGGCCCCTTAGCTAACTGCAAACGTGAACTGCCATGCATGAAAGTTAATGAGGTTTCAGATGATTTCAGTTTCCAGCCTTTGGGTCTTCCAGCTTAGCCCCAGGCATCAAGGAGCAGACAGAAGCTATGTCCTACCAAAATTCCTGGTTCATGGGCATAATAAATGGTTGTTTTATGCCACTAAGTGTTGGGTTAATTTGTTATGCAATCATAGAAACTAGAACCGAGATAAGAGTTTAAGTCTTGCATTTGTAGGTTATATTACCAGTGGCCTGATCTGCCGCCTCAATATTATGCCAGGATTGATTTTAATGCTTGGCTTTATCCAAGTTCTGTGGAGTTCTGCAGAAGACCAATCCTCTTACAGCCAGACTGCAGGAGAACAGTCAAATTAACCTTTGCTTCTGAACCAAATAGAAAATATAATGGAAAAGATTACATTCATAAAAACAGCCAATAAAATATCTAGAAATTAACAAGAAATGTGTAGGACCTAAATAAAGAAAATGAATTTTTTTTTCTGAAGAACATAAAAGAAGGCTGATCTAGAAGGAAATGTTCAATATTGAAAATACGTCAATTTTCACATATTAGTATATAGAATTAATGAGATTCTAATGAAAAATCTAAAATTATTTAAAAAAATTATACTTTAAGTCATAGGATACATGTGCAGAACGTGCAGGTTTCTTACATAGGTATACATGTGCCATGGTGGTTTGCTGCATCTATCAACCCGTCATCTAGGTTTGAAGCCCCTCATGCATTAGGTATTTGTCCTAATGCTGTCTCTTCCCTTGCTCCCTATCCCCTGACAGGCCCCGGTGTGTGATATTCCCCTCCCTGTGTCCATGTGTTCTCATTGTTCAATTCTCACTTAGGAGTGAGAACATGCGGTGTTTGGTTTTCTGTTCCTGTGTTAGTTTGCTATGATGTTGGTTTCCATTTACACATTAATTATAAAATTCATCTGGAAAAATAAAAAGAGGATTTTATAAAATTTTTGAAAAAGATTCAGGGTTCAATCAGGACACAGAAACAAAACAATAATTTAAACAATGAAAGTTTAATATTAAGAATTATTAGGCCAGACACAGTGGCTTCTGCCTGTAATCTCAGTACTTTGGGAGGCTGAGGTGGGAGGACTGTTTGAGGCCAGGAGTTCCAGACCAACCTGCGCAACATAGTGAGACCTCATCTCTACAAAAAAATTTTTTTAAAAAATTATCTGGGTGTGGTGGCATGTGCCTGTGGTCCCAGCTACTCAGGAGATTGAGGTGGGAGGATCACGAGCTCAGGAGGTTGAGGCTGCAGTGAACCATGATCATGCCACTGCACTCCAGCCTGGGCGAGAGTGAGACCCTGTCTCACAAAAATTACAACAACAACAACAAAAAGAATTATTAACCATAAAGGGGGATTGGAGTAATAAGGGGTTAGCTAGTAAGAAGTAAAGCAAGCTAGAAAATATAAGAATAGTATATATAGGACGGGCGCTGTGGCTCACACCTGTAATCTCAGCACTTTGGGAGGCTGACATGGGTGGATCACCTGAGGTCAGGAATTTAAGACCAGCCTGGCCAACATGGTGAAACCCTGTCTTTACTAAAAAATACAAAAAATTACCTGGGCATGGTGGTGCACACCGGTAATCCCAGCTACTCAGGAGGCTGAGGCAGGAGAATCGCTTGAACCCGGGAGGGAGCCAGGATCGCGTCGCTGCACTCCAATCTGGGTGACAGAGTGAGACTTCGCCTAAAAAAAAAAAAAAAGGCAAGCACATATAATAGGCAGCCATGGATTCTAAGGCTGCTAGAAGAAAGAGCTCCCTCCACTCCCCACTTTACCCCAGATCCAGACCTTGTGGATGGCACGATTGTGGCTAACTAAATGACAGAGAAATCACTGTGGTACTGCACTAGTGGACTTGCTTGAAATGTGTATTCCATAGTGCTGGGGGAAAGTGCTGGCCGCTGGGTGCTACTGACCACTGTGCCCTGCAAGAGGCAGGCTGGAGAAGCCATGCAGAGAAAGCCATGCTTGCACACCAGAACCAAGAAAGAAGTCACCTTCCTCTTGCAATTACTCTTTATTGTCTTTTATGGACAAAGATTAACATCACACCCAGCTGGCAAAGAAAAATAGTTAAAGGACTCAGCTCAATTTTCCCAGAGCATTCAGTGAAGGGTAAATTTGGAGCCAAGAGACAATAAATTGATTAGTTGCACAGAAGATGATTTGAATCACTAATATCCAATATTAAAATAAACTTTAAAACTATATTAATAAAAACAACATGGGAGTGGCACAAGACTAAAGAAATTGATAAATAGAATGAGGGACTAAAAAGATATGTAAAATCTGCAGAATGTATACACACATATGTATACATATATATATCCATACACATATATAAACTTAATGTATGAAAGAAGTAGCACTTGGAATCCCAGCACTTTGGGAGGTTGAGTTGGGTGGATCATGATGTCAGGAGTTCGAGACCAGCCTGACCAACATGGTGAAACCCCATCTCTACCAAAAATACAGAAATTAGCCAGGCGTGGTGGCATGCGCCTATAATCCCAGCTACTTGGGAGGCTGAGGCAGGAGAATTGTTTGAACCTAGGAGGCAGAGGTTGCAGTAAGCCAAGATCTTGCCAGTGCACTCCAGCCTGGGCAACACAGCAAGACTCCGTCTTGTGGGGGTGAAAAGAAGAAGTAGCACTTGAAATCACTGAGAGAGTAAATTACTTTTTAAGCAAATTAATATAAGGTGAGACTCTCACTTCACATCAAACACCAAAGCAAATTTCAGATTTATTGAAAAATTAAATTTCAGAAAGCATGATCTTCCAATTATTGTTGCATCAGTTTTCCTGGTCTCACCAGTTCAGCACAGACACTGGTACCATCCCACTTGCTGACATCTATGACAACAAGTAAAACTCTGATAGAGAAAAGTGTCCTCTTTCAATTCATTTGAAGGAGCTTACCCTGGAAATCAAGGAGCTTAATCTGGAAATTAACAGCTCTTAATCTGGAAATCAAGTCAGCTCTGGAAACCGGAAGAAAGTTCCAAAAAGACACATCCAGATTGACAGGGAAACAAGAAAGATACAGAGGGGATATAGTAGGATAACCGCAATGCTGGGCTGTAATATCAGCAAACCACTGCAGAGAAGTAGGTGCTTTGTGGTCTATAATAATGCTAAATATATCATATATGAAAATATAGAATGGTAGCTGAAAGAATGAAAAGATCATGCCAATAGAAACACCGTAATGTTTGTGAACAACAGGAATTATTTACTTCCTCCCAAGGCAATCCCAGTAGATAAAGCAAGAGATTTTGCAAGAGAGAATGGTCTGTCACTCACTGAGATAACCACTCTAAACTGCAGATGGTTAGAGCTGCTTTACAGGAAATCCTTTCAGAGATATATCATATTTTTTCTCAGAAACAAATGAAAAATGTTAAAATGATCTGTATCTAAACAATATTACCTTAATTATGTTTCACCATCCACTAATAAAAAGTCAAATATGCAATACGGTCATAACGTATAAAGCAATTCTCATCTACCCCAGAATGCTGAGTACGGTCTGATTTGCAGATCATATACTTAGATATTTGACGTACAAATCAGACCAGGTCACATATTTATGTGAGTTTCTTTAGTGAATTGAATTCGTTTTTTAAGCTATTCACATGGCTTTAAAAATCAATTCAATTTACCAAAGAAACTCATTAAGAACTGCTCAAAAATAGGATTAAATATTTGTGCAAACTCAGAGAACACAAAGCCACAAAGCCTTCCTAAACTTAACAGCAAATAAAAAAAAATTAAAGATTGATATATTACCAAAAAATTTTAAATCCTTCTATGAAAAGACACCATAAATAGAATTTAAGGGCAAATTTTAGAAGAAAAATTTGCAAAATTCATGATAAATTTTGACAACTATGATTATATAAAGAATTCTTGGCTACATGAGGTGGCTCACACCTGCAATCCCAGCACTTTGGGAGGCTAAGACAGGCAGATCACTGGAGCCCAGGAGTTCAAGACCACTCTGAGCAACATGGTGAAACTCTGTCTCTACAAAAAATGCAAAAGTCAGTCAGACATGGTGCCTCATGCCTGTGGTCCCAGCTCCTCAGGAGGATGAGGTGGGAGGATCACCTGAGCCCTTGGAGGTCAAGGCTGCAGTGAGCTGTGATTGCGCCACAGCACTCCAATCTGGGCAACAGAGTGAAATCCTGTCCCCAAAAATAAGAGAAATGAAAAAACAAAATATATTGGATAAAAATATATCAAAGATTTTAAAAATAAATCTGAGTAGGCAATAAATATGCTATTAATAGATCATTAATACAATGATGATTATTTTAACACAGAATAAAAAAGATTCTTTCTATCAAATTGGCTAATATATTTTTAATCAAATTGAATGTCTCAGAATTATGCATACCTTTTCATCTAGCAATTTCACTTCTATAACTTTATCTTAAGGCAGTGACAATGGATATTCACAAAAGTATACAGCCAAAATTGTTGAATTATGTTGTGTTAAGTAGAATTATTAACTACTATTGATATTATATTGTGTTAAGTGTTATAACATTATATTGTGTTATATTGTGTTAAGTAGAATTATGCTGTCATAATTCTAATAACAGAATTATTTATAATAGCCTGTAAATGGAAACACCTTAGAAGTTCAACAATAGGGAACTGGTGAAGTAAATTTTTGCAAATTCCTACAATAAGAGAAATACTATAATGTAATAGTTGAGAACACAGACTCTAGTTTTAAATTATCTGGATTCAAATCTGAATCTTTTAATTCTTACCTTTAGAGCCTTGGCCAAGTTATTTCCCCTAAATCTCCATATAAATGAGGATCCTGACAGTACTTAGCATGGAGATTGTCATGAGCATTAAATGAGATAATCCAACTATGCACTTATTATATAGTATCTAGCACATAGTGCCAATGAAAATTAACTATCAGTATTTTCCTTTAATAGACTATCACATAAACACTAAAATAATGTCTCAGTAGACCATGTAATAAAATGTAAAAATGTTTATGATCTATGGTGAATGGGAGAAAGCAGAGTATAAAATTTTATGTAAAGTATAATACAAATTATTTAATAAGAGAAACACAATACACGTATTTAAAAGCCAGGAAGATATACATCAAAATGTTAACATTGTTGTCTCTGGATTACTATTTTCTCTTTTGTAAGTTTCTCAGTTTTCTACATTTCTCTGCAGTGAACAGCTATTTTGTAATAAAAAACAATTAGTATATAAAAAAGTAATCATGGCAGATTATGTCCAGTTTTCTCCTCCTTGGCTATCACAAAATATTGGACATCATTTTATTCTTCCAAAATTGTAGTGCTTCTACTTTTTCAACACATTTTTTCTTATAGGCTGTGAGTAGATCCAAAGTAGCATTTTCCCTTCTCTTCTTTCCTTGCCTTTGGCAGATAGAATTATCAGGAAGGCTTGTCAAGAATGCATTTTTCTGCTGATAGCTGATTTAATGCCAGTATCTCATTTAAAGTGATGTTTTAATTTTTTTCTTGGAGCACTGATAGGATTAAGGGTGCAGACATATTGACCCTCTGTTGATTTGCCAATATCCAAAAGAAACTTTTTTCCTCTGTTAGAAATGAAAAGTCGACATAGAATTTATTGGTGTGTTATTGGTTAGAGTATTAACTATTGTAAGTTGCTTAAGCAACGAATACATAATAATGTTAATAATAATGACTTATTGTAGAGGAAATTTACAACTAAAAAACCAAAAAAAAATAATACTGATAATGATAAAATGGTAATATTTTAATTGCCAAACACATAATAGACAATCAATAAATATTTGTCCAATAAAATGGAACTGAAAGAGGTATCAGGCACGATGTACAAAATTTTTATATTGAACTTAAGTTGTTTTTAAATATCGAAAATCTTTTATATTTCTTTATTTTGAAAGAAAGGTTTTAATAATGTTTTTGCCTAGGGGATTTGGGAACCCATATTTTAACTGTCACTGGGCTAGTGTTATTCAGGCCATCTTTTACAATAGCTGTTAGTGACAGGGTTTTTTTTGTTTTCTTTTTTTTTTGGAGACGGAATCTTGCTCTGTCACCCAGGCTGGAGTGCAGTGGCGCAATCTCAGCTCACTGCAACCTCCGCCTCCCAGGTTCAAGCGATTCTCCTGCCTCAGCCTCCTGAGTAGCTGGGACTACAGGCATGCGCGACCACACCCAGCTAATTTTTGTATTTTTAGTAGAGATGGGGTTTCACCATGTTGGCCAGGCTGGTGTCGAACTCCTGACTTCAGGTGATCCACCTGCCTTGGCCTCCGAAAGTGCTGGAATTACAGGCGTGAGCCACCGCGCCCACCCTTTTTCTTTTTTTAATAATAAATGTCCCTGAATCTGTTGCTCATCCTACAAGAGTCCCGGTCTCCACCATTCATTCTCATACAGCCTGATTCACACTCCCTTTCACTCATAGAATCCCTGTTTCTATCACCATCCATCTACATCAGTCAGGATTAAGTTTGCTTCAATATATTAAATGGCAAAAACCACAATGACTTTTGCACTGACCTAATACCAGAAAGCAATAACACTGGCCATTTCAGGGAAGTTTAAGTTAAGGAATCTGAAGGTAGACAGTTCATGACCCGTAAAGGAATTCCACAAGGTCTTCAGAAGACTAAGGTCCTTCTAAGTCAAAAGTCTGCCACCCCTAGAAGGTGTTCTTGACTTTGTGATCCAAGATGGCTGATGGAGCTCAACCAGCACAGCCATGTGCATGGTGGCTCTGTTGTCTTCTTCCTGTCTGGAAACTTTTTGGAGGTGCCTCATAGCACTTCCTTTATATCTGTGTTAATTGTCTATTGCTGTGTATCAAATTACTCCAAAACTTAGCAGCTTAAAACAACAAATGCTTATTATCTCACTGTTTCTGTGGGCCAGGAATTCAGGTGCAACTTAATTGGGTGCTCTTGGCTCAGGGTGTCCCGCACGGTTGCAATGAAAGTGTTGACAGGGTCTACAGTCATCTGAAAGCTCACCCGGGAAGGATATGTTTCTAAGATCACTCACAAAGCTGTTGGCAAGCCTCCGGTCCCCACTGGCTCTTGTGTGGATACATCAATTTCTTGCCACGTAGGTTTCTCCATGGAGCAGATCACAACATGGCAGCTGGCTTTCCTCATAATAAGAACAAAAGAAAGTACCCCAAGATGAAGCCAAAGTCTCTTTGTCACCTAATCTTGGAAATGACATCCCTCACTTTAGTCCTATTCTATTCATTAGAAATGAGTCACTAGGTCCAGCCCATATTCAAGAAGAGGATTTGCCCAAGCAGGTGAGTATCAGGAGAGAGAGGTCATTGGGGATCATTTCAGAAGCTGCCTGTAATGAAATCTCATTACACAAAACATAGGCACATATACTGAAGGGAAACTGAGAAATATAGTTTTTTGTTATGTAGTAATCTGCTTAGCTAAAACTCAGAATTCTTTTATAAAAGAGAAAAAAGGAATAACTATTTGGTGGCAATTAGCATTTTATGTCATCCTCACTGATGTTTTACTCTTCACCCCACAATCTCCCATTTTTCTCCTGCCCTTCTTCCTGTTCTTTGTACTAGAGTTTTCATCCTAAACACTTTGTTCAACAGACTCCATATTTTCCATTGTTATATAAGAATATTGGATCAAAACCATCATTTTCTTGACACAGTTAGCAGATGCTCTGGAATTAGGAGTTTCACTCATTTTACTCACTAAGCCTCTCTTCTTCTAAGTCTAACCTAATGTCAAGACAATAAGCTCTTTCTAAACTGGGTATGGTGGCTCACACCTGTAATCCCAGCACTTTGGGAGTCTGAGGCAGGTCTACCAAAAATACAAAAAAATTAGCTGGATGTGGTGGTGTGTGCCTGTGATCTCAGCTACTCAGAAAGCTGAGGTGGGAGGATTGCTTGGGCCTGGCTGGTGGAGGTTGCAGTGAGCTGAGATCACACCACTGCACTCCAACCTGGGTGACATAGCAAGACCCAATCTCAAAAAAAAAAAAAAAAAAAAAAAGGTTGCAGAAAGGCATATCAAGAAGTACTCTTGGGTAGGAATTGGGGAACTTGAACTCTAGTCAGCTTTGCTCCTTACAAACTACCATGGAACCTTACAAAATCACAAAGTCCCCTGAGACTCAATTTCTCAACTGTGATTTTAAGGCCAAGTTATGACATGATCACAGTGAAGTTCCTCAGTGGTGGAAGAGATGGAAGGAGCATGCCTGGCAGCTCTCTTAAGTGACAAGCACTGACAATTCAGTAGCTTGAATTCAGGTGAGATACACTCCTAGCCCAGCAGCTGATAAAGTTAAGGAGTAGCAGACTCCCGAATCTTATTGCCTGGGTGGGATGCATCTCACTGCCATACGATTCTTTTAAACCATAGGCCTCCCCAACTTAGTGGCCATCAATGGCTTCCCATTATTTATTCATTCACTTATTTAACAAGTTTGTATTCAGCACTTGCCATGTACCAGAGTCTTTGCTGGGTGCCTAGGGAGAGGAAGGTGAACAAGACTGACATAGTTCCTGCCTCACAGAATTTGAGTTTAATGGGGAAATCACACAATTGAAGAAGCAATAACAACAATAAACATGACATGTGTTTGATAAAAGATATCACGTGAGCACTTAATAGAAGTATCTAAGCTGCTCTGGGAGGATCAGAGGAAAATTACTAGAGGAAATAAAGTCCAAACTTCTTCTTTGCTTCCAAACCCTTCATGTTTTTATGTCACCTACATTTTTTTAATGTACATTTTCTCCTTCTCCTTAAATACCTTTCTCTCCAACCAAAATGCACTCCATTCTGTGCTGAATACACTCTACACTGTTATAAAAATCACTATCTTCCTTCGGATTAGGAAGACGCATACCCTGGAACCCTTCTCTCCTTCCTATTGCAGGGCCACAGATAAATATTTTCAAATATTTCCACACTGAGAGCTTTTCACTATTCCCTATCAATGAAATTTTGGGGCCAACTGGCTTGTGTCCTTTAAACCCATTTCAAGTTCTTTTGCTCAGCCACCACTGCACAGCAGTCTATAATCTAAAAGTAACTTATTGGACTTGTTCAAAGGTACAATCATTTGCTCCAAGGAAGTTCATCAGTGGCCCCCTCAAGAATTCTGGAGATGTTTAAAATCCACTGAGATAGAAAAGTATGCTGGAGGATTTGAAACATATTCTAATAATAGTATCTAGGTCCCTTGTAATGTCAGGCATTGATGCATAAAATAGATTGAGTCCAACCATGCCCATTATGCACTTGCGCTACACACCATTAATGATGGGAAAGAACTCGAACCAAGCATTTTCAGCACTACCTCAACAAGCCATTCCACCAGGAAATAATCTCTTTCAGTCACTGTGAAGTCATTTCAAGTATTTCCATCACTCCTATTTCAGCCAAATGTTTATGTTCTTCCAACAGTACAATCCTTTCTGACAAGAGCTTGAGATACAAATCGATATTTGGAGGATTAGACAGGACAGTGGTTGAACTCTGTTCCTAGATTGGATTCTGCAAGCTATTTGCTACATGACCTATCACAAGTCACCTGCCCACCCACAGTTGCTTTTCCCATTATGAACTAGAAATTGATGACTCAAGGGATGTGTGTGCCTAAAAGAGTGTCTTTGAAATCCATGCAATGCTTGAAGAGGTTGTTACGTAATTCAAGTTCATTACTAATGATATTAATCAGTCCCTTTTCCTGTTACATTATTCATACCAATTAATTAATATAATTAGTAGTACTCAACAATTTTGTCTTTCACAATGAGCACAGCACCTCTGCCGTCTTTATTCTTTTTTTCTTACTTGCATTCAGCCTTTCACTTAGTGATAATCAGCCATATATACTTTACTCATGGAGAAAGCAACACATTAATCATCACCAGTGGCCGGGTGTGGTGGCTCATGCCTGTAATCCCAGCACTTTGGGAGGCCAAGGCGGGCAGATCACTTGAGGTTAGGAGTTCGAGACCAGCCTGGCCAACATGGTGAAACCCCATCTCTACTAAAAATACAAAAATTAACCTGGTGTGGTGACGCACACCTGTAATCCCAGCTACTCAGCAGGCTAAGGCATGAGAATTGCTTGAACCTGGGAGGCAGAGGTTGCAGTGAGCCCAGATTGCACCACTGCACTCCAGCCTGGGCAACAGAGTGAGACTCCATCTCAAATAAAAAAAAATCATCACCAGTTATTAAATGAATTCATTTTGGAAAAAAAAATCCTCCCCAAACAATCTTTACTCTCTGCCATGGCTTAATGTATTGGCTGTTGATAATTGTTGCCATTTTTGTTTATAAAAGCTGAGCATTTGGAAGCCAACAACATTTGATCATCTTTTTCATGCCTTATGCAACAATTCATTCACCTTGAAATCATTAGGATTAGTGTCAGTGATGGACTGAAAATTCTCTAGTGCAAGACTGAGGCATAGACATAGCCTGAGGCAGTTTCAAAATTTGACATGAAATTTACATCCAACTGTGGCACCATCAGTTAGCTGAGAGTTAGAAAAATATTCAGCCAGCCTAAGACAAAAATCATATCGAAGGTAAAACCTACTTTGAATGCCACCCTTCTTGCTGTTACTGCTGTTTTTTTTTTTTTTTTTTTTAGAGAGAGACAGGGTCTTGCATTGTCACCCAGGCTGGAGTACAGTGGTGTGATCATAACTCACTGCAGCCTTGAACTCCTGGGATCAAGGGATCTTCCTGCCTCAGCTTGCAAGTAGCGGGACTACATGTGTGCGCCACCACACCCAGCTAATTTTTTAAAACATTGTTTTTGTAGAGATAGGGTTTCACCATCTTGCCCAGGCTGGTCTCAAACCACTGGGCTCACGTGATCCTCCTGTCTCAGCCTCCCAAAGTGCTGGGATTACAGGTGTGAGCCACCACACCCAGCCTTTTTTTTAAGGGAGCAATTTGTTTAAAATTTTATTATATTATTTTTAGAGACAGGGTCTTGCTGTGTTACCTATGCTGGAGTGCAATCCTAGCTCACTGGAACTCAAATTCCTGGGCTCAAGCAATTTCAAGGCCTTACCCTCCTCAGTAGCTAGGACTACAGGTCTGCACCACCACACCTGGCTTCTGTCCTCTACTTTTATCATATCCCAGTATTCTCATGCTGCCCAAAGTTCCAAATTTCTCCCCAGCTCTATCCCTGGCTTGCCCTTTTCTCTTTCCCTATGGAGGTTCTTATATTCCAATATTACCTAGAATCCTAGAATCTCAGAGTTTAAAGGGAACTCATCTGGCTCAAACTTTTCTCCAGTACATCAATTCTGCCTGCAACATTTGTCAGAATATTTTCTAGCTGAAATCTTATAAGAAATTCATGACCTCTGGAAGTAGTCCATTTCATTGTAAAATATTTAATCAATTAAAATAATGTTTTCTATTGAATCAATATCTTTTAACTGTCTATTTCCACTTGTGGCATTTTATTCATTTGTGTGTTTATTGAGGAGGGAACAATTTGGAAGAATCTTTCATGGTAACTCTAAGGCTTTCCAGAAGAGAGGGTGGGGTGACCAACCCCATGTGAACAGAGAAAGCAGAAAGAGCAGTGCCTGAAAACACACAGAAATCCTAGTTGCAAGTAGTTTGGGGTAGATAGGTTTACCCCTCTGCTATGGTATATAAATGTTTATGTCCTCCCAAATTCATAAGTCGAAATTTTAACCCCAAGGGTAATGGTGCTGGAAGGCGGGGGCCTTTGGGAGATTATTAGATTCTTAGGGCAGAGACCTCATGAGGGTATTAGTGCCCTTATAAAAGAGGTCCAAGGGAGCTCATTTTCCCCTTCCACCATGTGAGGACACACCAAGAAGGTGCCATCTATGAACCAGAAAATAAGCCTTCACCAGAAACAGAATCTGTCAATACCTTGATCTTGAACTTCCCAGCCTCCAGAACCATAAGAAATGCATTTCTGTTGATTATAAGCCACCCAGTCTATGTTATTTTGTTAAATCAGCCTGAATGGACTAAGACACCCCGATTGTCTGTCTCTTTTCTGCTCTGGGGAATCCTTCCTCCTTTACCAACCACCCCCTTCTCTGGGGTTTTGTGTTACCAGATATCAGCTCTTACGTCTTCTGTCTGTCATCCCTCTCATATCCTTTCAATCATGCTTGAGTCTTCCCCAATATAGATGCCTTCCATCAATCCTGCCTGGCCTCAAATTGCCACCTTCCTTTTCCATCCTTCATAAATAATTCATGAAAGAGTAGTGGCTCCTTAAGGTGTGGCTCATGAACAACTCACACTACTGTCCTTGTTTAAAATGCAGCCTTCTGAACTTCAACTCCAGAACTAATTAATCAAAATCTATGTGGCAATCTGTACTTTCTTTCTTTTAAAACAACATTACTTGAAAGTTTGAGAAACACTGAAGCACCCAATACTCCCAGTCTCCTCAGGTCACTTTAAATAAGCTCCTGCACCCTGTCTTTTCTAAAACTAGTCTCAAAAGTTATGAACTCCATACTGATAAATCCCACAGCCTCTTATCTGCAGCAATTTCCCCTTCTTAAAGTTCCATCCTCTTGTTTCCTGAAATCACCAATGTTTGGAGATTTCCCTCTTTACTTTTGTCTCTTCTTTCTCTGTCCTTTTCTCTGACACTCATTTGTTCATGCTTTAAATTAAGTTGCTTCCCAGGCGTTTATCCATGACCCCTTTCCCAACAGGCATGTGCTTCCTGAGGAGTTCTCCCAAATCGTGACTCCAACTACTATCTATATATCTGTGTTCCCCAAATGCCCAAATTGTGCACCACCTCTATTTCAAGTTTTCTACTTGTCATAACAAATCATCAAAGTCAACATTTTAGAAATAAATTATTTTCTGGATCCCTTTCCCAAACTGATTATCCATTTTTGGGTTAATAACATAGTGAGGATGTTTTCCACCCTAACAGAAAACCCAGACTCAATTGGTTTGAACAATAAAGAAAATGTATTACTTCACATAATCAGCATTCTCGAAATAAGCCACTGCCTTGATTAGTTGATTCAGGAGGATAAATGACATCAGGCAAGATGCAGCTTCTTTTTCTTTTCACTTTCTGCCATTTTCAGCCCATCGGTTTACCCTCAGGCTAGCCTCTCGTGAGATGGCTGCTGCAGTTCCAGGCATCACATCCAGACAAGGCAGTGTCCATTGGAAGAAGAGAGGGGATATTTCTTTTCCTGTGTCTTTTCATATCAGCAAGGAAATCCTTTCCCAGGAACCCTCTAGAAGACTTCTCCTCTCATTCCATTGGCCAGAATTGTGTTAAGTGCACTTTGCAAAACCATCTACTGTAAAATGGAAAGGCTTATCCACTGTGATAAGCCTGCCTCTCTTGCACCATATGGTTGCCTTGAGAAAGGAGAGTGTCTGAGTAGAGTCAGGGTTCTGTTCAAAAAGAGAGAAGGTAGTTGAATTCATTATGATTAGATGTGGCTGATATTAACAAAGACCTAATTCAATCGTGGATTATATATACAAAGAAATTCTGAGGCAGACAATCTAGGACAATTGTCTTAGCTCCATGAATAAAGACAGAATTGTGCTCCTTATCAGTTTTCTGTTCTTCTGTATGAGGCTTCCAAGTCACAGTCCAGCCCATTGCACCTGCTAGGCTGTGACATGAAAGTAGGATTAAGGAAATGAGAGAGAAGGGCTCAATTCTTTATTTTAAGGAGGCTTCCTGGATATCCCAGTCAAGATTTCTGCTTATATTGCAAAGGAGGCTGGTTAATGCCATTTTTCGCTTGATACATTGTTCAGGACCTTGTTCCCAAGGAACAAGGTCTGTTGGGAGATAACCAGCAAATCTGCTATGGGGTGAATGATTGTACAGGTAGCTAATAATGTCTGCTATTCTCAAAATTCCCCCAAGCCATCCAAGCTGGAAGCCAAATGCCTTTAATTGTTTTCTCATATCATTTGACATATTCAGTAGGAGACTGAGCCCCAATGATTTAGTCTGCAAAAGATTTAACAAGCCTTTTCTTTTATCTCAATTCCCACTGCTCCTGCCTTAGATCAGATCTTTTGATATCTGGAATCTTATAACAGCATCTGACCAGTCTTCCGTCTCTAGACATTTATTATTTCACTCTGTTCCTCACACTGCCTTTGGGTTCTTCCTGAGACACAACCCTGATTTACTAAAATAACTACAAAAACACTCTATTGTTCACTGAATAAAGTTAAACTGCTTTGTATGTCAATCAAAACTCTCAATACTCTGACCTCAACCAACCTCCCACTGTTCCCCACACTTTAGTCACACCAGGTGAAATCCTTTTAGACCCACCCATGTAACAATGATTTGTTTAGTGATTTTTGTTTTTATTATATATTACAGTATGCTGTTAATATATCATTTTCCTTTGCTGCAAATGCTGCCAAGTGCTTTCAGTCAATGAGATTTCAATGTGCTTTCCTAAGTTGTGTCTACTTTGCATTGTGTATGGTTTATGCCATCATGGCCTCTCTTGTCATTTATTTTCATGATCTGGCAAAGAGTTTGGACCTATGATGGCTAACTGAAGGTATACACATTAAATTCTTGGACTGAACTCAAAGGAACAAAGGGAAAAATGGCTACCTGGACTTAAAATGAAGATTCCAAGGAGGGTCAAGGCAACTTCAAGGAGATCATGGAAAAATAAAGAGTGGCAATCATCAGATAATTAGGGAGAATTGATGAAAGCCCCTTGACATTTGAAAAGCGTTATAAATGTTACTGAAGATCAAAAGGATTAACCAGCTAGTATTTAAGTTAGAAGATGTTTAGTCTGGACACACATCATAACTCCAGGTATTGAAGACATTTAAGAAGAAATAGCAAGAGCATGATACTGAAAACATAGTTCCCCAAATTTCTAAAATCCCATTTATACTTATTTAGGTAGTACTTTTCTTTTCTTTTTTTTTTTTTTGAGACCGAGTCTTGTTCTGTTGCCCAGGCTGGAGTGCAGTGGCACGATCTCGGCTCACTGCAAGATCCATCTCCCGGGTTCACGCCATTCTCCTGCCTCAGCCTCCCCAGTAGCTGGGACTACAGGCACCCGCCACCATGCCTGGCTAATTTTTTGTATTTTTAGTAGAGACAGGGTTTCACCATGTTAGCCAGGATGGTCTCTATCTCCTGACCTTGTGATCCACCTACCTCGGCATCCCAAAGTGTTGGGATTACAGGCGTGAGCCACAGCGCCCAGCCTTTAGATAGTACTTTCATTTCTAGAAATACATCTCATCTTCATGTACTTACAGGCAGAAACTGATTTATCATGAATCTAATCAAGCTTAAGGATAAGGACCCCTATCAGGACAGGTCCTCTCTGAGGTTCATGGAGGGGCTGTAGCTATACTTTGATGTGGCTGTATAGATAATTTTTTTAGAAAAAATAATTTTAAAGTGACAGAAAATTATAAAAATAGATGCATTATTACTATGTAATCCAGAGAACCAAACAGTTTTGACAATTATCCCAATAATGTGCTTATAGCAAGGTGAGTCCACTTAGGGTCATGTGCTGCATTTACTTTTTGGTCTGTTTACATTCCATCAATCTGGAACAGTGTTTTAGTCTCCCCTTGACTTTTATGACCTCAATGTTTTTGAAAATTACAGGCTGGTTATTTTTAAAATTGTCTCTCAATTTAGGTTCATCTGCTGTTTCCTCAGGATTCGATTCAGCTTATGCATTTTTAGCAGGATCACAGAAGTAATGCTGTGGTCTCATTGCATTTTCTCGGGTGGTACATAATTTTCATTTGTCCTGTTAATGTTATATTAACTTTGATTGTGATTGAGGTGGTGTTTGTTGGGTGTCTGTAGTTTAAAGTTACTCTTTCTCCCTTTGTAATTTAAGTACTTTGTGAGGAGATTCTTTTGTTGTTGTTTAAATATTTTGGGTTTGTTTGTTTGTTTGTTTGTTTTGAGACTGGGTCTCACCCTGTCACCCAGGCTGGAATGCAGTGGCACCATCAGCTCATTGTAACCTTGAACTTCTGAGTAGCTGGGACTACAGGTGCATGTCACCATGCCCAGCTAATTTTTTGCTTTTTAGAGATGAGGGTCTCACTATGTTGCCCAGGCTGGTCTTGAACTGTGAGGAGGTATTTTGAGATTAACTGAATATTCCAATCCTTATCAAACATTTACCCACTAGTTTTAGCATTCACTAATGACTTGAATTATTACTGTAATGGTTGCCAAAAAATGATTTGCTAATTCCCTCATTCCATCTACATTTATTATTTGATATTCTATTGTAAGTAAAAGATTTTCCTTCTCTGAATTTATTTATGAATTTATTCACATATCAGTGTGGATTCATGATTCTTATTTTATTCAATGAGTGATAATGTGTTATTATTATTTTTTATTTTGATCTCAAATTGTCCCAGATTTGGCCAGCATGAACCCTTTCAAGTTAGCTTCTCTGAATTTTGTCATGTCCCTATCTTTGATCACATTTTGCTTTCCAAAATAACACAATGTCCAGGTTTGTTTTCCCTGCTTCAAATCTGAAATGGCATTGAGAAACCAAGAGCTGGGCATGAAGTGTGCTCATTCCTCTGGCCCTCTTGTTCCTATTCTCAGGCCCTCTCAGTGCAGAAACTAGGGAATATATGCATCTATACATATGTACATCTGTATTTGTGTTCATACCTTTCTACATAGGAATTCACACTGATACCTCCAATTGCAAGTCAATACTTCAAGGTTCATTTTAGTTGTCTCCTTAGCATATTATAACTCCATTGTCTGACAGCAAGAAACTTGCCTACCAAAACCTCAATTTATTTACCTGTTAGATCAATTCTCCCTTTATGTTGTCAATCTTCTCCCCCACCTTCACCCCAGCTACCTAGATGCCTACCTCGGCCCATGCCCAGACACCCCCCAACCCATGCACTGGATTTCTTCTCACCTTATTTGGGCTCTGACACACTACTCTGGGCAACAACTACCACCACCCCAGCCCATCCTACCCCAAGCAGACTTCCTCTTTACCACTCTTGACTCCAACACCATGCATTGGGCTTCATGGATAAACTTTTCATCCTTCTTGAGTTCAACATCCCACATTTATCCATTTCCTCTCCCCCTGCCCCCCCAACAGATGCCCTCTTCTTTCTCCCCATTTGGACTTTGTTACCCCATGCTGGGCATCTGCTGCCACCACTACCCCCTAAGAAACACATGCCTTGCTTGGTCCTGACTAATGGTTTTTGGACTAAATTATATAGGAAACAGGAGAGGGAGGGAGAGAATTAGGGAAGGAAGGAAGGGAGGAAGGGAGGGATTTTTATGCTTTTATAAATAAGGGTATTGGTGTTGTCATAAATTTGGAAAAGCAAGATATTTTTAACCATGAGATTATTTAAGGATACTGTTTCTTCCCACTTCTGCCTCCCCTCTGTCACATGAGCCCTTGTGTTGGGCGGCATTGGAGTGACCATAAGCATTTTGGCGATGCAGACAGAAAGTTGGGTTGGAGTTATAGTTTGGATATAGTGGAATACATTTGTATGGAATACATATCATATTCATATTTAACTATTTTGCTGAATGAAAAGCCTTCATGTGTGACTTTAACAACATGAAACAAATCTGTTCAACTGTAACCTGCACAACGCAACATTTTCAATGGAAGGTTGTGACAACACAACTCTTAGAAAGGTGAGGACCAAGATCTTATTAAGATCATTAATAAGTTCGCAGACTGTGAGCCATGTACAGCTCATTCCTTGATCTTGCTGGAGATTAATCCTGCCCCATGGTTCCTGAGGTTGTGGATTACTTTGATATTTTGTGAGAGATGTATGTTTTCTGGCTCATCTCCCAAGTGGATTATTTAAACACATATACCAACCTGGATTTTTTTTTCTAGATGTAATATTCTGATTTGCCCATATATAAAGCTATTCAAGGTTTGCAACAAAGATACAAAGATGATGCAAAAAGTTTATTGAACAGTTAATGAAGCTCAAAAATCATATTTAACCATAATTTCTCAGTCACTTATGAACATTTCAATAGAACAAATGATAATTTATAGATTCCTGATATGGATGTATATGAAAAGTACCTCCTTTTAGCATGTATAAGTCTATTTATTAAAGAAATATTAAAAAGTTCAGATAATGAAATAGGAAATTGATTTAAAAAGAGTGATAAAATCTATAGAAATTATTCTGACACTGAAAAGCAATTCATTCAGAAGAGATAAATTTTGAATAAAACTAATAAAAAGGCTTGTGGATATTGTTTGATAACCCAATTAATGAAGAAGAGTAAAGCATGTGAATATAATGAAAAAATATTAAATTTCTTGCTGATTTGACACAAAATAACTGACATCAAGGTAGATACAATAAAACACATGATATGCCACCATAATGAAAACATTAATGACAACAGGCTAATGATGTCATTAATTCAAAGAGAATTGAAATTAATCACTGCCAAAAAAAAAACCTTGTAATGGCCTGAAATCTTATAGCTTATGTATAAAAGACACTTGATAGATGTTTCCCCAAATTAATAATACTCCTAAAAATTTACATGGCATTGCTAACAAAGAGTTTGAAATTGATATACATTTTTCCAAACAGGTAATAATAAAAATCAATATTTGCCAATCGTAATAGAGAAAGCAATGTTATCTTTCTTTTTAAATACATATTATATGGTAAAACTGTTGCCATATAAAGAGGCTAGCAAAGAGTAAAAGCCCCCCAAAACTGTTGGGAAAAAAGCATTATAGAGTTTTGTTAGGTAGATAATTAATTCAATATTATTTTATTTTTCTGGATTTTGTGAAGTTTCTGATATTTGTCAGCTTTTACATTTGTAAATTGTTGTGTTCTACTTTCTTATTCTAAATAAACCTTCACTTTAATATTTAATGCTTTTTTTTTATTGTTTTTATTAATGAAGTCCCCCCAAAAACAGAATCTCCAGGCCCTATATTGTCTGGATTTGCACCTTATGCTATTTATAGTATTTAAGCAGGCTTCCAAGCCTTAACTTATGCTGTTCCCTGTGTCAAGATCTGCCACTACCCCCTTTTGTTACTTATTATTTAAGATATAATTCACAGATAGCCTCCTCTGTGAAAACTTTCAGTCCCATTCCCACCCATCCTCTAGACAGGGCTTTCAGAGTGTTTATATAACTTCTTGCTTTTTTTTCTTTTTTTTTTGAGATGGAGTCTCGCTCTGTCTCTCAGGCTGGAGTACAGTGGCATGATCTCAGCTCACGGCAACCTCCGCCTCCCAGGTTCAAGAGATTCTCCTACCTCAGCCTCCCCTAGCTGGAATTACAGGCACATGCCACCACGCCCAGCTAATTTTTGTTTTTTCAGTAGAGATGGGGTTTCACCATGTTGGCCAGGCTGGTTTCTAACTCCTGACCTCAAGTGATCTGCCAGCCTCAGCTTCTCAAAGTCCGGAGATTACAGGTGTGAGCCATCATGCCCGGCCTATATACCTTATTTCTAATAAGATATATAATCATATCCCTTTTATCCTCCAATGAATGTGAACTCCTTGAAGGCAGGACAGTGCAACATCATCCCTAGCTCTCGGTTTTATGTCTGTTGGTAAGAATTACTAAATACTGGTGACTGAATGAATTTGTAAATGAGTTGCAATGTTACAAAATAGGGTGAAATTTTATGACTCACAACTGTCAATTACCAGAGATAATATGGTGCTTTCTTTTTATCATGTTACTTAGATTTCTAGGTCTTTTCCTGAGCTCTTTTGTGCCTGTAATCCAACTCTTATGGCGGGTCTTCTGTTGGTGGAGAAACACTTGTGCTTTCTAAAGCTGTTGTTAGAGTGTCTTTTACAAATAAGAAATTTACAGGGTGAGGGGGTGCAGAGAGAAAGCAGGGTCCACAATGCTCAGGAGAGCTTATCCTTTCTTAGTATTGTGGACAGAGGAACAGAAGCTTCTGAAAAGAATTTCTTTTCATTTCCTGATCTGTACAACAATCTATTAACTTTTCTTCCTTCGTATACAATGAGCTTTTTTTTTCCTGCTTACGTTACCCTTCCTCTGGGATATTTCATTTCCTCTCTAATATTTAGCATGTTCCCTTTGCCTGTTTCAGCTCACTTGCACTGTTTAATATCCATGTGCATGTAACTGCAGAAGCCACTTGTCAGGCTGGCCTGCCACTGATATTCCTGTTTGTTCTCATCATAGGCTCATGTCCAAGCAGACTCATGCAAAGACATATCTGTTTTTGGTCAGGTCTTTGATGCATATTGTGTCCTAGATTGGATGTGTCATCACACCCAGGATTCACCTGTCCATCACCTTCTGCCATGCATTGCAAAATTAATCAGAGCCTCCATCATTCATAAACAACATGCTCTCTGCATCTGAACTTTGTTTGTCAAAAGGGGGCAGCCTTATTATCATTGAGTAGTTTCATTAATGCCTTGTGCTTGCACTCAGTATTCATTCATGCATCCATTTATTCATCAATTATAATTGGGCACTTTGTACGTGTTAGCAACTATTAAGATATTGGGGATACAAAAATTCATAAGATTAGGTCTTTCCCCTCAAGAGCTTCATCTGTAATTATAGAGGTATGCAAAGCAGAGGGATTTTGGTGTCAGAAAATCTTGGGTTTGTATCCTGACTCTGCCCTCAACCAGTTATGAGAGAGTTTTACCTGTTTGATCTTAAGTTTTGTCATATGTACAATGGGGAAAATAATATCCACATTCCAATGTTGTCATTTGGATTAAATGATATAATTTTCAAAGCTTGATTAAATGGTAGATTAGAGAATTAAATGGTAGATTAAGCCATGCAGACGTTCCAGGCTATTTCAGTTGGAAACACACATTTTTCCTTTCAAGGAAATGTAAGGACTGGGGCTACCAAGAAGCACCAGAGACAAGAGAAGGTGTCCCAGTGCCAGACCCCAGAGCAGCACCAAGAGAGGCGAGCACAACATAGTGTGTCCGGAATTGGTGGGTTCTTGGTCTCACTGACTTGAAGAATGAAGCCGCGGACCCTCGCGGTGAGTGTTACAGCTCTTAAGGTGGCGCGTCTGCAGTTTGTTCCTTCTGATGTTCGGATGTGTTCGGAGTTTCTTCCTTCTGGTGGGTTCGTAGTCTCGCTGGCTCAGGAGTGAAGCTGCAGACCTTTGCGGTGATTGTTACAGCTCTTAAGACAGCGCGACTGGAGTTGTTCATTCCTCCTGGTGGGCTCGTGGTCTCGCTGGGTTCAGGAGTGAGGCTGCAGATCTTCGCGGTGAGTGTTACAGCTCATAAAAGCAGCGTGGACCCAAAGAGTGAGCGGTAGCAAGATTTATTGCAAAGAGCAAAAGAACAAAGCTTCCACAGTGTGGAAGGGGACCCCAGCGTGTTGCCACTGCTGGCTCAGGCAGCCTGCTTTTATTCTCTTATCTGGCCCCACCCACATCCTGCTGATTGGTAGAGCCGAGTGGCCTGTTTTGACACGGCGCTGATTGGTGCGTTTACAATCCCTGAGCTAGATACAAAGGTCCTCCATGTCCCCATCAGATTAGATACAGTTTCGACACACAGGTTCTCCAAGGCCCCACCAGAGCAGCTAGATACAGAGTGTCCATTGGTGCACTCACAAACCTTGAGCTAAACACAGGGTGCTGATTGGTGTGTTTACAAATCTTGAGCTAGATACAAAGTGCCGATTGGTGTATTTACAATCCCTGAGCTAGACATAAAGGTTCTCCAAGGACCCACCAGAGCAGCTAGATACAGAGTGTCCATTGGTGCACTCACAAACCTTGAGCTAAACACAGGGTGTTGATTGGTGTGTTTACAAACCTTGAGCTAGATATAAAGACTCTCCACGTCCTCACCAGACTCAGGAGCCCAGCTGGCTTCACCTAGTGGATCCCGCACCGAGCTGCAGGTGGAGCTGCCTGCCAGTCCCGCGCCGTGTGCTCGCACTCCTCAGCCCTTGGGTGGTCGACGGGACTGGGCTCCGTGGAGCAGGGGGCGGTGCTCGTTGGGGAGGCTCGGGCTGCACAGGGACCCACGGAGGTGGGGGAAGGCTCAGGCATGGTGGGCTGCAGTCCCGAGGCCTGCCCCATGGGAAGACAGCTAAGGCCCGGCGAGAAATTGAGCGCAGCGCCAGTGGGCTGGCACTACTGGGGGACCCAGTACACGCTCTGCAGCTGCTGGCCGGGGTGCTAAGTCCCTCATTGCCCGGGGCCGGCAGGGCCGGCTGGCTGCTCCTAGTGCGGGGCCCGCCAAGCTCACACCCACCCGGAACTCCAGCTGGCCTGCAAGCACCGCAAGCAACCCCGGTTCCCGCTCGCGCCTCTCCCTCCACACCTCCCTGCAAGCTGAGGGAGTGGGCTCCGGCCTTGGCCAGCCCAGAAAGGGTCTCCCACAGTGCAGCGGTGGGCTGAAGGGCTCCTCAAGTGCCATCAGAATGGTAGCCCAGGCAGAGGAGGCGCCGAGAGCGAGCGAGGGCTGTGAGGACTGCCAGCACGCTGTCACCTGTCAATAGGATGGAAACACCTCCTTCTTTCTTCCTAACCCTGCCTGGCATCAGTCCCCAGGCCCAGACTGGCAGCAGTAGTGGCCAGCACTCAATAGTAACCCTGATTGGGAGAAGCATCAAAGACAGAGAAGCAGTGACAGCAACCCCCAGCCCCAGAGCAGCAGCAGTGTTGACAGCACCCAAGAAGCGACAATTCCGGAAGTAGAGGTTCCTCAGATACCTGGCTTCTAGGCACTTAGTTCAGCAAAACTGACCTTGACATCAGCTCTTGACTGCAATGATCTATCCCTTGATTAAAAACAAAACAAAACAAAACAAAACAAAAAAACACAAAAGAGTCCCGTGTTGGAAAACAGGTGGGAACCTGGATTCCAGAATGATTCTTCTGGGTCCAGCCAGGAACTTTTGGTTTCACTGAATTTTTATGTTTCCTGTAACCACACACCACTGTCTTTCCCAGTTTTGTGGTTAGAGAGACACCCATTTCCATGTGCAGAACTGCAAGCCTAATGTATTGAGTGCTTTCCATATGCCAGATGCCCTTTACATGTATGTGTATATACACTGCATCCTCACAATTCTTTAGGTGAGTGTTATTATCCCCACTTTACAAATGAGGACAGAACCCATGATCAGAGAAAATGTAAGAGGCTTCTTCATGACCACACAGGGGAAGGTTTGGTTTTCAACCTGAATGCCTTACTTACACAGCCAGGTTGCTTCCATTCCCACTTCGTAGGTGCTCAGCTCTTATGGAATGAATTTTGAATGTATCTTGGGTCTGCTTCCCTCTTCACAGTGCCCAGGAGATTCAAATATGGGCACTTAAGGTTTTCGTGGCTATTACTTACTTTGTCGTCTTGCGAGGAGGGCAACAGAACTGTGGATTGTGCCCTGGGGAATTGTTGAAAGTGCTGTTCAACGACCTTGCTTCACTTCAGATAACTTTCTCTTTTATTGTGTGTGTGAACGTCTGTGCACACATCTATAAGTGTATCTGACTTGCTGCCTGAAGTAATGTTTCACAGAGGGGACTGGGATTTCTTCTTCACAAGCGGAAACAGTAAAACATTCCTCTCAATGTTTTCATCAAGAACCTTTCCTGAATGAATCCACTATGTTGTTCATCGTAACACAATGGCTATGTAGAATGCTTTATTTATTTATTTACTTATTGAGACAGGGTCTTGCTCTGTCACCAAGGCTGGAGTGCAGTGGCGCAATCACTGCTCACTGCAGCCTCAACCTTCCAGGCTCAAGCAATCCTTCCACCTCAGCCTCCTGAGTAGCTAGGACTACAGGTACACACCACCACACCCAGCTAATTTTTATAGAGACAAGGTTTTAGACAGGCGAGATGGCTTATGCCTGTAATCTCCGCACTTTGGGAGGCTGAGGTGGGTGGATCGCCTAAGGTCAAGAGTTCGAGACCAGCCTGGCCAACCAACATGGTGAAACCCCATCTCTACTAAAAATACAAAAATTAGCTGGGCGTGGTGGTACATGCCTGTAATCCCAGCTACTCGGGAGGCTGAGGCAAGAGAATTGCCTGAACCTTGGAGGTGGAAGTTGCAGTGAGCCAAGATCTCATCGTTGCACTCCAGCCTGGGCGACAAGAGCGAAATGCCGTCTCCAAAAAAAAAAAAGAAAAAAAGATTTTGCCATGTTGCCCAGGCTGGTCTTGAACTCCTTGGGGTCAAGTGATTCACCTACCTTGGCCTCCCAAAGTGCTGGGTTTACAGGTGTGAGCCATCATGCCTGGTCTAGAATGCTTTATTTTAATATGTATTTAATGTTTCATTCTGCTTTACATTTTTAAACATATGCTGTCTCCCTAACTAGATTAAACAGTTCTATAATAAGAACCATTATTTCAGTGCCGTTGGTACCCATACCGAATCCTGCAGGTGATCATTAAATATTATTGCTTTTGAAGTACCACGTGTGTGTTGAGGAGGGGTGGGGGATGGAGGAGAGGAAGCAGTGAGAGGAGCTGGGCTTTTTAAATAAAAGTCACTTGGAAACCTAACCTGTATTTCCCAGGGCCACATAAGCCTTGGGGAGGCTAGGCAGGCAACAGACCAAGAGATTTTTCACAAGAATGCCCGATCTGGCTCCTCTTAGGAAGCTCCAGCCCCCTACCAGGACTTTTGGAGTCACTGAGGAAATCCTCAGAAGGCTCCCAGAGTTAATCCTCCTGGCTGTGACATGGGAGTCTTTCCCCTCCCTTCCTCCCACCGTACTTGCTCAGATATCAGCTGGTTGTGCAGATATCCAGCAACCAGGTGGCCACGGTCTTACCTCTGTCACACATATCACACTGGCCAAGGGAATCCTACATGGCTGATCTCAACGGCATTTCCAGTGTGTAACTGCTGCAACATGTGCTGACTGCCTTCAAGCTGAACTGAGGAATTTACCCCACCCATCTCTTGGGTTATGTTCCATTACAGGCCACGGAGCCACCCTGCCTTGCCTGTGTCTTATAATACAGACGATCAGCTTCTTATCGAACATATTCCTCCCTGGATAAAACCAGGGCCATAGAGAAATCTGAGCATATAAACCTTGTTAACCTCAGAATTACCCCTCCCCTCTGACAATGACCCATTGTCCTTGGACCAAGCTTACACACTTCAACCTTCTTTGGGTCAATTCCCTCCCATAAAGTTCCATCATTCTTCTTGCAAATAACTCCTTAGCAGGCAGGACGGCCCTGCTGATCCTCTAGACATGTTAGTGGAATATTAGGATTTGCAGTGGCCTACTTGACCCTAGTCTCACTCTAGAGTACTGCTATACATTGCTTTACATCGGCTCCCTTTGGTCATTTCGAACAGTGTTCTAATGAATTTCTCTGTACCCCATCATCCCCACCCTCAACTCCCTTTAGCCACATTAGAGTTATAAGTGGGTTTGGAATCTTGTCAGGTTCTATCAAAGAGTTTAGAAAGCTAGTTCGTTTCTAAGCTTTTATTTTTAAAAGTAGTCCTTAAATTATTTATTTAAATAAAGTAATTTCAAGTAGTCTTTAAATTAAATTATTTAAGCAACTAATCCTTGATGGAAAATCCATTAAACTATTTTATCCTAAGTACAAGTAAAATTAGTTATTAGTAAGGGTTATCCCATTTAAGAAAAAGTTACTGAAGAGTTGGAGACTTGGCAGTCAGCCAGGATGAAGTAGTACTTTTTTTTTTGGAGACAGAGTCTCACTCTGCCGCCCAGGCTAGAGTGCAGGGGTGCGATCTTGGCTCACCACAACCTCCGCCTCCTGGGTTCAAGCAATTCTCCTGACTCAGCCTCCTGTGTAGCTGGGATTACAGGTGCCCGCCATCATGCCCGGCTAATTTTTGTATTTTTAGTAGAGATGGGGTTTCACCATGTTGGCCAGGCTCGTCTCGAACTCCTGACCTCAAGTGATCCACCTGCCTCGGCCTCCCAAATTGCTGGGATTACAGGCATGAGCCACTGCGCCGGGCCCAAGCAGTACATTTTAAAACTCTTATTTTTTTTTTTCTCTTAGAATAGAGTCTACATTACCCATTTCTAAAGTCTACAGATTTCTCAAAGGTCCTTCTAAGGGATTGGGGTTATTCTCATTGAGATCAAAATGAAAATTTGAGGGACGTAATTGCCTTTGAATATTTAAAAAATGTCTACATCAGGAACTCTACTGGGAGACAAACTAAATTTCTGTCACTTTTTCTATACCTTTTATATCCCCACCCACCAAAGAAAGAAAAAAAACATATTTAGAATTGTGTTTAATTGATTCAAGCTTGTTTGTTTGTTAATTTGGGGAATTTGAGAAGTTTGCTTCAATTTTTGACTTTTGAAGTATGAAACTGGAATCTTGAATGTATAATCTTAGTTGTTATAACACAGCTAATCTTGGTTAAGCTGGTAATGTGTTGCTTAGACAAAGACAACTTAATCTTCTTATTCTTTATCCCCAAGGAGATTATGCATATGTAATCAGAAAAATCCTGTCTAAAAACTGAACTAGGAGTCTTCAAGCTTTATGATATTGTGAACTTTCCCTAAACTCTGACACTGTCTGTAGCAGCTCTCTTAATTTGGATCTTGTCTATATGAAGTAACTGTATAGATGTGAATTGTGATATTCTGCATAAGTTTTTTCTTTAACTAATTTGACTTAGTTTTATTTAACCAAATGAAACAAACCAAGAGAAAAATATTCAGGTGACAGTCCTTGTTTCAGCAGCTTAGAAGAGATAACCCTATTGGACAGAAAATAAGAGTGATTGTCACATGGTCCTAAACTTTGGTGACTTTGCAAAGCTCCTAAACCTTGGTGACTGTGCATAGCAGTAGAAAGCAGGCAACTCGGCCAGGCATGATAGCTCATGCCTATAATCCCAGCACTTTGGGAGGCCAAGGCAGGCAGATCATCTGAGGTCAAGAGTTCGAGACCAGCCTGGGCAACATGGTGAAACCCTGTTTCTACTAAAAATACAAAAATTAGCTGAGTGTGGTGGTGCATGCCTGTAATCCCAGCTATTTGGGAGGCTGAGGCACGAAAATCACTAGAACCCGGGAGGCAGAGGTTGCAGTGAGCTGAGATTGCGCTACTGCACTCCAGCCTGGGCGACAAAGTGAGACTCTATCTCAAAAAAGAAAGAAAGAAAGAAAGAAAGAAAGAAAACAGGCAAGTGAAGGTCAGATGGTCACTCAATGAGTCAGACGTAGGGAGATGGAGGCTCACTGACAGCAGCTAATAAACACAAGAACTGAGGCTGCTTGGTAGAGTGTGTCATTGCATTAAATAATTATTTTAAATAATTAATGCAAATTAAACTATGCCTGCTTTTTAGAGAAACCGAGAGATGTTAAAATAGCACTCGCCTGCCATCCCCATCAATGATTATCGTCCCCATCAATGATTATCCTCCCCAGACTGAGACAAGAGACAGGAATCTGCCATGACCCAAGTCTGTCTCAGATCCCTTATGAGCACCTAGCCATATTTAAAAGTTCACTGTGGCCCCTACAGTGCAAATAAATTATTTTATCTGCTGCTCAACCAAAGAAAACCTGGCAGTGTTGAGCTTCGTAAGAGATGGTTGGCTAATCTGCATCAGGTGCCTTCCTGGGGAGTTTTCAAATGCAATTTTGAACACCTCCATTTTGTCTTGAGCTGATTTTAGAATACTATTCCTGAGTAATTTGCTATCCCAATATACAAACATCACTACTATTTACCTCTGTCCCTGCTCCCTTCATCTCTAAGAAAAAAAAATCTGTGATTTCACTTCTCTGTTCCATACATACTTGTTTTAAAATATTGGACTAGAAGATGGCTGCTTAGAAGCATTTCGAGCATGCTTCATTCACCTAGAACCAAAATAGTGTATAGACAAACACATTTTGAATACATTATCCAAAGGGGAACACCAGAGTTCAACAGAAAAGTGAAAGGAAACTCTAAAACTGAGAAAAGGGAAGGAAACTGTCAGCTCGTGTGGCCAAGACTGACCAGGAGCCAGAAGTAAGTCCCCAATATGAAAGAGGGTGAGTGTTTTATGTGGTCCACTTTCCCTCCGGAGAATCATACAATCCAGGCCACAGGTGTGTGCCTTGACCCTTTGAGGACTGGGAAGTAAGTGTGGCATGAGCTCCAGCCACCAACACTAGAACTTGGCACCATGCCAGGATCTGAGCAGGATGAGAGTTGCCATGGAGGCTTGGTCTTGAGCTGGGCAGGGCCATTTTCACCCCAGGGCTGAGATGTGGACTAGGCAGGAACTGCCTGGTCTGACTGAATAGCTGCAACAGCTGCAATAGGGGAGGTATTCCCTCTGGGACTAAGGCATAAAAGGAACATCAGCCGAAGCTGTGGCCACTGAGACCACCCCCACACTCCCTGTGGTAGGACTTCAGTGTGGCAGCAGTCACTTCTCAGCCAAGCACCCTTCAGCCAAACATTTATGCCTGACCTCTGTCCTCCTGGGTGACAGAGGTTAGGCATAAACCCCCTACCACCACCATCTTGGCTGGCTCCTGCCTACCAACACCACCTACTGACCTGGAGGCCAGCCCATACAGCTAATTGCAACCCCTGCCAATACAAGAACACAGCACTTGGAGACTAAAAAATTATCTCACCACCACTGCTACTGCTATCACCCATGCCACCCTGGTTGCCAGGAGTTCAAGAACATGCTCACTCACCCAATATACCACTGGTACAACCAACATCCAAAAAAGCTATGAAGAGGCTCAAGACTTGACCTGTCTAAAACCGCCAGCACAGGTGCCAGCATATGCCAGGTCACAAAGATAGACATGCTTAACCCACCACCATTACCACTGAAACCTAAAGAAGGGCTCACTGGCAGCACCACTTCCAGTCGCCAGCACAACTTCACCACAGCCTCCACCAACAGCTTCACCCTAATACACAGAGGAAACCACAGATACCACTAACATTATTTATAGCCAAATAAATCATACAGAGTCTTCAGCATTGCACACACCCAGAAGCAAAACCAAAGGGCCCTACCCAACCATCATCATAGTCGTATCTTCAGGAAAAAAGTCCTCCCCAACAAACTAAATCCAAAAATAAGAAGAAGCGACTGTTACACCAGATGCTCAGAGGTCAATATAAAGACACAGAAACATGAAAAAGCAAGGTAATATGATGCTTTCAAAGGAACACAATAATTCTTCAACAATAGCTCAAAACCAAAAAGAAATCCTCAAAATCTCAGATAAAGAATTTGAAATACTGGTTTTAAAGACACTCAATGAAATGCAAGAAAAATCTGAAAACCAGTACAAACAACTCAGAAAACCAATACAGGATATGAATGAGAGAATTACCAAAGAGATAGGTATCTTAAACAAACAAACAAACAAGCAATCAAACAGAAATTCTGAATCTGAAAAATTCATTGACGGAAATACAAAATACATCTGAAAGTGTCAATGATACAATAGACCAAGCAGAAGAAAGAATTCAGAACTTGAAGAAATTTCTTTTGAAATAATCCAGTCAGACAAAAATAAAGAAAAAATAATGAACAAAGCCTTTAAGACATTTTGGACTGCATAAAGTAATTGACTTCATGAATTACCAGTATTCCCAAAGGTGAAGAGGGATTTAAAAAACAAACAAACAAACAAAAACTTAGAAAAGCCATTTAACAAAATGGCAGATGAAAATTTCCAAAGTCTAGCACGTTATTTAGACATCCAGGTACAGAGGTTTAGCAATCCATAGGAAAATGCATTGCAAAAAGGACTTAGCCATGAATTACTAAAAACAGACTGTCTAAAGTCAAAGTGAAAGAACAAATTCAGCAAAAGAAATAATCAACAGAGTGAACAGACCACCTATGAGATGACAGAAAATATCTACAAACTGTGCATCTGATAGAGGGCTAATATTTAGAATATACAAATAAGTCAAACAACTCAATAACAACAACAAAACCCCCACAAATGATTCCATTAAAAAGTGGGCAAAGGACATGAATAGACATTTTTCAAAAGAAGACATGCAAATCACCAACAGGTATATGAAAAATGCTCAACATCACTAATCATCAGAGAATTGCAAATTGGAACCACAATGAGATATCATCTTACCCAAGTCTGAATTGCTATTATTAAAAAGTCAAAAAATAACAGATGTTGGCAAGGATGTGGAGAAAAGAGAACTCATATACACTGTTGGTGGGACCTCTATGGCAAACAATATGAGGATTTATCAAATAACTAAAAATAGAACTATCATATCCGCAATGAAACTACCACATATCCACAATAGAACTACCAGATCCAGCAATCCCACTGATAGGTATCTATCCAAAGGAAAATAAATCAGTATATCAAAAATATACCTGCACGTGTATGTTTATTGCAGCACTATTCACAATAGGAAAGATATGGAATTAACCTAAGTGTCCATCAACAGATGATTGGATATATCACTCATCACTACATACACACAAAGGAATACTATTCAGCCATAAAAAGAACAAAATCATGTCCTTTGTATCAACATGGATGGAATTATAGGTTATTATCTTAAGTGAAACAAATGAGACGCAGAAATACAAATATTGCATATTCTCACTCATAGGTAGAAGTTAAAAATTGTGTATACACGGATGCAGAGAGTAGAATGATAGACAATGGAGACTTGGAAGGGTGAGGGGATGTATAATGAGAAATTACTTAACAGGCACAATGTGTATTATTTGGATAATGGATACTCTAAAAGCCTTGAGTTGACCACTAAGCAATCTATGCATGTAACAAAATTGCACTTGTACCCCATAAATTTATACAAATAAAAATAAATAAGTAAAATAAAATATGGGACTAAGTTGGAGGGAGGAAGAAAGTGGGATGTGTTTTTTCTCCAGAACTCTTCTCAGCTGGACTTTGGCTCTATCACCCCATTGGTACCCACACCCCTGTTTACAGTATTCATGCACTATACATTTCATGGTCCTGCTCAATTTTATGTAGTTGAAAACCAAATTCCAGCTTCTCTAGGCTGAGGCTCTGTTGTCACCTTCACAGTGAGGCCTGCCCTGACCATGCTATTTAAAACTGTACTGTCAGCCGGGCATGGTGGCTCATGCCTGTAATCCCAGCAACTTGGGAGGCCAAGGCAGGCAGATTACCTGAGGTCAGGAGTTCAAGACCAGCCTGGCCAGCATTGCGAAACTCTATCTCTACTAAAAATGCAAAAAAAATTAGCCGGGCATGGTGGTGGGTGCCTGTAATTCCAGCTACATGAGAGGCTGAGGCAGGAGAATCAGTTGAACCCGGAGGCAGAGGTTGCGATGAGCTGAGGTTGTGCCTTTGCACTCCAGCCTGGGTGACAGAGCAAGACTCTGTCTCAATACATACATACATACATGCATACATACATACATACATACATACATAACATAAAATAAAATGGTACTGTCACCTGTCAATATTCCCAATGCCTCTAGCCTGGCTCTCCTTTTTTCTTTTTCTCATAGCACTACCACCGTCTCACTTTTTTGGACTGTTTTATTCTGACACATCTGACTTTTTAATTATGTTTATTGTTCATTGCCTGTTACTTCCTATTAGCAGGTAAACTCCACAATGCAGGGATCTTTATCAGTCTGTCTAGAGATGCATCTTAATCACCTAAACAGTGCCTGGACCATGGTAGGTGTTTAATACATAATTGCTGAATGAACATGTGAGGCTTCTGCATCTGAATGCCCTGGGGAGAAATAGTGTGAGGAGCAATTACTGGCTTAAAGCAGATCTTACATTTGTCTAAATTCCCTCACTTTATCATCATTAAAAACAGGCCACGGGTAATTAGTAAAATTTCCAAAAACTGCTCATCATTTACTAGACCTGCGTGAAAAAAAGCACAATGTCCAAAACAGTTGACCATTTGATAACAGATCATAAACCCGTTACTGCAAATACATATGGAACAGAAATTTGTATGACAGAAATGTCTAAATCTAGCCAATGGCCCATTTATTTTAAATTAGTTCCTTATCCACAAAATCCTATTACAGCAAAGTGATTTAAAGAGATTCTTCGTCTTCTCTTTAATGTGACTTAACCTGGGTATTAAGAAGATCTCAATTAAATAGTTTGATGAGGAATCTACATTTTCTAGACCACAAGAGTCATTTAAAACAAATGACACTTTAAAAAAACTCTGCTATTATCAAAATCTCAATAACGTCTGCCATTTCCTAAAGTGTGTTTAGTATTGATGTAGACAAGGCTCAAATTTTTTGCTTCCTTAATTTTTATCTGCAAGGGCCCCCAAAAGGCAAAAATACTCATTTTAAAAGTCTTAAAGAGTTATTTAAAACATCAACCCACATTTTTCTTAACAGCATTTGAAACTTACCACTGCCTACTCACTTCAGGTGTAACCATGATGTACCTGATGGAATTGAACATTAGCAAATCAATGAAGTGCCATTTCAGCACTGTGGGTCACATTTTTCTCTTTTTATTAAAATTCCAGTTTGTCCAGAGTCTCATTTTTTCATGTTCAGCCATTGTAATTTGTACAGCTGATTTGAGCCACAAAGGTACGAAGATGGTATTTTTCTGAGACAAAAAATGCCCCACATGCCATAACAGTTTTGGGAATCAGACATACATTGACTAGAATCCTGGATCCATCCCTCCCCAGCTGAGCTTGACTTTGGGTACGGTCTCTGACTATCCTGAGACTCAGTCTCTTCATCCATAAAATGAACCTGTTAATATCTACTTAGCAGTATCGCCATGGCTAAACTTCCAATACAATGTCTGGCATGTAGAAGCTGTATATCCACTTTCTTTATAGGTCTTGATTCTTGCTTGAGATCCTGGAAGTAATCTTAATATTTTAGGAGACCGAAAAATCACTATTGGGTCTTTGCTTAATCAAAGCAAACAGTTCCAACTGTTACGAGTTGAACTGTGTCCCTCAAAAAGATGTTGAAGTCTTAACTTAGTACCTGTGAACGTGATCTTATTTGGATTTAGGGTCTTTGCAGATGATCAAGTTAAGATGAGGTGATCAGGATGGGCCCTAATCCAATATGGCTATGTCCTAATAAAAAGGAGCAATTGGATACATATACACTCCCAGGGAGAGCACCGTGTGAAGATGAAGGCAGAGATCAGGGTGATGCACCCACTCATCAAGGAATGCCAAAGATTGCCAGAAAACCACCAGAAGCTAAGACAGAGCACGGAACAGATTGTCCCTCACAGCACCTTGATCTTGGACTTCCAGCCTCAAAAACCATGAGACACTAAACTTCTGTTGTTTAAGCTACCCAGTTTGCGCTTTGTTATGGCAACCCTAGCAAACAAATCCAGAGATTCAGGTCATACATTGGATGTTTAGGGAGGAGGGAAGCAGCTTGTATGTAGCTCTTGCATTGTTGCCACATCGATGTGTCCAACTTCTAGGTCTGGGAGGGAAAGCAGAATCTGGAATGTATATTTCATTTGGCAATCTAAACATACCTGGTTGCCTGGCCTCGGGGTGGAGAGAAGGAGAGGCAGAGAGATGCAGAGAGAGGGATGGGGAGAATGAAGAATAAGGAAAGGAACAAGGAGGAGGATAGGGAGGGGGAGAAAGAAAAAGTAAGCTGAAGATCAGCAAACTTGTCAAAATGTTGCCAAGAAGAGGGTGGTGGCAAAGAGGCTTTAAAGTTCTTTCCCCTTCTCAGCTTTAGGCAAATAAATCTTGCCAACATCAGGGCAGGTTTTTTTTTTTCCCTCTTTACCCAAAGAAAGCAAGCTTTAAGCATTCACCCTTCCCACTAGCTGTGTAAACTGAGCTGCACCAGCTGCAGCTGAGCAATTGTTACGGAGCTAGCTCCTCCTGGCCAGCCTTAGCCTGCAAAGCACCAAGGGTGGCTAGAGGGAGATTGATATGGTTTGGCTGTGTCCCCACCCAAGTCTCATCTTGAAGGTAGCTCCTACAATTCCCATGTATTGTGGGAGGGACCAGGTGGGAGATAACTGAATCATGGGGGAGTTTTCCCCAATACTGTTCTCGTTGTAGTGAATAAGTCTCATGAGATCTGACAGTTTTATAAGTGGTTTTCCCGTTCACTTGGCTCTCATTCTTTCTTGCCTGCTGCCATGTAAGATGTGCCTTTCGCCTTCTGCCACGATCGTGAGGCCTCCCCAGCCATGTGAAACTGTGAGTCCATTAAACCTCTTTTTCTTTATAAATTACCCAGTCTCAGGTATGTCTTTATCAGCAGCGTGAAAATGGACTAATACAGAGATTCTCACTTCCCACCTCTCCACCCCACAGCAGGCCCCACTCAAGCCCTTCTGTGTCTAATAGGGCAGTAGAACCATTAGCTGTTAGCGCTTATTCTTGAATCAACTAAAGTAGTGCTGGAATGCTTCCACATGCCATACACACACACACAAACTTGGGTCTCTAAACAATGTAGTTACCAATAGTCATCATTTATTTTCTACCTAGTGTGTGTCAAGCACTGTGGAAAACATTTAGCACATGCATTATTTCACAGGCATTCATTCAACAATAAATAAAAGCCTACTGGCCAGACACAGTGGTTCACGCCTACAGTCCCAGCATTTTGGCGAGGCCGAGACGGGAGGATTACTTGAGCCTAGGAGTTTGAGATCAGTGTAGGCAGTATAGTGAGACCTCGTCTCTACAAAAAATTAAAAAATTAGCTGGGCATGGTGACATGCACCTATAATCCCAACTGCTACTTGAGAAGCTGAGGTGGGAGGATTGTTTGAGCCTAGGAGGTAGAGGCTGCAGTGAGCCATCCGTGCATCACTGCACTCCAGCCTGGGTGACAGAGTGAGACCCTGGTCTCAAAAAAGTAAAGTAAAATAAAAGCCTATTATATAGAAGTCACTAAACTGGATGCTGGAAATGCAATGATGAACAAGACAGATACAATCCCTGCCTATGATAGACACTATTTTTCACTTACCAAATACCCTACCTTTTCCCCCCAATTATACTGTGCAAAATCTCACTCTCCCAGCTCCCCCTGCAGCTTGAAATTCTAAGCAAGACATTTATGTCCACAGATATATGAATGCTTTCCTGCTAAAATTAGAGAGATATGGTTATCTTAATCCCTTTCCCTTTCTTCCAGCTTGGTTTAGATGTGATGGCTGGAGCTGCAGTAGCCATCTTAAACCCATGAAGTAAATAAAGATCAAAAGAGTCAAAGAGATATCCTAATACAGTTGAGCTTCTGAGACATTGCCAGTAACCAAGACCTCTGAACTTTTTGTTTAGAAGGGGAAGGTGAATGTTTGTATGTTTAAACCACTGTTAGCCAGGCTTTCTGTTATTTGTAGCTGAATGTACTTCAAAATTGATACAACTGTCTTAATGAAGTTTATATCTATCTGGGGAGACAAACATGACCAATTTACTTCACAATAGTTATTTAATTAGGATTGTGACAAGTGCTGCAAAGAAGTACAGGACAGTAGGAACATGGACAACAGGTACGTCCAACTCCAAAGTCCATGCTGCCTAGAAACAGACTTGGATATAATCAAGATTCTGCCGCTTACTTGTTATAAGACTTTGGCCAAATAACTTTACTAAGCCTCAGTTACCCCTGTATTCTGTGAAATAGGAACTATGATTATCTCTTATAGATTTGTCATGAGGATTAAATCATAAAATGCAGATAAAATGGTTTGTAGGTTCCTAGGCACATAGTAAGCACTCAGTAATAAGTCATCATTATTGTGTTATTATATTATGTATCACATGTGTTAATATCACATATGTATATTAACATATGATTATGGTATCAGAATTCTAAAATGACCCCAGGAATCCCACTCCCTCATGTACAAGCCTTGTATAATCTTCTCCCCTGAGTGTTTGCAGAACTTGTGAATATGACAGTAGAACTCTCCTGTGATTATATTACCTAATATGGCAAGTGGGAGATTATTCACAGTGGGCCTGATCTAATCAGGTGGGTCTAATAATATCTCCAGATATTTACAGAGAAAAAAAGCCAGAGATGTGCTCCTACTGGCTTGAAAGAAGTAGTACTATGTTGTGAATTACTTACTGTGGCCACTTGACAAAGAACTAAATACAGCCACAGGAACCCAGAGTGGTTGCTGGCCTGCAGCTAGCAAGAAAATAGGTAACTTATCTCAGTCTGTGGCAGCAAGGAAATTATGTGCTAACAACATGAGAGCTTGTCAGAGGACCTGAACCTTAGATGACATAGCAGCTCCAGTCGACACCTTAATTTCAGCCTGGAGAGACCCTGAGCAGAGAACCCACCTGAGCTTGACCTACAGAACACAGGAAATAACCAGTTTGTCTTGTTTTATGGCGCTGTCTGTGGTAATTTGTGATACAGCTATACAAAATGAATATGTGTATATATATAATTATAGTATGTGGACTGATACATAGTGATGTGTCACCTATTGACAGGGATACTTTCTGAGAAGTGCATCATTAGGCTACTTCATCATTGTGTGAACACACGAAACTCGATGGTATAGCCTGCTATACACCTAGTCTATATTGCATAGCCTATTGCTCCCAGGCTATAAACCTGCACAGCATGTTACCATACTGAATACTATAAGCAATTATACAACAATGGTAAGTATTTGTATATCTAAACATATCTCTACTTTAAAAAGGTACAGTAAAAATATGGCATAAGAGATAAAAAATAGTACTGTAGAGGCAAAGGAAAACCTTTCTGCCCTCTGAAGTTTCACTGAAAATCAACGGACAAAAGGAAGATTCATATGAGAAAAGGGCATACAAATGTATTCTAATGTGCATAATACAGGGGAATTGCATGAGAATGATTATCCAATAACCCAATAAGATTCAGGTCTTTATATAACCTTCTCCATAAGAGAAGAAGAGGTGGGGGAAATGTGGTAATTGAGGAATTATAAATGATTTTTAGGGGGAAGTGAATAGACTTGGAGAACATACAATGGTCTTGGACAAAGTCTGTCAGGCTTGGAGAACAGATCATGGTTTGTGAAAAATGTCTCTCCAGATGTGTTGACAGACTTTAGTCTTTTTTCCTGCAATATGAGCTAAGTTAATGACAACTCAGGGAAGGAAACACACGTAATTGTTTTCTTCTTTAGTGGATCTGGACTTTAGGCAGATAAAGAAGTATCAGTGTAAAGCTTTTTCCAGCGCCTGTCGGTCTCCAGTGACTTTTAATTTAAAATAATCAGCATACCAGGGTGCCATATTTTGAGGCAAAAATCTCTGGTCTTCAGTACACCTGAATAGGGCAGTGACTATGAATGAAGCTTGCCAGGCTGGAAGCCCCTCTGGGTGAGTCAGCGAGTCAGTGGTGAGAGTTTATAAACACTGCACATTTAGGCTACATTTAATTTATTTTTAATTTCTTTCTTCAATAATAACCTTAGCCTACTGTAACTTCATAGACTTTAATTTTATAAACTTTGTTAAATTTTTTTTACTTTTTTGTAATAACACTTAGCTGAAAACACAAACATGTATAGCTATACAAAAATATTTTGTCCTTCATATATGTTATTGTATAAACTTTTTCTATTTAACAAAATTTTTAAACTTTCAAATCTTTTTGTTAAAAACAAAGACCACAAACACACATTATCCTAAGCTCACACAGGGTCAGGATCATCAATCTCACTGTCTTCTCTCTCTCCATCTTATACCACTGGAAGGTCTACAGGGGCAGTAATATGCATGGAGCTGTCATCTCCATACATGTTATTATTATCAATGCCTTCTTCTGGAATACCTTCTGAAGGACCTGCCTGAGACTGTTTTACAGTTAACTTTTTAATGTAAGTAGAAAGAGTACACTCTAAAATAACAATAAAAAGTATAGTAAATACATAAGCCAGTAACATTTGTTTATTATTATCAAATATTATGCACTATACATACTTTTATGTTATAACTTTTTTGTTTGTTTGTTTTTGAGATGGAGTCTTGCTCTGTCGCCCAGGCTGGGGTGCAATGGCTCAATCTCGGCTCACTGCAACTCCCGCCTCCTGGGTTCAAGTGATTCTCCTGCCTCAGCCTCCCGAGTAGCTGGGATTACAGATGCCCACCACCATGCCTGGCTAATATTTTGTATTTTTTAGTAGATATGGGGTTTCACCCTGATGGCCAGGCTGGTCTCGAAGTCCTGACCTCGTGATTCACCCTCCTTGGCCTCCCAAAGTGCTGGGATTACAGGTGTGAGCCACCGTGTGCAGACTTTATATGACTGGCAGCACAGTAGGTTTGTTTGCAAAGCATCACCATAAACCCATAAGCAATGTATTGCACTAAAACATTTGATGGTTACAATGTCACTAGGCAATAGGAATTTTTCAGCTCCATTATAATCTTACAGGACTATCATAGTTTATGTGATCCATCACTGAGCGAAAAGTTGTTCTTCAGTGCATGACTGTATTACATAAAAATATATTGCATCAGGGTAAAGTCAAAGATGCTTTCTCAAAGAGATCCAAAAAGAGAGAGAATTGAGAATAATCTAATGCATGAGAAATGTATTTCCCTCCTGAATTACAGTCCTTAAGTGAGCACAGCAGGTTCAGGGGTGGCTTGAATTTACATGGACATTCAAGCACTCTTGTTTCTCTCATTTTGTTACCCTGGCAACCCCCCAGAAGGAGCCCTGTCCTCATCTGTGTGGTCAAAAATGAATCCTGGATATATTAGGGTGTAAGAGAAACCAGATTCAGAGCATCAGTTTCATTTTAAGCAAAGGATCCAGGAGTTGTACTGTATTCACATTCCCTTTTTGAGAATATAGTCCCATGACTGTATCTAGTCTCAGAGGAGTTAGGAAAATGCAATCTTAGAGTGGCATGCAGCATATGCCCAGAAGAAAAGGAGAGAAGATTTTGGTCGACAATTAGCAGTTTCCACCACAAGGATTATGAAATAGTGGTAATCACTATGATATCCTGCCAAATTACTCTCCAACCTTGCTTTCCTACTGAGGACTTTGTTTTCATTACTTCGGAGAGGGCCAAATTTAATTGCAGAGGAGACACCTCACTATTTTGTAATGCTGAGTCACTCATTCATGAGGCAATGTTGACCTCTGCCTGGAATAGAGGTAACATTAACAATGAGTGTAATGCTTGCTGCTAATTATTGCAGTTCATGATCAAAATGTACTTTTCCTAATGCTTTGCAAACAGGTACAAATACGTTCCAATCAACAGATTTTTGTCCACCTACTCATCTTCACCTGTGACATAGTACTGGGGAGTTGAGGGATAATTAGAAAACAGAATAAAGATCTCTTCCTACACACAGCCCAACATTTCCCTATCCATCATCTCTTCCCCTTTAGAGGATTGCAGGAGAAGGCAGTGTAGAAGGATATGGGCCATTTTTGCTGTGATTCAGTCATCAGGCCAAGAGGGATGTATGCTGCTAGACAGTGCCTTTCTTGTGGCAAGAAAGTACATGAGGGCAGCTTCAGATTTTCTCTGAGGATTAAGTTGAGCAAAATGCCCCTCTGCTGAGATTTCCTCAGAGACTGCAAGAGGATGCATGTTTTACAGGGATACAGATAGGAGAGCACATTTATTTTGTTGACTAAGTAGTCACTCAATAAATGTTTACTGAAGTCAACGATAGTATATACACACACAAGGTCATCCATGTTAAGAGAAAAGGAAAACATTCTCAGAACTCTTCAGAATTCCTTCCATAGAATCTTACTCATTGTTGATTTCTTCTCTTAAGCCGGAGCTCGGCTTCAGGAGTACTTTTCAAAATATCATGTATTTTGCTAACTCTATATAACTCCATGTGTCATTTCATCCAGAAAACTTGTTTCTAATGCTTTTTTCTCTGGACTCTAAGCTGGTTGATGCCACCAGGCCTTGGGAAAAAGCCTGCCTTCTGATAGGATTGCTATTGAGTAGCAAAAATTCTTGGATTCTGATAACATCTTTCATGCAGAAACTCAAAGCATCTCCCAAATTATAAGCTCATTCTTTTACACTGTTCTACACTCTCACAGTGAGTAGAATGTTTGGGTTTTTTTTTTTTCCTTCCAAATATATTTCTCAAGTAGCAGAATCCACTTCATTTCAAATTAAACCACCCAAATTAATGGTCCAATTCCCCATATACTAGGTTTAATCTCTGCACAGGCAGAAAGCTGGTCTTTGTAACTCCTGACTAGGACAGTCTAGTTTCTAGTGCTGGTTCTGTCATTTAGATTATGTAAGAACAGGCATCATAAATCTATGGAACGACTTAAAGTATAGCTAATCAACTGGCCAGATAACCTAAGAGGGGTAGGGTCTAAGGTAGAATAAGGAAGAAGTAAGGAATATAACTCTGTTACTCCTGTGTCCTTTCTACATTTCTCAATCGCAAGGGTGAGGAATGGATCTGTGCTTTATTAAAATAATTGACAATGATTCAGGCTAGGGGCATGGCTGCCAGCAGCATTAGGCCTTCATCTCACCAGACACATACAAAGAAGAAATAACTTTTGGAAACACAAGTTGCAGGTACTACCAGGATTATAGAAGGCATACTCTTTTCCAATACAGTTTGAGATTTCATCCAGATCTCTGGTGAGCTACCAAGGTAGGTCTACTGGAAAACTACACCAACTAGCAACACCTTGAATTTGTGTGGCCATTTGTGTTCTTCACAGCATGTTCACATCTTTTATCTCAGGTGTTCTCACAGCAGCTCATGGGAATAGTAACAGGAGCTCTATTATTGAGCATTTACTATGTGCCAAGTGTACACATATTCCCTCATTGACTCTTCACAACAATCCTGAGTGTTAGGTTCTATCACTAGCCCCATTTTACAGATGAGGCTTAGAGAGGTTGAGGTGACACAGTGGTAAATGATAGAACCAGCACTAGAAACCGAGACTGTCCAGAGCCCAGATGCTAAATCATTATATTATATGGGCTCAATGGCTTTTAGAGAATTTGAGTGACTAGGATCCAGTAGCACTGGAGTTAAGACCTATTTGTTCTGCTTTTTCCTTATTCCAGCATTCTACTGTTTGGGAGAGCTCTTAGGCTTTGTGTTTAGATGACCTTCTTTGTCTGAGTCCACTGTGGCTGTGATTTTTTTTCCTGTAGTTGCTCAGGAATCAACATTTTCCAAGGTCAAGCTCAGGATTTGAAACATTTAATTTCCTGCAAGTTGACATTTTACCATTTCATTTTACCATTTCATAGTCCCAAAGCCTCCTGCAGCTTTTAAAGGAGTAATTTCAGATATCCACTCCCACAGCTCTAAGAACAACTCATTTCAATCTTGGGACATTGACCAGAATTCAGGGAAACTAGCATGATCCTTCCACTCTGACGTTTCATTCCATCTATGTCCAAAGCTGTGTCTACAAGGCATCACCTATGAGGTAAGAGGTGGGGAAAATTTTAGTTTTCCAGATGAAACCCTTTACCTGATATTTTGTGTTGGGAAGACAAAATGCTAAGATAACTAATGCTTCTTTCTTTTCTTTTCTTTTTTTTTTTTTTTTGAGATGGAGTTCCGCTCTTGTCGCCCAGTCGGGAGTGCAATGGCATGATCTTGGCTCACCGCAACCTCTGCCTCCCGGGTTCAGGCAATTCTCCCAGCCCAGCCTCCCAAGTACTGGAATTACAGGTGCCCGCCACCACTCCCAGCTAATTTTTGTATTTTTAGTAGAGATGGGGTTTCACCATGTTGGCCAGACTGGTCTTGAACTCCTGACCTCAGGCGATCTGCCCGTCTTGTCTCCCAAAGTGCTGGGATTACAGGCGTGAGCCACCGTGACCGACCAACTAATGTTTCTTTATTCATTGGGCTATTTGGGGATCATGCAATTAGTGGAAAAATATATTCCATAAGGTTTTGTCACTAAGGAATAGTAGTGTAAACCCATCCAATCTAATCATAATAAAAATTATTCAGTAGATCTGAAATAAGTCCCATAAGCCCAGGAAAAAGAGAAGTCTTAATTATTTTTACCAAAGAACGGCTTTGGAAGATTAATGTTAGAGTAGGGCCTAATACGGTTTTTTGATAACACACAAGTATTTATAAAGTAAAAACAACAGACTGGGCGCAGTGGCTCATGCCTGTAATCCTAACACTTTGGGAGGCCAAGGTGGGCAGATCACTTGAGGTCAGGAGTTTGAGACCAGCCTGGCCAACATGCTAAAACCCCACCTCTACTAAAACAAAAAAACAAAACAAAACAAAACAATACAAATAAACAAAAATTAGCCGGGCATGGTGGTGTACACCTGTAATCCCAGTTACTCGGGAGGCTGGGGCAGGAGAATTGCTTTAACCCAGGAAGTGGAGGTTACAGTGAGCCAAGGTCACGCCGCTGCACTCCAGCCTGGATGACAGAGTGAAAACTCTGTCTCCAACAAAAACAAACAAACAAACAAAACAAATATAAGATAAATATTTTTAGCAACTTAACTTGAAAGTCAACAAAATCACAGCAATCTTCTAGAGACTTGTTCTTTAAATTTTTTTAAAAATATTTGTGGGTACACAGTATGTGTATGTATTTATGCGGTACATGAGCTATTTTGGTACAGGCATGTAATGTGTAATAATCACATTATGGAAAATGGGGTATCCATCCCCTCAAGCATTTATCCTTTGTTTACAAACAATTTTATTATACTCTTTTAGTTATTTTTAAATGTACAATTAAATTATTATTGACTGTAATTATCCTGTTGTACTATTCAATACTAGGTCTTATTTATTCTTTTTATTTTTTGGTACCCATTAACCATCCCCACTTCTCCCAACCCCCGCTACCCTTCCCAGCCTCTAATAACCACCCTTGTATTCGCTATCTCCATGTGTTCAATTGTTTTGATTTTTAGATCCCACAAATAAGTGAGAACATGTAATGTTTGTCTTTCTGTGCCTGGCTTATTTTGCTTAACATAATGACCTCCAGTTCTATCTATGTTGTTGCAAATGACAGGACCTCATTCTTGTTTATGGCTGAATAGTACTCCATTGTGTATATGTACCACATTTTCTTCATCCATTCATCTGCTGATGAACACTTAGGTTGTTTCCAAGTTTTGGCTATTGTGAACAATGCTGCAATAAACATGGGAGTGCAGACACTTCTTTGATATGCTGATTTCTTTTCATTTGGGTATATTATATACCAAGTATTGGGATTGCTGGATCATATGGTAGTTCTATTTTCAGTTTTATGAGGAACCTCCAAACTGTTAGAGACTTATTCTTGATGACTGTTGATTAAAGACCATCTTGAAAGGATGTTAAAGGGGTTACTGGGCTGAATATTTATTTTCCCTAGTTTCTTAAATTCTGTATCTTTACCTATTGGTGATTTTGTTTTGAACTGGCCAAAATCTAGAGTTTTCAAGAGGTAATCTTGTACAAGATATTTAAAATTAAATGTAATGATGTTGATCTGTTCTGTTAAACACAAGTTCAGTGATTCCCCTTTAAAAAATGCATAAAACCCATGAGTCAAAGCCAATAATAAGTCTAGAGACTATTCTAGAGAAAAGTAAGGCTATTTTTTTTTTTTTACGGTGGCAAAGTGTTAAGCATTATTGGCACATTTAAATTTCTTTAGCTACTTCATAAAATTATCAGTAGTTAGCTCTCTTCAATATACTTGATATAGAATGGGATGGAAAGAAGAACAAAGTTAAGGTTTAGTGAGCAATGTCTGTATATTGAGAAATCATATTAAAAAGCATAAAGAGCTTTATGATAGATGAGCAAAAGATTTGAAAATCTGTTGCCTTCCTCCATTATCTGCTATTATCTCCACATACTACACATACTACAGCTCACATAGAGCAGAACCATCCCTCAACCTGTACTATTCACTTATGGACTACAGTGTATGAAAGAAATTAAACTCCTCACACATTACCCTATTTCTCTAATTCTCTGTAATTTTTGATCTCTTTGAAAACACATCTTAGACTTTCCCTGATGTAATGCTTCAGCTAATTGATTTAGATTGACATCCTTGCCCCAGCCCAAAGGAATCAACTGTTTTGGTGTGCGTCATTCAGGCAGCTTGCTTCTTGGAAGTCTGATGTCCAATCTATTGATAGTATTGAAAATCATGGAATAGAAAAACAAATAAGTCCTTTGGACAAGAAAGCATCAGCAAGAAACTTCCTTCCAGCTCCCTTACTCCTGTGATGAGGGGATGGGGCTACTGCTGCTAAAACACTGGGCAATGTATAGTAATATTTGACTCATAAGGTTTTCATGAAAACCACTCTTCCTCGGTCAAGTTTAGACAGGTTCAGCATCGGGGAACACCAAATACTATTAAAGTCTCCTAAGATTCTGCTGTCCCCTAGTCCCTTGTTTCCATTTTTCCTAGGACTCCAAGTGGCCAAAACAAGTTTATAAAGGAGGTGGTATTCCTGTTTACTTTAATATTATGTTTCATAGCCCCTTTTACATTAACCTTTCCAACAATACTTCAAAGTAGATAATGCTCTGCTTATTTTACAGATAATAAAACAAACCCTCTGAAAACAGGAAATTTGCCAGAAGCTGGCAAGCTGGGAAGACATAAAACCAGGATTTCAGCCAGGTGAGTTTGCCTCCGGAGTCTAAGACTTTCCCACTGGCTCTTCCCTCTTCTTTCTTCTATGTCATATTGGCTCTCTTCTGCTGCTGCCTAAGCAAAGGATTAGCATTTAACAGGGGTTGGGAGGGATGCCAAGATGAGAACACCACCAAGTGGAGAGAACAGAGCTGCTTGCCCAAGGACTCTCCCATATGCCAAGTCAGCTCAATGAGCTGGGAGGCAGAGTGTGCAATGGAAAAGCAACAGGTCTTCAACACTAAGCAGCATACAAATTCCATCTCCACTATTACTGAGTGGTATCTACTGCCAGGATCGGTGTGGTTGCATGTGACATCAGCCTCCCAGGAGACCACATCATCTGTGGATCACAGCCTTTCCACTAAATCACTACCTTTCTCCAAAGTGTGTGTTCCTGACTCCTGGTCTACACTCCAAGTCTATCTTGGAGCTGAACCCTTTTCTGCAACCAAGGCTGGTTATCAGATGGCCTTGACCCTCTTCTCCTAGTCCTGATGGGCCTGAGAAGTCTTCATGGTAGTATCTGACTACCAATCTACTTCGTTTTCATTTTTGGTCAAGATTAGAGCTGCGCTTTCCGTGTCTTGAACTTCCTGATTTAGACTGCAGATTATTCTTAGTTTCCTCCAACCTTGCTCCTATAGCAGTAGCTTACTCCAGTCTAGCAAGAAACTACCAGCCTGTGACATGGCTGTGGCTCCAAGATCATTTCACAGGTAGCCCTAGGGCACTTGCTAGCTTACTGGGCATTGAAAGGGGCTTGAACTCACCTGGGTGGATCACCACTTTCCTCTCTAGAGTGGTGAGGACAAAGTGGAGATTTTCCAAAACAAATAGATAAACCACTACTCTCCTAGGAAACGCCTTTTTTCCCGTCCTGTGGTCATTCAATGCCTGCATTTTAACAGGAAGTACCAGATTTTCTGAATGTTTGGGAAGAAAAGGAGAAAAGAGGGTAGATTGAGAGTATCACTACAATCCTATAGAATAGATTCCACTTCACGGGCTATGATTTCTGGAATCAGCTTCTCTCTTGACAGTAGAGTTCCTATTACATCTTCAAAGAAATATATTAGTTACTAAATCCTTTAAAACATTTTATTATGAAAAATTTTAAACATTTACAAAAGTGGATAGAATAGTATAATGAAGCATCATGTAGCCATCACCAGCTTCGACAATTGAAAACTCATGGCTAATCTTCTTTTGTCTATACCCCATTTGCTTCTCCCATGTCCTGGATTATTTTTATACAAATTCCAGAGTTTACATCACTTTATCCATGAATATTTTATATATATCTTTTAACTATAAGGATTCTTTCTTCAAAAAAAACCTCACAATGCCGTTATCACACCCCCAAATTAATAATTCGATATTATCAAATATTATCCAATATTCAGCCTTCAGATTTTTCTGTTTCCCAAGAGATCATTGTTTTTTTACAATTGCTTTGTTCTAATCAGAAACCAAAATGCATACATTACACGTTAGTATGTCACTAAAGTTCCCATTGATATATACGCACCTTTTTCTTCTTTGTTTTTCTCATAATTTGTTGAAAAAAGTAGATAATCTGTCCTGTAAAATTTCCAACATTCTGAATTTTTCTGATTGCCTTCCTGTGATATCCTGTCTCCTGTATTTCCTATAAAATTGATAGAGGGCTCAATAAGAATCTTGCTCAATCCTCTTTTTTTTTTTTTTAAAGAGACTGGGTTGCTCCGTGTTTCCTAGGATGGAGTACAGTGGTTATTTACAGGTGTGATCATTCATAGCTCACTGTGGCCTTGAACTCCTCCTGGCCTCAAGCAATCCTGCCTCAGCTTCCTGTGTAGCCAATTTTCTATAAAAATATTTAATAGTTTGTGTTGTATATTTTCTTTCGCATTACATGATGAGGCATAGAGTGTATGATTGTTTCCCTACTTGTAATGTTAAATTTGATCAGTGTGTTCTGGTATTGTCAGCTTGATCCATTCTTTATATAATTTCTCATTAAGTTTTTTATCTAATGGTTTAGAAGCCATTGAGGGTCATTGCCCAAATTCTTTATTTCATTATGGATTGCAAAATGGTGACATGTAAATTCTATTATGCCTTCTGCATTTATTAGCTGCAACTCTTTAAAACAAAAACAAAAACAAACCAAAAAGCCTTCCCTTATCAACTATTTGGTGATGCTGAAATATGGTTCTTATGGGAAAAGTATGATAAATGGTTGATTCTGTCTCCCTTCACCCTCCTTTTTGTTACCAGTTTCCAAAAGGTGAGTAGTGAGCATTTTTAAGTATCATTATAAATACATGTATTTTTAAACATATTTAATTTCTTTTATCATACTGAATGCTAATATTTCTGTATAGATAGCATTCTTTAAATCATAGTATGGATATGTAAATACAAGTAATGGAAGGCCAGCGCAGTGGCTCATGCCTGTAATCCCAGCACCTTGGGAGGCCAAGGTGGGAGGATCACTTGAGCCCAGGAGTTCCAGGCTGCAGTGAGCTAGGATTGTGTCACTATACTCCAGCCTGGGTGACAAAGCAAGACCCTGCTTCTAAAAAAAAATAAATAAAAAGTTAAACATTAAACAGAGCAAAAAGGACTGTTTAGAGCTGCCCAGGAAGAAAGGAGACCCATTCAGGGAGCAGTGGAAGGCTGATGAGTAATGGGCAGACTAAAGAGAATACAGAACCACGGAGCCAGAACTGGGCAACTGCAGTAAGAGTACTTTTAGTTGGAACTAAACAGGTAGTTCTGGGAGCTGGTGAGGAAGGCAGAGTGAACCCAGGATCAAAGGGAGAAATATGAGCCAGCAAACCCAACAGGGAACCTTGAGAGACAGTTTTTGAATGAGAGTAAGGAGTTAAACTAAACAGCAACCTAATTTAAGCAAAAACTGCTGTGCATCTGTACATTGGCAAACTGAATTAGTGTAAATGCAAAGATAGTCTCATCTCTATTGTTATGCAGTCCTGCTGGGCATGTATTACACTTCAGAGATGCTCACAGAAGAGCGAGGTAACACAAAGATGGGGAAGAAGAAGGAGGAAAGGCCTTGGGTTTAAGAATGTAATCTCTGGAGAAGAAGTCTTTCAGTGCTCCTTTTTTCTCAGGCAGCAACTCCAAGACACTAGAAAACTTCTTTGGAGACTGTCTGAGGTCTGTACTATCCTTACAGAAAGCCATAGTTGATGTAAATATTTTTGTATTCTGTCTTAGGCTAATATAACAAAGTATATTACTTACGAATGATTGTAAAGATTTTTATCATTAATTTTAAAGGAAGGTATAATAAAATCTTCAGAGATTATAAAGCAAGAGAGGATCTTAAAGGTCATATAGTTGTAGTCTTAAATGAAAATATTAAGACAAAATCCTCATTCCATTTTTAAAAAGTTGACATTTAGATGAACAAATTCAACAGAATGCCAAGCTCTTTTGCCTCCTGGGCATAAAAGAAATACTAGCTTGGTGAAAGAGTTTTAGCAATAAAAAGTAACAAGAAAAACAAACATAACTCACAACCATTATAAATTTTCCTTGCAATGGGCATTCTCATGTTTTATGAAATTAGAGATTGCTTACACTATTTCCATTTTTAGAATTGGTAGTTTCAAGCCAGGCTTTAAAATATTAGCACTGAGAACAGGATTTAGCATGAATACAGAAGTATTTTTTAACGGCGATAGAAACTCAAATGTAAATTTGGGTAAGATCATATTTCCTTGATATTTTTCTTTATTAAACATAGCTTCACTTATCTATCCTTAAATAGAAGATAGAAATTTTGTGTTTTTAAAAACTGCTACTTTTTGGGCTTCTATTATTCTTTCTTTTATTGTAAAAGTAATATAAACACCTCTAAAAAACAAAGATTACCAGACATAGTATGTTTCCACTTAAAATGCTGTGACCATGTGTGGCCTGCATTATGACAAATGGTCATAGCCTTAATTTCAGCGGGTGTTTTCCACTTTCAGCAACTAAAGAAAGCACCTTTTTCAAAATTGTCCCCCAAAAGTCACATTTAATGGTTAAAACTGTTACTTTCGAAAGTATTTTCACTTTCTTAAGGTAATCTTCATCAGAAAGACTGAGTATTTTAGGGCAAGTTCATGCATGATGTTGGAGCTTACTCCTCACCAGTGTTTCTTTCTAGATATGTGATCCATGTTCTCTAAGGAAAGGCTAGATGAGCATCAATAAATACAAATGTAAATCTGAAAATAAACATCTAAACATAACACATTATTCAAAATAATGTATATGGGACAACTATTTTAAGGAATATCTCTTAGGGAAATATCACCTACTTAAAATTTGTGCATGTGTGTGTTCATCCCTAGATGATACCAGAATAACCATTAAAGTGTCATCTTTTTTGGTTTGTTTTCTTGAGATGGGGTCTTGTTCTGTCGCCCAGGCTGTAGTGCAGTGGCATGATCACTGCAGCTTTGACCTCTTGGGCTTAAGCTATCCTTCCACCTCAGCCTCTCAAGTAGCTGGGACTATATGGGTACAGCACCATGCCCAGCTAATTAAAATTTTTTTTTTTTTTTGCAGAGACAGGGTTTCTCTATGTTGCCCAGGCTGGTGTTGAACTCCTGGCCTCAAGTGATCTTTCCACCTCAGCTTCTCAAAGTGCTGGAATTACAGGCATAAGCCACCATGCCTGGCTGCATGTCATCTTCTGAGGTATTATTTTGAGAACATAAATAAAGAATTCCACAATCAGTTTCTTTTCAAAATTTGGGTTTAAGATCCTCTTCTCCCCTACAATAATTTTAAAATATAATTATAATATGCTGTACAGACACTTATGGGTTTAAATGAACCAGATGCTATGTCCTTGCATTGTATGTTAGAACACTAAACCAATAATATAAAATGTTTATTTAAACCACAGTAAGATACAAATTCTGAATGCATCGTTGTGGTTATTTTAGCAGAAATAATATTTTAACTATTTCATGGGAATGGTGCACCTCAATAGCCAATAATTTTGAAGTCATTATCACATGTAAATAAATGTGACTTATTTACATATGAAATATCTTAAAGATATGACATATCAATAGAAGATCTGACTCCAAAAATAGTTACAGAAATTTCATCAGCTAGGCTTGAAAACATGTCTTATTATGTAGTCATGCTTCTGAAGACCTGAGTTATTCTGTAACCAACACCCATCTCCCTAGACTGTCCTAACCAAAGGAGCCAGCATTCGTTGGAAATTGTTTACTCTTGGGAAAGACTGTAACATTCTTTGTCAAAGTGAAAAGATGTGGAAAAATTGACTGATCTGATTTAGATAAGAATTATTAATTGTTTTAAATTACCCTCCCCTCTTTACTTTTGTGGAGTGAAGCAAAATATGTAGACAAAGATAGAGTAAGGGGTGTGTGTGTGTGTGTTCCTAAAAGGTTACTTTAAACTGTAGATAAGGTTAACCTTCTAAAGAGAGTATCTCTGTGCTTCTCCATGGATCAGTGATATGGTCATTTTTGACCTCTTGCAGCACAGCTCCAGTAATAAAAAAATTCAAGTTAGACTTGCCATTCATTCCAAAGCAAAACTCACTTTCAGATCATTATCAGAACAAAAGCTCAGTAAACAAACTTTTGAACCGTGAAACAAATAACTCCCAGGCGGTCAGGCAATTCCAGCATTCATTTTGGAAAAAGGAAATGTTGCCATAGAAGTAAGCCTGTGTCAACATCCAGTTCTATTAGCTCCTTTCCCTCCTCACCTTAGAAGTAGTATGATAGCCAAGGCAGTTCCTAGATGCCAATAAACATTTGTTGTTGTTGTTTATAATGTAGTCATAATTACTTCCAAATAGATATCGAATATCGTCATATAACTAAGTATGGCTTGAGGGATGTGGAAGGAAGAGAAGCAGAGGAAATGTGTTTCTATTGTCTACCTTGTAGGAGTGGAACATGGGGTTTTGTCTGGTTGCACATTTTAACTCCAATCAGCTAGCAGAATCACCTTCTCCCAGTCTGGCCATGCTTGAGGGTTTCTGTCCAACATTGAGGATTTAGCTGACATAGAAAGCATGGAAATGAGTTCATCCCTTTCAGCCTGGATTCACTGCACCATAGGGACAGCTCTTCAGTTACCCATTACAGAGGTTCAAATGATACTCCATCAGCTGGTGCAATGAAGAGGGAAAGTAAAATCAGGAAATGCAAAATTGAATGGGCTACCACTTTACACAATTTCTGACTTTGTTTTATAGGTTATTTTATTACCATCTATACTTGTTTCGAGGCATTGGAAAACTAAGTACTATGTTACATAACTGTTTACATGTGATTTGACGATAAAGATGGAGCTGTTAAATAAATACTGCAGTGTTTTGTTTTTAATACCACCTGTGTATACTAATGATTATATATTTATAATTTAGTCTTTCAGACAAGGCATGGTGTCTCATGCCTGTATTCCTAGCACTTTGGGAGGCCAAGGTGGACGGATAGCTTGAGCTCAGGAGTTTGAGATCAGCCTGGGCAACATGGTGAAACCCCATCTCTACCAAAAATACAAAAAAATTAGCTGGGCGTGGTGTTGTGTGCCTGTGGTCCCAGCTACTCGGGAGGCTGAAGTGAGAGGATCACTTGAGCCTCGGAGGTGGAGGTTACAGTGAGCTGAGGTCATGCCAGTGCACTCCAGCCTGGGCTACAGAGTGAGACCCCATCTCAAAAAAAAAAAAAAAAGTCTTTTCTCCCTAAAAGCTAGAATTTATAATTCTTTTGTATTCATAAAGCACCTGTTCCAGCACTGGATACCTTATAGACCTATGGTTCCTTGATTACAATGTATTTGTTTAAAATTTTGAACGGTAGCTATCTTTATAATTATATTATTAGAAAACTTGTATATCTCAGAAGTTGATTCTAGTAGAACAATATTTAATTTAAAAAACTATTAACAGTTAATTTATGGCATACTTATTATGTTCCACAAAGTAATTACTATTATTATCCCCATTTTACAGTCAAGAAAACTGAGGCTCAACAAGATTACTTGAATTTGCACAGATTATAAGTGATGAAACTGGGGCTCCAGCAAAGTTCTGTCTGATTCTATGCTGCTAACCACTACACTATGTTGTCTCTCATATTTATACATTTGATGTGAGCCTTCTATACTTAAGTTTCTATTCCCTGACTTTAAGTTTTTCCAATTTAAAAAAGGGGGTGATGTGTTGCAGGAAAGGATTTGTATGAGAAAGAAGTGAGGTTGTCCTTGATCCCTTGAATTCATTTGCTCGCCAATGAGGGGTGGAGTGTTTTCTGTCTTTGTTACTGTCTGCAGTTTCAATGAAAAGAAAGTCTTCTCATCAGTGATATCAGAGTGTACCAAGAAAGATCAGGTTGCTGATTTTCAGAATGATCCAGGTCCCAGTAAATACCATGATTTTTATCAGATTAAGAAGTCAGGCAGTCTACTAATATCCTCGTCAGAATCAAATCCAATTCCAAGGTTGCAAATAGAGCTATAAGAAAGAAAAAAAAAAAAGAGAGATGTAATATTGTGGCTGCTAATTTTTGTCCTTTTCACTGTGGACGTGAATATTTTGTTTAAATATTTAGTTGGGCAACAGTAGCTTCAGAGAATTCTGCGAGATGGGGTTTGTCTCTAGAGGCCCCTTCAGTATTAGCTGGCTCCCTATTTGCTGGTTGGGCTGTGTCTTCCTGCTCCCTGTCCAGGGATCCTCCCATTCCCTTCTTGTAAGTCTGTCTTCTGAAAAACAACTCCATATCTGATTTCCACTATCTTTCTAGTCTCCTGGCAATTTTTACCTGCTGAGCTGGTTATTAGTTTGTTACAATGCAATGACCCCATCTCTGATTATGTCATGACTGATGCTAGTACATTAACATGTTACATACTCCAGGTATGGTTTAATGTGGATTTCATGGACACCATGTCTTGACTCAAAGATTCTCTTTCTACGAGAGAGAAGTGTAATCATAATAGAAAGTGTATTTTATTATAAAATGGAATAAAAAAACAATACCACAGTGGATTAACACCCTGTGGTACTGGGGTATTAAATTTAGAGGCAGGACAAAAATTATTGCTCAGAAAAGAACATGTCAAATAATTGGGATTATTAAAGAGATCACATGCAAAAACCATAATAACACTTAAGTCTCCTGACTCCAATCTGTACTTTAGTTAACAGATTCCCCCTGTGTAAAGAATATATGCGGCTGGGCGCGGTGTCTCACGCCTGTAATCCCAGCACTCTGGGAGGCTGAGGCGGGTGGATCACGAGGTCAGGAGTTTGAGACCAGCCTGACCAACATTGTGAAACCCCATCTCTACTAAAAACACAAAAATTATCCGGGGGTGGTGGCGCATGCCTGTAATCCCAAATACTCAGGAGGCTGAGGCAAGAGAATTGCTTGAACCCAGGAGGTGGCAGTTGCAGTGACCTAAGATCGCTCCACTGCACTCCAGCCGGGGCAACAGAGTGAGACTGAGTCTCAAAAAAAAAAAAAAAATGCTGGCCAGGCGCAGTGGCTCACCTGTAATCCCAGAACTTTGGGAGGCCAAGGAGGATGAATAGCTGGAGCTCAGGAGTTCAGGACCAGTCTGGGCAACATGGCAAAACCTTGTCTCTATCAAAGATACAAAAAATTTGCTGGGATTGGTGGCACATGCCTGTGGTCCTAGCTACTCGGAGGATCTCTTGAGCCTGAGAGACGGAGGTTGCAATGAGCTGAGATTGTGCCACTGCACTGCAGCCTGGGTGACAGAGTGAGACCCCCATCTCAAAAAAAAAAAAAAAAAGAATATATGCTACAGTGTAAAAGGTTATCCTCCCTCGCTTTGTGTCTCAATAAATCTAGAGCTGTAGCATAATCATGAACAAGACGTTTTTATTCTTGGTTTAGTAGATATAGCTTAATAAATTATATTCTTATGAATAACTATTGGAGCAGTGAAAATTGCTAGTCGTCTTCCATTTCAACTGAAAGCCTTCCTCTGAACAAGTTGTTAGAACATGTTCAGAGATGCCTATCATGAGAACATATAATAGGATAAATTGACTGTGGGAGAAGAAGGCAGGGATTAGTCACTCACAGGTTGGCAGCATAAAGACAAGGTAAAGAGCTGCACACCAGGCTGACAACCATAAGATGAACCAGCATCCTGCCTTGGTTTGAGTGGGTGCTTATTTCTTAATGACTTTATGAATTTTCCAGACATTGATAATAATGCTACAAAAGCAAAGAAAGAGGTTAAGTATGTAAGTTATAAAAGAGATTTAAAGAGTTTCTCTATTTGGGGTATATTCCTTTAGGATTTGTTTCCCAATAGAGAAAACAATGGTTAATTGGATAAAATATAAAACTATGGGCAAGTAAATACTGAACATGTCAAGTATCAAATGCTAACTCAATGAGCACACTCTTGTCTTGTTATGTAACTGCTTGAATATCTCAAAAATACCCGCTGTAGGGTAAATTCTTAATATATAACTATCCTGAGTTTTAAAGTATCCAATGATAATCAATAAATCTGTTACCTATAGGATTACATGATTTACTTAGTGCTTCTGAGGCAAATCTCATACTAACAAGTATTTTATCACTAACAATCTCACCAGTCTCCCAGAATATCCCACGCCTGCATGGGCTACTGTGGGTATGACTTTGTAGGAAGTTGAGTGAATTAGAAGTGATGTTAGCTACCCAAGAAAGGAAAGAGTCAGTCTGAGGCTGAACGAGTTTGGAAGCAGCAATGAATATTCGAAAAGGAAAATATCATTTTCTCTCTGGAATAGACATAGTAGAAGTGGATAAATGCAGAAGTGGCTACTCTTAAAATCCCAATCCATCCAGGCTTTGCAAAATCTGAATAAGGTCAAATCCCCCCAAGATTACTGATGTGTATAATCTGAAGAAGGGATGGTCAGAAAGGACATACTCAGAGGACTGAATAAAGATAAATTATATGATGATCTTTTCTGTTACAGTCCTTTCTTTTCCTGTTCTTATCCTTGGTTAACACAACAGAGTGGGCTTCTAAGTCTTGCTGGCAGCACCAGCCAGTATCCAATTCATTGCCCATTATTTGCAGAAGGCATAAAGATTTTTTCCACAATGCATATAAGCCCAATATACAGAACCCTTGAAGTATTTCTCCTTGCTCCTAACATGTTAGCCTAATTACAACTTTCTCGTTAAGGGTTGTTTCAAAATATACATACCTATCTGAATATTTCTGGTATTTTAGTATTTTTTTTTTTTAATAGAGACAGGGTCTTGCTGTATTACCCAGCCCGGTCTTGAACTCCTGGGCTCAAGTGATCTGCTCATCTCAGCCTCCCAAAGTGCTGGGATTACAGGTGTGAGCCACCATGCCCAGACTATTTCTGGTATTTTATATTATGTTCTTAATACTTTTTTTTTTGAAATTAACAGAAAAGTTTCTAAAATGCAGTGGTTAATCTCTCTGACCTCATTATTCTGTCCCCATAATGTGCATCACAATAAAAATGACTGACAAAGGACTTTGAATACAAGTAAATATAGAAGCTGTATGCAAATATGCCTGTGGAATCAAGAGAAAAAGAAGAAGCTCTTAGGAATTGTTTATGCTTTCTTTCATCTGAAGTGCCATTTTCTTTGTACATCAGATAACATATTGATTTTAGTGTACTTCAATTCTCAATTTTCCATAAACCATAAAAACCTTAATGATTTCTCCAAAGCTCAAGTGAGAAACAATCAATTAATTTTCCCAGCAGTTCAACTCTGTCAAAATTAAAGTGCTATTTTAATGAATTTTTCAGACATTTAGGCTCTACACAGCAGCAGTTTAATGCCAAAAAGTCTTTCTTTGACCATTGCAAGAAAAGTTTAAATATATACCAATTAAACAGAAAGTTCAAATGTTTTAACCTTTATAATAGACATGAAAATGCAAGTCACTTTACATGGCATATTCCTAGAGTTTAACCTAATGCTGAGTCTACAGCAGCTCTGAACAGAACTGTTGCAGAATCATCCACAATGTAACACTGAAATGCATCAGCTACTACCCATGTGATGCCATTCCTCCATGTTGTGATTTGAGGGAACACACACACACACACACACACACACACACACACACACGATTGTCCTGCTTCCCTCCATAGGTCTGATACCTAAAAATTCCCACTGCCAATACCACCTCTTTGAAATGAGCCGTTTTTCAAAAGGCCATAGTAAAATAGTAAAAATTCTCAAAGGGAAAAGAGGATAGGAAATTAACATGCTTTCATTTGCACAATAATGACCAATAATACATTATCACACATTAATGTATTGGATTACTTAACTTGCACTTAGAAAGCAGAGATTACAATTGGGACAGGTGCAGTTTGGAATGGTGGAAAGCAGGTGGCAAGGTCTGTATCTTGAAGTGACAACAGGGAAGTCTCCAGGGAGAAAGAACAAATAGCAGTGATGGAAAAGAAGGTTCTGAGAAGGGTAAGGATTTGCAAAGGCTGGAAGTAACTTCAAAGTAAAGTTTATTTCAGGCTGCTCTGAATATGTGAAGAAGAATAAAACACTGGAATATTAATTGAGCTGTGAAATGAATTAAAAATAGAACTAAATTGCAGACAGATAGGAAACTCTAAGTTTCATTTGTAGAATATGGATTGCGCTTTCAATAAAAGTTCAGTGATGTTGCTTGCTTGATACAATCTGCTTCATCTGGAGCATGAGAGAATCCACAGTGATTCTGAGAGGATACCTTCATGGCATTTCATTTAGGGCGTGTTCAGGCTTTTCTGGTCTATTTTTGGTTTGTTTTTTATTTTCCTGGTTTGTTTGTTTGTTTCACTTAGATTATAATGTAAAATTTACTAATGACTTAGTGAATTTAGGGAAGCTGTCTCAAAGCTTCATTATCTTGTTTATAATATTCTCTTTGCACAAGACTGGATCTGTTACAGTTCCTTTATGAGGAGGAGGCACTTTCACACACAACCATTAAACAGTCTAATTTGCCATTTGGCCTGTTTCCTGTTAGATTTCAAGGTGGCTGTAGACAGTCACATTTCTTGGTGCTCATCTAATCTACTCTTTCTTACAATTTTGAGTTAATTCCTTTGTCTACCTGTTAATCATTTATAGGCATTTCCATAGGATAGGTCTTTTTGAATCTTCCACAGGACTGACTGCAAAGTGCAGTGCTAGAGGACCTTCTGAGTCAAGCCCTGGGACTTCTTCACCTACAGAAAGCAGGTTGGCATTCTTTCTTGGAAGCTGACCTGCCTCACGGTTGCTGTAATAGAAAGAGCGGGCTATTATCATTTGAACTGAGTGCAGTTATTCCTCCATCATTTCCACCATTTCCTCCATTCCTCCATCATTTCCACCATTTCCTCCATCATTTCCACCATCATTTCCAGCCACACCTAAAGCTCAGGCAACTGTGCGGGTGGGCAAACAGAAGGAGCTGATTATCGTTCATGACATAAATAAAAACCAAGAGGCAACCTAGTCACCAAGTGCAGGAAAGAAAATCATATCATAAATCTCATAAGTTATTTTCCATTTACATAACCAGTAGCAAATATCACTTGTAGTGCTTAAATAATGTAAATATAAACTAGGAGAGACTCTTTTCATGGATCTTAATGAAACATCATATATAATAAGTATGGAATAAAAAGGATCATTGAACAGATTTTAAAAAGTCAAAGATAATATAAACAAATGCTCATACATGCATAATACATATGTGTTAGGCACTTTATGTTCATTGCCGAGACTGAAGTTTGCAGGTTGTAAAAATAAATAAGCTTACAAATCCCTAAGGGGTATTAAAAAAATCTTTTGGTACATCAGACAAACTGATCTGAGGTTGATGTTCCTGGGGATTTCAATAGATTGGATGGTCTGGCCCCATAACCAGTGCGGAGCTGAATGTTACTTAGTGATAAGTTAAAGGGAAAATAGATCCATCTTTACAAAATGCTTTTGTTCATACTCTTTACTGAGACACCCTGCAATTATGATATAATCTATTTGTTTCATTCCAGATGTTCAGTCACTGTTACTTTGAAATAGGCTGGTGAACATTATTGTATGTTTCTTACACGGGGCAAAGGAAAATTTTAGAAAACCACAGCATTTGTAAATGGTTACATTGACAGAAGCAAGAATGAAACTCAAACTTCTCTACTTCAATTTCTTAGCCTATTTACTACAGAATCAGTGATAGATATACCAATTCTAGAGTAGTCTAGAAAAACCTCAGTCTGCGTTTTTTTCTCTATTGTTTTTAAAAACAATATTTACTAAAATTTTTGTATTAAAATGTAATATTGCTTTTTAAGAAAAATATTAACATGTATAAAAAGAGAAGAATAAAACTCACAAATAATGTTAATAGACAGGATACATTCTGATGCATCTCTTCCCTTCTAAGAAAAGTTTGGTTCATACTATATATATATTGGTTTTTGTTAATCTAGGAGGTCATCTTTATTAACATCCATCAATACTTTATGCACTATTACAAAATAAACAAAAAATTATGCCAGTACTATGACACAATGCTTAACTACTAAGAATTATTATTTTATACTTGTTGAAAGAAATCCTTTAGACATAGGTTTTATCAAATATCTTTACTTACACAATAAAAAATAAGTGAAACTAATTGTCTAGGTATTACTAAAACTTTTTCATGTTCAAACTTTAATTCTTATGATTCACTCTATGATTCAGACTTTTCAATGTTTGTGGTTTTCCACACAATATCTTCTGTTTCAACTAGGGTATTGGCAAGACAGGATTTCTTGAAAGAGTGTTCTGTTATTGTTTCTAAACTTGGCTTCAAGCTGACCTCACCCCACCTGCAAGTCTTAATACACCTGGACATGCCATGGAATGACAAGAAATATTCAGATTTTAGATATGTAAAAATATTAAAACTATGCCTCTTAGAATCTGTGAAGTATGGTATATGTAACCCTTTTTTGTGCTAAATGTTATAACATGAGAATTTACTACTATCTTTTAAATTATGATGTTTAAATGCTCTACAATAGTCAATTTAACTTATTTAAGCAAACCTCTATTATTGAACATTTAGAACCTTTCCAGCTTTCTGCTGTTATAAATAAACGTATGATAAACATCTTCAAGCATAAACCTTTGGTCACATCTTTGATTCTTTCTTTTTTTTTTTTTTTTTGAGATGGAGTCTCGCTCTGTCACCAGGCTGGAGTGCAGTGGTGTGATCTCAGCTCACTGCAACCTCCACCTCCTGGGTTCAAGTGATTCTCCTGCCTCAGACTCCCAAGTGGCTGGGACTACAGGTGTGCACCACCATGCCCAGCTAATTTTTTGTATTTTTAGTAGAGACAGGGCTTCATCACGTTGGCCAGGATGGTCTCGATCTCCTGATGTCGTGATCCACCTGGCTCAGCCTAGGTAAAATGATACGTGGTTTGCAGTTTCTATATATTGCCAGATTGCTTCCTAAAATGATTGAATCAATCAATAACCAGTAGAATATGTATGCACAAAATATTTTCTAACCAGTAGTTTTCACTACTCCTCAGCATATATACAAATTAAGTGTTGATTCTTGACGAGCTTACACTTCCCTTTCATTTCTTCCTTTACTTTTATTTATCACCTCCAGCATGATAAATAATTCCTTTTCCTGTTTGGTATTTACTCCTTTAATGATCCTATGAATTTCCACCAAGAAAACTCTTAGTCATTGCTTCCCCAGTCTATACTAGATATAACCAGCCACCTTAATTTTCCTCTGAAGTCAGTTTTCTGAATCACTTCATTGCTCTAATTTTTTTAGATACTCAAGGGACTAAACCTGAATTTATTATTAGCAGCTTTTTGTCATGAAGGTAGGAACCTTCTATTTAATTTTCCTGATGAAATGCTTATTTATGTCTAGTCTTCTATTCAATTAGTCATTTTTGCTCTTGTTCGGGATAATGAAGTCATTGCTCTCCATTCTGACCTGAAAGGTTTCTTTTAGAAATATTGTCAGGCCATGTAATAAGCAAGATTTCCATCTCTAGTATATTTATGGGCCAAGTCTTTCTGATCACAGGAGGTTTATGTAGGAAATTAAAACTATTTTTAATATTCATCCTTTCAGCAAGCATCCACTGGGCTCACACTATTTATAAGGTGCAATGCTTAATGCCTGTGATAATACCAAGGTACGTAAGGCACATACCTGGCCCTATAATAATATGTCAAATTTATTTATATATGATGCATAAATATGTCTTTACGCATCAGACTTGGGTCTAAATGCTTGCATGCACTAACTCGTCTAATCCACCCAACAATGATATGAGATTGGTCCTATTATTAGCCCCATTTTACAGATAAGGAAACAAAGACAGGAAGAAGCCCAGGATCACCCAGACGGAGAATTTGAGATTTGAACCTAGACTGTCTGACTCCAGAATCAGGTTACTTACTACATACTTTCCTATAGAGCTTAGAGAATAGTAGGATAGACCGGATTTACACATAAGATTCACTCAAATACTTTAAACAAGGACATGGTAGTGCAAGGGGCAGAGGAAATGGGTGAAATCAAGATGCAAAGAAGAGGTAGAATAAGTTTGTTGTGTAGAAATGAAAGTGAGTAGAAGTAAAAGTTTGTTGGGGAGAAATGCAAGTGAGTAGTTCAATGTGGGGTGGAAAGATAATAAACTTAAGAGTCCAACACCCTACACTCAAATTCTGGCTCCAGCACATATTAGTTGTAAGGCAACTTCTCTTAGCCTCAGGCACTCAACTTATTTTAGTCCTAATGAGCAAAGGTATAAAGTGTAGAAACACATGACACGTTTAAGGAATTGAAGTAATATAGGGTAGAGCAGGTGTAAGGGGATATTAGGGACAGTTCAAGGAAGGAAGGAAGAAAGGACGTGTGTGCTCGTGCACAATAATTGTGGCAGAAGACAGAATAGGTATGAGGAATTCTTGGAAGACTTGAAGACAACAGAAAATGGATTGTCATTTTACTTAAAGGAAAACAAGTACAACAACAATAAGGTTGACTGCAGTGCAGTTTGGAGTAAGAATAGACTGAAGAAGTGAACCTGGAAGAGGCTATCGGGATTGTCCAGGTAAAAGATAAGGTCAATAATCAGGGCAATGCCATGGAAAAGAATGAGAGAGATTCCAAAATTATTTCAAAGGTAGATTTGAAAGAATTTGATAGCCAATTGGGGATTTGGGACTGAGTCAAAATGTTCCTCATGTTTTTGCCTCAGGGACCTACAATGATGAAAATGCCTTTGCAGAGAGAAACTGCAGTTAGTTTAGGTGTGAATCAAGAGTTGAAAACTTGGATGTCAGGGGTATAGTTGACTTTCTGAAAAGTTTGAATGCAAAGACAAAGAGAGAGTGGAGAGTTTGAGTGTCAGTAATTCTAAAGCTCAATTAGGAAAGTGAATTTCTTTAGGATTAATCCTTTTCTTTCTTTAGCAGAACCCAAAGTTAATTGTATATTATGGAGTCTTCCTCTCATGCTTATCAGAAACCTTCATTTTTTTTTTCTGGATTAAGTATTTCTTTGAGAACTTGATGAAAGTTATGAACTTCTTTTATCCTCAAGTTTGTGTGTGTGTATTGGGGTGATCATAAACAGACACAGAAAATGTTGCATACAATTTTAGGGAGTTCTGTATTTTTAGAAGCTCATGAATCCCAAGAATCTACTCTGCATAACTTCTCTTTTAAAACAATGTATTAATTTTTTTCTACCTATAATTAGCTGCACATCAGGTGCTGTGCTAAGTGCCCTACTTATATTAGCTCATTTAATCCTCCCCACGGCATTTCCATGTGGGCATTACATTTCAAACATGGGTGACATGGAGTTAGACTTGCCCAGGGTCACAGAGCTAGTGTGTGGTATAACCAAGATTTGAACTTAGGTCTCCATATTATGGTTATCCAAAGAAACAGAACCCATAAGATGCATATAAATATGGAAAGGAATTTATCATAAGGAATTGGCCCACATGATTAGGGAGGCTGACAAGCCTCAAGCTCTGCAGGGTGAGTGGGCAAGCTAAAGACTCAGGAGAGCTGATACTGCGTTTCCAGTCTGAGCCCAAAGGCCTGAGAACCAAGAGTGCCAATGGAGCAGCCCCAGTCCAAAGGCAACAGGTATGAGATCCAGGAAAAGCCGACATGTCAGTTCATGTCTGAATGCATGATAAAGCATATGGCCCTATCAGGCAGGAGGAATTCTCTTTTACTTGGAGGAGGGTCAACCCTTTTGTTCTACTTAGGCCTTCAACTGATTGGATGAGGCCCACTGACTGCCCATCCAACATTGGGTAGGGCCATCTATTTTACTCCCTCTACTGATTTGACTGACATGTTTACCCCAAACACCCACATGGACCCACTAAAAATAAAGTTTGACCAAATATCTGGGTGCCTGCTGGATCAGTGAAATTGACACGTGAAATCAATCATCACAATCTCTCTGGCCCCAATTGCAGTGCCCTATACTGTCATTTTTTAAAACACACTCTAATATTTTTTCCCAGGTGAACTTGCTGTTTGCTTTCAAACACACCTTACTTAAATTATCCATGTTAGAGCTGCTTCTTTTCTTATGCTTCCTCTTTCTCCCATTACGTTCTCCTAACTGAAGATTTTAAAGTAAAAACAACTTGAGTTCATTCTCTTTGTTTTCTCCTCTCTTTATTTCTTCCTCAAGATGATAAACTGTCCAAGGAAGTTTCTTTTATTTTGAATGTTGAAAGAGGATTTGTCAGGTAAAAGTGAATCTACAGATACCCACTAGGAGTGCATATCAGGTGTTAAAATAGTTTTCAAATTCACTGTATGCAATGGAAAATAAGTGCTGTTTTTTGGGAGCACTATTGAAAATTTCAGGTGCCTGCTTAGTATGCAGTGTGTGTGTTCATAAAAAGTCAATGCACGATTTAAAAAAATATATTGTGGATGTTTTTAGGCCCTGGAGCAAATCCAAAATAACAGCTGGGATTTTACTTCTCCTGGGGGACTCCTCAAACTCATGAAATTCAGTCCCAAGAAGTCATAACACTCTGTTAGTATGAAAGCCCTGTGAGCAGGAGATTGGAAGCTCAGCTGTCAGAGTACAAAGGAAATGAAAGGGAAGTTGCTCTTTCTCTCTATCACACACATTTTCAGCTCTTCAATAGACTGAATGTATCCATGCAAGCTTGAAAAAGATGATCAAACAATGAAATTAAAGCTTTTAGTTTACAGGGTTTTTTTCCTTTCTTTCCTACCAGGTGAGGGAGGTACTAGGGTAGGAGATTATGTCTTCTTGCCCCTTTATTTTGAAAATTTTAAATTGAGAAGGAGCTCAAGTGAGGCCACATTTAAGAGTATGTCTCTTGGCCTGTGTAATCAACTATGCACACTGGTTAAGGTAAAACAAATTAAACTAAATTTTGAACTCTATAAACCTGGGCTGCAAAACCTTTCGAGCTACACGAATAACTAGGAAGAATTTGTGTTCAAATAAGGCCCACAAATTCTTAATATAAGTGAGATGATGTCTATAAACAGTGGCTGTAGTTGTAGCTTCAGTCTTTAAAGGACATTGATTTTCAAATTCAGTAAAGGAGAAAAAGAATATACCTTATGTCCTACTGGCTGGTAGATATCTTCCTCATAAAGCTCCAAATAGTGCTATGATTTCCTTGGAATAGATTTTTATAAATGGTGCTTTGAACGTAAGATGATTTTAGACAATAAAACCAAGTATTTCAGACTTAAGTTTTTTTTTCTTTTTTTTCTTATACTTTAAGTTTTGGGGTACATGTGCAGAATGTGTAGTTTTGTCACATAGGTATACACGTGGCATGGTGGTTTGCTGCACCCATCCCGCCGTCACCTACATTAGGTATGTCTCCTAATGTTATCCCTCCCCTAGCCCCCCACCCCCGACAGGCCCCGGTGTGTGGTGTTCCCCTCCTTATGTCCATGTGCTCTCATTGTCCAACTCCCACTTACGAGTGAGAACATGCAGTGCTTGGTTTTCTGTTCTTGTGATAGTTTGCTGAGAATGATGGTTTCCAGCTTCATCCATCTCCCTGCAAAGGACATGAACTCATCCTTTTTTATGGCTGCATAGTATTCCATGGTGTATATATGCCACATTTTCTTTATCCAGTCTATTATTGATGGACATTTGGGTTGGTTCCAAGTCTTCTCTATTGTGAATAGTGCCACAATAAACATACGTGTGCATGTGTCTTTACAGTAGAATGAGTTATAAACCTTTGGGTATATACCCAGTAATGGGATGGCTGGGTCAAATAGTATTTCTAGTTCAATGATTTCATTCTTTTTTTCTGCTCTGATATTATAGAGTGATCTCAACGGTATCATGAAAAGCAGTCATTAAAGGGCTATTTCCCTGTGGTGATGTGCTATGTGTGGCTGAAGTGAGGTTAAATACCATCATCATCAACTAACATTGATTGAATGCTTACTGTCCCTGGCTCTGGGGATGCAGAGAGGTAAGCCATGGTTCCCCTTGAGAGAACTTAGGGCCTCGTTGATAACTTAAGTGTACGTACAATGATGATACAAGACATTGGATATTGGTGAACAAGTGTTTAGACAATAAGTATTTTGTGGTGGGAAGGATACGAATTTATCCTTAAGAGGTTCTTTAACCAATCTCACTTGTATAATACATAAAATAATATCTGATCCTTACACACAGAAGAATGCATTAACTTGATCTTCCCTACTAAACTATAATTTTCTTTTTCTTTTTCTTTTTTTTTTTAGACAGGGTCCAGCTTTGTTGCCCAGGCTGGAATGCAGTAGCACAATCACAGCTCACTGGGCCCAAGTGATCCTCCCACCTCAGCCTCTCGAGTAGCTGGGATCACAGATGTGCATCACCATGCCTGGCTAATTAATTTTTTTTCTTTTTCTTTTTCTTTTGGTAGAGATAGGATCTTGCCATGTTGCTCAGGCAGATCTCAAACTCTCGGGCTCCAGTGATTCTCCTGCCTCGGCCTCCCAAAGTGTTGGGATTACAGGCATGAGCATAATTTTCTTTTTGTGTCCTTAGCTTTTAGCCCAGAGTCTACCACATTGTAGGAATTTTGCCTATGTGACTTAAAATACTATTAACAGGTGTAAGCTGGAACTTCCTCTCCACTATAATCCATCACTCACCTTGGCAGGACAAGTGTACTGCTGATTGCACTATAACTGTATGAGTATGATTCAGTCCACACAAGGCATTTATTGCCTGGCTTTTCCAGAACGATACTTTTTAGACCCACTATGGATATATAAATGTTATATAAGCTGCTGTAAAATGTTGTGGTCATTTCTTTGTTGTCAAAACCTAGGTCTTTGCTTGTATACATACATCAAATGTCTTGGTTATGGCCTGATTGGCCTTGTCCCTTTGGGGAATCAATGGCAAATGCCTTTCTCTACATAAAATTGGCAGGACTAGACCTTGAAACAAGGTTAGGAGCAGACCAAAGTACCCAAGGAGTCTTGTTCATTTTAGGATGAAGGGTGGGCCATTTAAAGGCGACAGGTGTGACGTTCATATTGATTTTCTGGATTTTACTTCTCAAAGAGTCTGGAAAGAAGATTTGAACAGCTCAGACGGGATTTCTACTGACAACCCCCTGGGATGGTTTGACTCTGCCCTTCATTTAGCCCTTCAATTCCTCTATCCTTGAAGCTTCTGGACCTGAGCCTCTCCATTGCTTAGGAGAGATAGCCATTTGCTTTGGCAGCTGGGCAGTTCTGTAATGACAGACAGCCACCCAGGCCAGGGACAGCAGCAGAGGCAAACGTCCTCACCCGATAAGACCACTTATGCAGTGGCAAAGGAAAAGAAGATTCTATCTTTCAGCCTTTTCTAATTAATACATTTCTCTGGCAGTATTACTATGTTTCCAAGAGAAGAGGGAGAGAAGGCCAGTGTGAGCCAATGTCCTCAATTCGGGAGAGCAAACTGCAGTTCCTTCAGAGGCCAAAATAAACTGCAGGACACCGAGTCATTCATAGCAGTGCAGTGGTTGGGCTCCAACAACCACAAACCAGCAGTTACAGCCTCAGGGGCCCTAAATTCTTCGGTCCACATCAGATACTCCGGAGGGAGAGACAGGTATTTTCTAGCCAGCCCCCAGCCTTGAGGCAGAGGCAGATGTCATACTCGGACAGTCACCGAGTGTCACCTGGAACACTGTCAGAAGCCCCTCCTAGCATTACCGTTTTGAAACCACAAGCAAGAGTCCCATGTCTGGGCAGAATCTTCCAGGCTGTATCATAAAGCTGTCTCCCTCCCACCTGACTCATTTTTCCACCGATTTTCTATGAGCCTATGACAAGGGGAAGAAACTAATCATAAAACCTGATCATAAAGCCCTTCCTGTGCTTGAAGACAGCGATTACATATTCACTCAGCCAAGGTCTCCCCGCATCATTTAAAACAAAAGAGAGTCTCCATTCACGCCCTCCCCACCCTGCCAGGAAACGTATTGCTGGGACCAGCGCTGACCATCCCAAAAGTTGCTATTTCCCTCAGTTGAGGGCGAAGTTAGCAAATCCGTAGCTGCAAGTCTCAACTTGGGGGAGGGGGCGGCAGCCAGGGCGTAGGGAGAGCGGCGCGGAGGAGGGACTAGAGGGAAGGACACTGCCCCTTACTCCATCGAGGTCGTCGCCTAAGCCGGAGGAGCAGCCAGTTTGGGCTCGGGGAGGGAGGCGGAGAGAGGGAGTGGTGGCCGCGGTGGAGCGGCGTGGGCTCCGCACCAGCGGCTCGGTGCCAGGCTCGGTACCTGGCAGGCCGGGCGCGCCTCGCAGGCCGCCCGGGGCGCGGAGGGTGTGAGCGCGCGCGCCCCCTCCGTGCCCGCTCAGCCTCGCGCGCGTCTCGGGGGAGGCTCCGCCGAAAGGCGCCCGGGGAGCCCGCAGCCTCAGTCTTGCCGCCGGCGGAGCTTTGTGCGGCGGCGGCTCCGAGTCCCACCTGCTGGCGGCGGAGAGACAAGGAAGGGGAAGAACGAGGAGGAGGAGGAGGAGGGGAAAGAGGCGGCGGCGCCAGCCCACTCCTCTCGCCGGCGCCCACTCCCGGGGGCTCCGCAGCCCCCCGCTCTCGGCCTGCACCAGCTCCCCGCCCCCGGCCCGGCCCGGCCTCCCGGCCACACCGCGGCAGCCGCCGCTGCAGCCCCCAGCCTTGCCCGGCGGGGCCCGGCCCGGCCCGGCCGCCGCCGCCGCCGCCGCCGCCGCCGCCCGGAGCCGCCGGCGAGTTTGAGGGGAGCGCGGGGCGCGCGGCGCCGCCTCGATGTGCCCAGGAGCCGCCTCGGCGCCCCAGCCCCGCTGAACAGCCCCGGCGCGGCTGCTCGAGAGGACGAGCGAGGAGGCGCGGCGAGCCCCGGAGAAAGACAGCCAGCGAGAAAGAGCGAGCCCGAGAGCGAGCGCAGGGAGCGACACCATGCCCGGCTGGAAGAAGAATATCCCCATCTGCTTGCAGGCAGAGGAGCAGGAGAGAGGTGAGCCAGGCAGCGGGGCCGGGGAGGGAGGGCAGGGGTCCGGGCCGGGGCCGCCCGGTGCCTCCCTCTCCCCGGCTCCCTCCCGACCCGTCCACCCGCCGACGGGGGAGGGGCGCCGCGCCCTCAGGGCCCGCGGGCGAATCCAGGTGGCGTCTTGCGAACTCTGATTCATTTTTTTGGGGGGGGGACGGGCTGGGGGGGGGGGGGCAGGGGGAGAGGGGAGGGGTGGTGCTGCAGCAGGGAACTTTTCGCTTGGGGAAAGATTTTTCTGGCGAGGATGTAGGGGAAACTCCAGCTTCTGCGGGGCCCGCTCGCACGTGGAGCTCCGAGCGGCCGTCTGTGGGGTGGGTGCTGGGGGGTGATGGTGGGCAGGGAGGGGGGTTCCTGCAGTGCTTTAAGTGACTTTTCAAACTTTCCTCCACCTCCCGCGGCCACCCTCGCGTTGTCCCCGCCTCTGGCTGGACTGCGTCGGCATTGCCAACCCAAAGTTGCTGGAGATACATAAAGAAGGAGGAGAAGGAAGAGCTTAGGGGAGGCAAGGGGGCGCTGCCGCAGGTCTCTAGAGGGGGAGAGGAGGGGAAAGATTGTCCCCTCGATCAGGGTCTGGGGCTGGGAGTGACTGCTTGGAGATGAGTTATGCCCCAGCGCAGTCCCCGCTGTCAGTTTAATACCGCAGGACTGCGGGCTTTTCTTAATTACTATTTTCTTTGCAAAAGGCGGCTGTCTGTGCCTGGTGCCTTGCAGACCTTTTGTGCTTCAGCTTGACAAGTGTGCTGGACACTTTGCTTTTAAGTGACTTGCGGAGAGGAAAGTTGAAGGCCTTTTGCACCTTAAAGGCTTAGTTCTGTTGAGGTCATGTCATGGTGTTTGGATGGTGCAGAGGTTGGCCAGGGAGTTCAGCTTGGTAACCTGGATATGATGTACAGAGTGCACCAGAATTTCCTATACAGGCCCCATGGGGCTAGAGGGGTGTGCACGGTGGCTCTGCTAGCATCCAGAGGAACGCTGGCTGGCAAGGTCCACCAGGGTTTATCCCTTTGCTTCTTCTATCCTGTCCTGTCCTGGCTTCGAGGAAGGTGCTTTAGAACTGGATAGATTTCAGGATGCAGGGGCTGCATGGGCTACAGCCAGTGCTGAGGTTAAGCGGCGCAGCGTGGGTAGGTGGGCGAGGAAAGCAGGAGGAGGCCAGTCTGGTGTGTGGAGAAGGCAGAGTTGTCAAGGGGGCTTAATCCAGCAGTTTGGTGAGCTGGTATGGACGGTGGCTTGGTTATTGGGTATGTTAAAAGTTTCAAGCTTTTGAATAACACTACTGAAGAACCAATGTACAATTTCCAATTTTTCTCTAGGTGGCACAACCTGTCTTTGGCTTGTATCCTGTTTAATGACTCAGGGAATTCATCCCTTTTTAAGCACTTCCTTATTAGATATGTGCATTCATTTTCCAGCACACTTTCTGGCAGGTGACCTTACCTGTACCCATTCAAAAGGCACCCCTGCTTTCGGAATGCTTCTGCTTCTCCCTTTAGTAAATCATATCTTTAAAGTTGCAAGTAGCAGTACCAATAATTTATAACCAGGTAAAAGCACTACATGAAAGCATTCTGTCAAGCATGGAGTGACTGTCCTATCAACTAAATGTCACAATGTACTTGGCATTAAATGTATCAGTTTGCTTAAAAAAAAAAAAAAATCACCATGCTTCCGACAAGTTTTATCAGAATGCTGAAGTGGGTAGATTTTTGGATTGTGACAAAATGTACTTGTATGTCTTTTGGAAATATACGGTAACATTGAAAGATGATTGTCTAATCTGCTTGGTGGAGATAAGACTGAAATTCCTCCAGAGCATAAAAATCTGAGTAAGAAATTGAGTATTCTGCCTTATCTCCCCCAATAGGAGAAAACGAAAAATGTTTGTTACTTTTTGCCTTTTTTCACTTTAAAGGTTTCTTCTTTCTCGCTTTAATTATGAGATGCTTTTCTAAATAATTAGTATATATTTTTGTTTGTTTGGTTGTAGCATTTCTTTTTGAAGTCCTGCTTCTTTTGGAATGGACAAATATATGGTTTTGTTTCTTTCACAATTTCCTGTCTAACTGGTGTTTGTGTTTCAATTGTGTGTGTGTGTGTGTGTGTGTATATATATATATAAATACGTATATTAAATAGATATTTAAATAAACTGAGCTGCCTATGTGACTTTTAATGCATATATCAGAGGACATTGCTTGAGCTTGGCTTATCCTTTTGGATGAATTTCAGTGTAAAGAGATGAGAGATGTTTCCTATTTGTATTTCAGGTCAGATTGTGTTAAGCTTTTCCCTTGACCCTTGAAATTCTAAGTGAGTCAAATAACGTTGAATTGGATTCTTTTAAATATAAACAAAAAGATTGAACTGTCAGGTTGGTCAGGAAAATAATGAACATGGAACAAATACATTTTAAATTTTGTCTTGGGTTAATATTAACCTAAAGGTCAATTTCTAATATCTTACTATTAAATTCTAAGGTTGGTTGTGCTCATCTAAACCACTGCTCTTTCCACATTCCCCACAACCCCAATATACATGTAAACATTCTAAAACCCATTATGGAGACTACTCTAGCATAACATTTTTTTCATGTAGATTTGATTTAGTAAAATCTCTTCTTGAGATGTAACGCAAATTAATACAAGATGCTAGCTTCTTTGAGGACCGCATATTTGAAGGAGTAGGTATCTTAGCCTTATTCCTAAAAAAGAAGAAAAACATGCCAATCTCAATTCAAAGACTGAGGGAACATGCTTTTGTGTTATTGCCACATACAAAAAGAGGCTTGGTTGTTCTATATAATTTCATGTCGTATCTACACACCATTCATTAGTTGGGTTCATCTCGAAGGCCTGTGTCAAGGTGATTTGAGTAAGCCATTGCTATGGCATGCAATGTTGAGCAGAGAAACTGTAACATATGGGTTGTTGCAGTAAATGCAGTCACTTCCAAAATGACACGTTAAGACTCACCCATGTACGCTGACATACTATTAAAATTCAGAACACATTTCTCCATCCTCCCCACTACCCCTCATTTTCTGCCTGATCTGCTAAACCCAATCCATTTAGAAGCCACTTAATACACTTTGGGGTAAATGTTTTAGGAGAAGAGAAATGTTTCTGAAAACTGTCCTGTTTGATATCTCTTCCAATCAAATTAAATTAAGTAATGTATTCATTGTTTTACATCTGCTTATTAGCTGATCATGTGTAATAGGAATGTAGTTGTTGAGAAAATTCTTAGTATAAAGAGGTAGATGCTTCTGTAATTAATGATGCTTTTCTTTTGCCGGTACCATACCTTCTTACTTGTGTGCCTTTGATTAGTAAATGTTTATTGTGTTTAATAATGTGTAGTTAGGATAGAAAATCAAACATAATGCTTGGATAGATTATCTGTTTCTGCAAACATACTTTTTGGCATTTTTATTATTGAGGAAAAGAGAAAAATATTAATTTGTATTTTCTCATTTCCTTTGCTTTTATATTTAGATTTAACAAATATATCTAATCTAATTATATAGGTGTGTTAAGTGCATTTCACATTAGCATATACATTCACCAGGGGAAAACACATACATTTTTTATAGCACTTCACTCCCTTGCCTTTTTGTTCTTCTTACAAGTTTTGGAGGTCTACAAATGAAACTGAGAACTTCTCTTTAGATTTCTGTTTTAGAAATTATTATTTCTTGACAGGGTCTCACTTTGTCACCCAGGCTGGAGTGCAGTGATGCAATCACTGCACACCGTAGCCTCTACCTCCTGGGCTCAAGAGATCCTCCTGCCTCAGCCTCCCGAGTAGCTGGGACTACAGGCTTGTACAACCATGGCTGGCTAGTTTTTTAAATTTTATTTTTTTTTGGATATTTGGACCCCTTTAGATATAAATAAAGAGCTTTTATAAAATATCTATGAGAAAGCACAGGGAGCTTAAGGAGTAGACCTTTGCTACAACCTTGGCCTGTTTCATTTCCCAAATCACCCATATCGAGGAGATCTGGTGACCCTACCCACAACCTCCTTAACAAAAAGTCCAATTTGGAATTTGACTTTTTCCCAAGGAACAAAGTAGGGAAAAGAGAAGAAAGCAAAGACATCTAGGGCCTGCTTTGTTTCAGGCACCGTGTTAGATGTTTCCCATGCATTATTTGGTACAGCCCTTATAACATGCCTGTAAGGTAAGTGTTATTATTCGTCACCCTGTCAGATGGGGAAACTGAGGTTCAGAGAGCTAATGAATTTGCCAGAACTTATAAAGCCAAGACTTAGGGCATTTATTTCTAAAGAGATATTTGAAAAGAAGTCAAGTTACACTTCCTGAGGTGAAGTTTGTAGAATTTTATTAACATTGTAACATCTTTCCCTTTTAGACAAAATTCTAATAAACTGCCATCAAATCTTTCATTAGGAATTCATTAGAGAGTTTTCTTAGTTATGTATACTGGGTAAACACTTCTACAGTATATTTTGGACTTTTGACAAGGTTTTTGCAAGGTAGATGTGTTAATTGACTCCAACAATAAGGATTGGAACCTCAACATATTTTTAAGTTGAATTATTTGACTACATTTTAAGTAACTCATTTAAGTGAATGGGTTTTTCCACCAAAGACTTGCCATTATTACATATTTTTTCCTTTTTTTCAAAGCGTATTTGCCATGAAGGCAAGCATTAACAAGAATTGAGTGTTCTTCCTTACTGTGAAAAACTGGGAAATGATTGTATTGTTAATAGCCACTGTATATTTGTCCTTTGCCAACATTTTATTTAATTAAAGCCAAAATCTGAACTCTGGCTACCTAACAGACAGCCCAGTGGTCAAACAAAGAGGCTTCAGTTAATACTTTCTTCTGCAGCAACCTGATTGGTTTTGTTCATGAAGAAAAAGAAATTTCAACTGATATTAGTAAAAGAATTTGAGAATTGAACCTTATGGGTTTTAAAACTGTTATATTAAATGCTGCAGATGGCAAACTATTAAAGGCATTTAGGATTTGATTCATTTATTTTCAATTAAATTATAATAGTAGTTAGTAATACAAAATACAAGAGTGATAGTGATACAAAGTAACATGTCTAACAGAGAGAACAATTCAAATGCAAAGCCAAATGCTGGGTTTGAATCTCTTGTTTTATCTTTTATTAAAGTTCATTTCTTCTGAAATTGAAAAGATTCTTAAATATAAATATAAAAAATCTACTCATTCAAATTTTCTTATTCAAGAAGCCTACTTGTTTAGGTATGTCAGTGGCCAAAGGGTGCTATCAGCTTTATGGGAAAATTAGTGTTCTTCAAGTATATCTGCATATTAAAAGCACCTGATTTAATTTCTTACCACCTTTCATTTCAACAGTGACTAAACTTTAAGCACCAAGTGAGGTGATGAATAGAATGTAAAGAATATATGGTTCATATACTAGATAGATTCCTTAAGTGTCAGCACAGTAGTTGATAGGAGATATTTGAGGTCCAGATGACACTGGGTTTAAATTCACTCCAGCAGTTACTAACTCTAGGGGCTTTTTAACTTTTTAAAGCCCTTGTTTTCTCTACTTTAAGATGAGGACAAGAAATATCTATGTCATGTGAGGATTAAATGAAATTAACAAATATGGAGGAATGTATGATAGTACCTTGCAGATGGTTTGGAGTTCAGTAATGGCAACTACCATTTTAATGGTATATTTATATAGGTCTGTTAACACCTTAGGATATCCTGATGATGAAACAATCAATCAATAATTTTTATTCTTTAAAAACCTCATAAAACATTTTTTGAAAGTCTAATGTTTTGTGAAAAACTACACTGAAACATAGAACTTGATGCAGCCAAGGTCTTTGATGTATTCTAGCCCAGCTCTCACGAAAACAAAGAATCTAGTGTAGAGAGAGAAATGTGCCCAAGACCACATTTCATACCCTTAGCAAATGTTTATTGAGTACCAACTGCGAAAGTGCCATGATGGGATGAGAAAATAATGGTTTCCATTTTAAAGGAGATTATTAAGTATGGTTGTAGAGTCATGGGCTATGACAGATAACTCCAGGACAGCTTCTCTACTCTTGTACAGATTAATGCAGAGGGAGCAGAGAAGAGGGGTTGATTGTGCTGGGGGGGTGGGTGGGAAGAAAGAAGTTTCTGAAGACAGCTGTCAGAGGAGGTGGCATAGAGGAAGTGTTAAAAGACTTGAAGGAAGGGGAGGAGATTAGAGAGTTGGGAGGGGATAGAAGGAAAGGAATTTCAGGCAAGGAACATGGTATGTTCCAAAGCATTGTGCAATCAGACATTCCGGGAACCATGACTGGGTTCTTAAAGGGGATGGAATGTAGAGTATAAACATACTTATGAGCATAGAATATAAATATTCATTTCCCCCATGGGATGAGGAATGGAGCTGGATGGGAGCATTAGACTAGAAAGGGCCAGATTGGAAAGGGCTTTGTATGCCAGATTAAAGAGTTTGATTGTATCTGGCAGGTGATAAAGAATTGATAGGCTTCCAACAGAGGAGTGTTAGGATCAGATTTTTGTCTTAGAAAGCTCATCTTGGCAGCATGGAGGAAACATTTGAAAAGGGAAGGACTTGGAAGGGAGCGAAACAGGTGGGAGGCTACTGCTCTGTTTCAGGCCATGCAGCTACTCAGGAGATGGACTTGGTGACCAGGTAAATGTAGGAAGCGTGAAGAGTGTAGATCTCTGGTTCAAGTACTGATTAGAATCAGAATTGTATCTTGAGACCCAGTATCTTGATACAGAGCCTGGTGTTCTATCACATATTGCCTTTTTTATTGCCTCACTCCCCCCCCATCAATGTAGGGGAAAAAGTAAACATAATGTGGTAGAATAATATAAAAATATAGAACCACCAAAGTGATGGACTACCAGACTGTGCCATGATGATAGCTTATTGTACAATAGCTTTTTTTATTTATATACAATTTATATTACCTACTCTTAAAGGTAAAATAATTATTCTGTACATTTATCTCCTAAAACTAATTTAGAATTTTACATGAGTTTTTAAGCTGAAAGAGAGGGAATGGTTGTACCGTATTTATTTTTTAGATTTATCTTCCCTGGTAATGCAATTGGGTAGGGTTTTAAATTTATTATTTTCTGAAAACAACTAAGTACTCTGTGAATAAAGTTTTAATATACTTCTTGTACTATACTCAAAATCAGAAAGCCAGAGTTTAAGTCCTCTGTCTCTTAGCCATTTTCTCTGGCTATGTGGCCTAGGTATAGACTGACCATCTTGACAGTGGCTTTCTCATCTGTAAAGTAAGGATGATTCTTGGCATACTGATCTTCGGGGGTTATACTTAGAGGTAAAAGCTATTAATGTAATGTTATTATATCACAAAGGCCAGAAGTTGGTGAAAGACAGAGGGTCTTCAGGTACATTTGTCTATTAGCAGGCCATCTCTGGATGGAGGCATTATTTGGATAACTTGTGTTTCATAAATTAGAAATTTTTATTAAAAAATTTCAATCCATAGTCTTCCAAAATGAAGTTCAAACATGAGGTTCCCCTTTGGACTCCCATTTGTAACAAAATAACTCAAGTAATGCAACAGAGTTACAATGCATACAATGTTGCAGTTATCCAAGGCAGCCTCATTTCTGGCTGCAGCTGGAGAAGTCCAGCTCAAATACTGAGTGGGCTCTGCCACTCCCTGGTGTTACTTATCTGCTTCTTTCAGTCCAGGCTTCTGACAACCCAATATCCAAAAGATCATTATTCTCAATTAAAATGATGTTTGGAACCTTTTGAAGGGAGAAAAAATTCTTGCAGCTCTCCACTGCCAACATCTTTTTTTTTTTTTTTTGAGACAGAGTTTCCTTCTTGTTGCCTAGGCTGGAGTGCAATGGTGCAGTTCCTGGCTCACTGCAACCTCCACCTCCTGGGTTCAAGAGGTTCTCATGTCTCAGCCTCCTGAGTAGCTGGGATTACAGGTGTGCACCACCACACCTGACTAATTTTTTTGTATTTTTAATGCAGACGGGGTTTCACCATGTTGGCCAGGCTGGTCTCGAACTCCTGACCTCAGGTGATCTGCCTGCCTTGGCTTCCCAAAGTGCTGGGATTACAGATGTGAGCCACTACACCCGGCCAACATCATTTGTTTTTATTATACTACTTAAATATGTACTAACATATAACTACATGTAGACTCCTGTTGCTTATAGCTCTCATACAACCACAAAGCCAAAACAGATTTTACAAAAGAAAAACAAAACTACCCCCAAAATCAGTTATATGCAAATTAACAACATTGATTTCATATGACTTGATATTATTTGCCTGAAACTAAATTCCCTCTTGCAGTGTGAATATGGTAGTTGCTGCTGTGGAAAGTAATAACACCACTTTTTTCTAGTCAAACTCTTAGGGAATCTTGGTTTAACAGTCTTATATCACTTTGTCTTTCCTAGGCATGAACACGTCATTTACATTTGAAGTCCTCTATTCTCATTGGTGTATTATGAACCATTTTGATCTTAAATACAAAACCCAATATTAGCACTGAAAGTGGTGGCAGTATTAGGTTACATGCAGATCTACATTTGTTCTTCTTACACTCTTTGTAATGAAGGGCTGTTGATATGGGGTTCCATAGCACCATGCTCTGGGTGAAAGTCACTACCTAAGTTTGACTGCACCTGTTCTTATCCTCTTGAATGAGATGAACTCACTAGTCACAGACTTGGATGTGGCAATGTGAAATTGCTACAGTATTTCCAAATACCCACCCTCATTTTCAGTACTTGTGTAACCTTGGGCAGGTAATAAACAGTTTCTTGACTGGCATGGTCCATAGAGCACATTTTGAATAGTACTGGTTTAGAGTATATTTATATAGCTGGGGTTGGAGATAATGGTTCAGATGGATGGGCGTGTGTGTATGTGTGCCTACAAATTTACACACTACTTTTAAGATATACAAATGAAACATAATTTGTTTCCCATAACTGCTTTTACCTTGCCTTCAAGTTTCGACTCCTACTGAAAAGGAAAACATTTGATCTTGTCAGTTAAGAACACGTTAGTCTCTAGTTTAAAAAATCATTTTGGGTTCTCTAATTTCTCAAGGGTTTTCCCTTCCTTTGTTCCCAAGATGACATTTGAGTGAAGGGGAAAGGTTAGTATTCTTATTGCCATGGGTGAAGGGCATTTCATTCACTGTGTGACCCTCACTGTGTCTACTGCTCTGGACTTGGCACATTTGGTGGCTGGTCGTTGTGCCCTGGTATCCACTGAAATGAGACTGTTCCTATTTGGTCTTTGAATGTCATCTTGGCAGCTCATTTGGACTTCCTGGACCTCACCATTGTGTCTAGTTGTGAGATCCTTGTGGTTTGTGACCTTCTACCGAGGCCTTTTCTAGGTACTTGTCCTATCAGCATTTCTGTATCTTTCCTGGTAGCCAGAGAGTGCTTAACTGTTTTCTCTGAATCATGATGGAGTTAGTGCGATCTTGGGAGGTGTGCTCAGTTCCACCTGTCTTAGTCACCTTCTGCAGATGTTACCACTCTATGGTCCAATGCCATATTGAATGTGGCATGTGCCACATAGGGGACCTTCATGCTAGGTGATAAGGGTCATTGGCCACAATGTTCTCTAAATCCCTCAAAGATACACAGACGTTAGTTTTTCTTTCCTTTTGTGCTCGTCAAGGAGTTTTGAATCCTTGAGAGTATCAGACGCTTACATCTGATCTTTTGCTCCTCCTTTCCTTTTTTCTCTTTCTCTGCTGTTCCATATCTGAAGTGGTTTAAGTTTCTTGAAAACTTAAAACTGTAAGGGGCAGGGATCAGGAGAGTGACTGTATGATAAAGGGGAAAAGAAGAATCCTATTCCTTTGCCAGGTGGACTCTTCTTATGACTTGAACATCAGCAAAGAAAGAAATAGAAATGGTCAAACAGCTTAGAGATGACATCGCTCGAGGCTGACAAGTAGTTTTGAACAGCACCTTCTACTAGTCTTACTTGCACAAAAACTTTTCTCACTTAATAGTTTTACTAGAAATCTGCCCTTTGTATTTTATTGGAAAACGTATGAACACAAGAACTGACGTATTTCTTCTCATAGTCAGTAGTGTAATTGCAGTGTGAATTTCCTATTAGGTGTTGATGTATTGTTAAGGTATACTTTGTATTTTGAGTAAAGATGTTTAGAATAGATCACTACATATACTCAAGACTTCTTGTGTGAATTTATGTTAGAACTAATAAATCTTTTCCTTTTACTGTTGAAGTGTTTCTCACTTTCATTTATTGTCTGAATATAGACAATTGAAAATCTGATACACAATTTGACATCACAAATTACTAGGATTTTTGTCTTTTTAAGGCACAGTTCATCATTTGAGAAAGGTACTGAATGTAGTTTTCACCTGTTGGTACATTAAAAAAGCAATGATGATAAAACAGTAGAAAATAACATAGTAACGTGATAAGTATTTATTTGTTTATTCTGGTATATAATCTGTGAATGGTTTCCTTCCTTCATATCTTCTGATGTCTGATATTTATATCTACTATTACTGATACTCACAAATTCCATTGCAAACCACTGAGAGGAATATACTAATATCCTCATGAAATCAAACTTTGATAGTTATAAGGATTTTCACATTGTCCTCTTCATGTCAGGATTGTTGATTTAAAAAAGTGGCATTTAGAATTGCATTTTACAGATGAATTCAAGTGTTTCTTTTTACATGTATAATTTTCTAGTATGCGCAGAGCACATTTTCATTAAATGAAAACCTTGAACAAGGCAATATAAGTTTAGTTTCTTTGTTACCATTTCACATTTTCTCCCTATAATTTTAGTTATGAGAATGAAAATTTGCCAGGCTAGAATCAGACACCTGTAGTGCTGCATCTGCTGAGAAGGCGCCTCATCTGGCTTTGTTAGTGAGCCTGAATGCTGATATACATATAAGATACCTGCCACCAAAGGGTAGCCCTGTTTTTTTTGTTGTTGTTGTTACTGCTCACAGTAATATAAAATTATGAGAATAGCATTGGCTCTATACTCAATAACTGCATTTACTCAGACCCCTACCCTCCCAGGCCCTAATGATCACACCGGAAAAAGAAGGAAGGGCGGTGTATTAGTCTTCCCAGGTTTCCACAGTAAAGCACTATATGCTTAAACAACAGAAGTTTATTTTTTTTTTACATTCTTGGAGGGTAGAAATTCATTATCAAGGTGCCAGGGTTCCTGGAGGGCTTTACCTTTGGGTTGCAGATGACTATCTTCTTGTTGTGTGCTCACATGGCCTTTTCTTGGTAGGTGTAGTGCAGAGAGAGCGGGGAGGGAAGTGAAAGCTCTCTGGTGTCTCTTCTTATAAGGACACTAATCCTGTCAGATCAGGGCACACACTTATGACTTCATTTAGCCTTCATTACTTCCTTAGAGACCTTTAATGTCCAAATGCAACCACCCGGGGGGTTAGGGATTCAATGTATGAATTTGGGGGCCACATAAACATTCAGTCCGGCCAGGCATGGTGGCTCACGCCTGTAATTCCAGCACTTTCGGAGGCCAAGGCGGGCATATCACTTGAGGTCAGGAGTTCGAAAGAAACCAGCCTGGCCAAGATGGTGAAACCCTGTCTCTACTAAACATACAAAAATTAGCCAGGCATGGTGTTGGGCACCTGTAGTACCAGCTACTTGGGAGATTGAGGCAGGAGAATTGCTTGAACCCGGGAGGCGGAGGTTGCAGTGAGCCGAGAACATGCCATTGCACTTCAGCCTTGGTGACAGTGTGAGACTCCATCTCAAAACAAACAAAACAAAACAAAACCAAAAAAACCATTCAGTCTATAACAGGAAGATTATTCAGTGGCATATGTAATGCTCTTATAAATTTCATTGTTTAGAAATTGATCCTTTTGAACAGATGATGATGGGCTGGTTTTAAAATATGGCTTTCAAAATTTTGGGGGAGAGTTTTCCCCTTGAGTGTCTATGTCTCCTCCATTTGAACTGGGCAGGCTTGTGGCTGATTAACAGGTAGAAAATGCTGGAGGTGACACTGTATGACTTCTGAGGCTGGTATGCAAAAGTCAAAGCAGCTTCCCCCTTGCTAGCTGGAACACTTGTTCCTGGAATCCTGAGCTACCATGCGGCTCTGATACTTCCAACTACACTGAAGCCACAATGCTGTGAGGAAGCCAGTTTACATGGAGAGGACATGTGTAGGTGCTCTGGTTGACAGTCGTGGTCTTCCAGTTTTCCTAGACCAGGCACCAGACAAGTGGTTAAATGAGCCTTCAGATGATTTTAAGCCCCGGTTTTTGAGCCACCACAAGCTTTGAGTCTTCATAGCTAAGGCTCCAGACATCAGGCAATAGATGCTAGATATGTTCACTGTGTCCTGTCTGAATTCATGACCATGGAATTTATATGCAAAATGAAATCATTCTTAAAAGGAAGCTATGTTTTGGGATAATTCATTACACAGCAAGAGTAACTGGAATAGACATGGTATGGCTCCTTTTTGGATCCCTTATGCCCCCCTTCTACTATACTATCAAGAACTCATTGTCTGTTATCAGCAAAATCCCTTATATCCTCAGCCCCTTCCATTAACTTCCTCCTCACTTTCTTGCTGTAACTGAAACTTAGCTCCCCCTTAGAGAGATCATTCTTGGTGATTTCAATATTCATATGAATTGTCCTTCCAATTTCTTGGTTTCTCAGTTCTATGTTGTCCTGTCATTCAGTTGTTATATCTGGCTATACCTGGGCTCCTCACTTCCGTAGACATACCCCAGACCAGCTGTCCTCAAAGTGTGGCCCAGTGGCTTCTGGGGGTCTGTAGATACTTTCTGAAGGTCTGTGAGACCAAAACTATTCTCATAATCATATAAAAACATTATTTACCTTTTGGACTTTTATTCTGTTATGAGTGCATACTAGTTTTTCAGAGGCCACTAAAGGAATTTGTACTTATATATACTTCCATTTTAAACTTTTCTGTTTTAATTTCTAATATGGTAAATATTGAGAGGCATGACCAAAAACTTTTGGGAGTCCTCAGTAACTTTTAACAATGTAAAGCAGTGCTGAGACCAAAATGTCTGAGAGCTGCTGCCCTCGACTTTACCATTACCAATAACTACAACCCTGTCTTGTGTCATTTGCAAGCATCCTGTTCTTATGTCACTTAGAAAGTAGAAGAAATTAGGAGACAACTTCTGCTTCACCTGTGGCCATATAGTCTGTCTTCACTGCTGTGAAGCCTAACGGTGTACTCTTACCCAAGGTTAACCCTCCACTTGTGCACCACATCCCATTCCCTCTGGCCCACTCCAGGAGCGGCTCCAGCATACTCTCCCCTCTCTCCAGCATGACCGGAGTCTCTGTCTCTACTGGATTATTTCCAGCATAAAAACATGAAGTTATTTCATCCACTTTAAAAGCAGGCTTCTCTTTATCTGCAATTTTCCTAGTTACTGCTCCAGTTTTTTGCTTCCCTTAATAGCAAAATTCCATGAGAGATTTGCCTGTATTAACTCCATAGTAGTTATTATTGTCTCTTGAACCTAGTCCAGTTAGGTTTTTGTGCCCTATTCTATTTCCTATGAAGAGAACCAATAACCTCTACATTGGTAAACCTAGTAGCCATTTTCCAATCACGTATTACTTGACTAGTCGGCAACATTTGAGATAATTAGTCCCCTACTGGAAGTACTTTATTCAGTTGGCCTCTGGTCTATCACGTTATCCTGCTTTTCCTCCTCCTTACTGGCCACTCCCTCTTGGTCTCTGTTGGTGTTTTTTCCCTCATGTCCCTGATTTCTACATATTGGAGTACCATAGGGTTTGACTTTTTTCTTTTTTTTTCAATACTAAGTCTTGCTGTGTCACCCGGTCTGGAGTGCAGTGGTGCAGTCTTGGCTCACTGCAGCCTCTGCCTCCCGGGTTCAAGCAATTCTCCTGTCTCAGCCTTTTGAGTACCTGGGATTACAGGTGCGCACCACCATGGCTGACTAATTTTTGTATTTTTAGTAGAAACGGGTTTTGCCATTTTGGCCAGGCTAGTCTTGAACTGCTGGCCTCAAATGATCTGCCCACTTTGGCCTTCCAAAGTGCTGGGATTACAGGTGTGAGCCACTGCACCTGGCCCCCAGCTGTAGTGTTTTTATTTTTATTTTTTCAGCACATGACAAACTATTTATTTTACTCATTTATTTGTATATTGTATATGCCTGTGTTTATTGTTAATGGAAGCCACTTGAAAGCAGGAATTTCTATCTGTTTCATTACTGCTGTATCCTCAACACACAGAAGAGTGCTTGGCTCGTAGTAGGTGCTTAGTAAATATCTGTTAAATAAATTAAGTCTCTCAGGTTGTGTTACTAAGAGAGTAAGAGAAATGATTTGCAGATGATGATATAGTTGTGTTCACTTTTAGATTTCCATTGCTTTTAGGGTTTACATTTGAGCTTTAAGCATCTTGATTTCAGGGGAAGAAGAATCAGGAACAATTTATATTCCATATTTTGCCTGGTCTTCCCATTGTGGATGAAGAAGAATTGGGGACCTAAATAAACTTTACCTCCTCTCCTGCCACAAATAGGTAGATGGCCGGTAAGCAGTGAATTTCTCTTTCACCACTGGAAATCTATGGAGTGGTCCGTGAAAACTGCCTTTTAATGTCTAAATTTTCAAATTATTTCTGCTAAAATATACCTCTGTTGAGGATACACATGATTTTTAAAAATGTTTTAATTGTTTAATTTTTATTTATATTTATTTATTTTTTTGAGATGGAGTCTCTGTCTGTCTCCCAGGCTGGAGTGCAGTGGTGCGATCTCGGCTCACTGCAACCTCCACTTCCCAGGTTCAAGTGATTCTCCTGCCTCAGCCTCCTGAGTAGCTGGGATTACAGGTGCACACCACCATGCCTGGCTAATTTTTTGTATTTTTTTTTGTTAGTAGAGACGAGGTTTTGCCATGTTGGTCTTGAACTACTGATCTCAGGTGATACACCTGCCTTGACCTCCCAAAGTGTTGGGATTACAGGCATGAGCCACCACACCTGGCCCGAGGATACACGTGATGTTTTAAAGCAGAAAAACAGTAGAGGAATGTTTTGCAGTGAAAATCTTTGTCTCGATATTTATTCTGACATATGATTTTTGTGTTAGCAATCGTGTCATAATCTTATTTGTGTCCACATTGCCTGCAATGTGTACAGGTGCAAGACATGGTGTAGATGTTTAATATTTGTTAAGTGAATGAATAAATGGGATAAAATGAGTTTACATTTTAGAAAATAAGGCAGGAAAGAGATATTCTATACTTCTATATTCCCAAGGCATCTGCTTGGTTTCTCTCCTTATCCCCCAGCTTTGGAATATCAGAATAACAATTTTATGACTTTACTACATTTTTAAAAATGCCTGGCACAGCATTCCTCAGGCGTTCATTAAATACTTGTTGACTGAGTGATCTACCCCTTCCTCCTGCAGACTATTTAACCTAAGGGAGACTCCTGAATGAATCAAAGGCCCCTCATGGATTCCTCATCATGGAACAAGTCAGTTAGATCTGGGATATATGCAGTGGATGAAGAATGAATATTCACTCATATAATTTTTTCCTTCTGTTATGGGAAAACAATCTAGGAAGCTTGATTTTAGGATAGAGATTTGGGCTTTAAGAATCTGAATTGGATTCTTTTTTTTTTTAGGTTTTTAAAAATAAATTTATTGCATATATGTATATTTTAATTATTATTATACTTTAAGTTTTAGGGTACATGCGCAGAATGTGCAGGTTAGTTGCATATGTATACATGTGCCATGCTGGTGTGCTGCACCCATTAACTCGTCATTTAGCATTAGGTATATCTCCTAATGCTATCCCTCCCCCCTCCCCTCACCCCACAACAGTCCCCAGAGTGTGATGTTCCCCTTCCTGTGTCCATGTGTTCTCATTGTTCAATTCCCATCTATGAGTGAGAACATGCAGTGTTTGGCTTTTTGTCCTTGCAATAGTTTACTGAGAATGATGATTTCCAGTTTCATCCATGTCCCTACAAAGGACATGAACTCATCATTTTTTATGGCTGCATAGTATTCCATGGTGTATATGTGCCACATTTTCTTAATCCAGTCTGTCATCGTTGGACATTTGGGTTGGTTCCAAGTCTTTGCTATTGTGAATAGTGAATAAACATATGTGTGCATGTGTCTTTATAGCAGCATGATTTATAGTCCTTTGGGTATATACCCAGTAATGGGATGGCTGGGTCAAATGGTATTTCTAGTTCTAGATCCCTGAGGAATCGCCACACTGACTTCCACAATGGTTGAACTAGTTTACAGTCCCACCAACAGTGTCAAAGTGTTCCTATTTCTCCACATCCTCTCCAGCACCTGTTGTTTCCTGACTTTTTAATGATTGCCATTCTAACTGGTGTGAGATGGTATCTCATTGTGGTTTTGATTTGCATTTCTCTGATGGCCAGTGATGATGAGCATTTTTTCATGTGTCTTTTGGCTGCATAAATGTCTTCTTTGAGAAGTGTCTGCTCATATCCTTTGCCTACTTTTTGATGGGGTTGTTTGTTTTTTTCTTGTAAATTTGTTGGAGTTCATTGTAGATTCTGGATATTAGCCCTTTGTCAGATGAGTAGGTTGCAAAAATTTTCTCCCATTTTGTAGGTTGCCTGTTCACTCTGATGGTAGTTTCTTTTGCTGTGCAGAAGTTCTTTAGTTTAATGAGATCCCATTTGTGAATTTTGGCTTCTGTTGCCATTGCTTTTGGTGTTTTAGACATGGAGTCCTTGCCCATGCCTATGTCCTGAATGGTAATGCCTAGGTTTTCTTCTAGGGTTTTTATGGTTTTAGGTCTAACATTTAAGTCTTTAATCCATCTTGAATTAATTTTTGTATAAGGTGTAAGGAAGGGATCCAGTTTCAGCTTTCTCCATATGGCTAGCCAGTTTTCCCAGCACCATTTATTAAATAGGGAATCCTTTCCCCATTGCTTGTTTTTCTCAGGTTTGTCAAGGATCAGATAGTTGTAGATATGCAGCGTTATTTCTGAGGGCTCTGTTCTGATTCTAGTCTAACTCATACACTAAGTGGTCCTATAGATTTGAACATACTATTTGACTTCTCAAGTTCTTCCTTAATAAAATAACCATAGTAATACCTACTCTTCAGGGTTGTTGTAAAGATTTCCTTCCTTCCTTCCTTCCTTCCTTCCTTCCTTCCTTCCTTCCTTCCTTCCTCCCTTCCTCCCTTCCTCCCTTCCTCCCTTCCTCCCTTCCTCCCTTCCTCCCTCCCTCCCTCCCTCCTTTCCTTCATTTTTGAGACAGAGTCTGCTCTGTTGCCCACGCTGGAGTGCAGTGGCATGATCTTGGCTCACTGCAAGCTCTGCCTCCCAGGTTTGCGCCATTCTCCTGCCTCAGCATCCTGAGTAGCTGGGACTACAGGCACCCACCACCACATCCAGCTAATTTTTTTGTATTTTTAGTAGAAACGGGGTTTCACTGTATTAGCCAGGATGGTCTCCATCTCCTGACCTTGTGATCCGCCTGCCTCGGCCTCCCAAAATGCTGGGATTACAGGCATGAGTCACCGCGCCCCGCCTGTTGTAAAGATTTTAAGACTACCTGTAAAAATACCTGTCAAGAGTGGGCCACCAGTAATGATAGCTATATATAGAATAGTAAAATTTAGACAATAATGTAGTAATTACAAGATCCTATACAAAACATTGTCCAGGTTTTGTTGTTATTATACATGATGCGGTTACCTGAGGGTCATTTTAGAAGGTGAGTTCCAGGATGTTTGGGGATCCCTGTGTCTCATGAAGATGGTTGAGGGAGGGGGACATTTGCCAGTTTCTCATGGTAAAATAAATATTTGGTAACACAATAACTTCTTGTTAAAAATATTTGAAAAAATGATTATGAATATAACCCAGAAATTTATCTAGGCTAATCTGTGTCAGACTTAAGGCCTCCAAACATGTCATAGAATAATACATACCTGGATAAAGGATTGATTTTAAAGAATATGCCTCCATTTGCTTTGTTGCTGATATGTGGTTCAGCCTGACATCAGACTCTTTAAGTCACAATTTTCCAGTTCTCTTCCTGTCAGTGATTTCATTTGATGAATAGCTTTGTGCAATTTGAGGCTTTCAATATATGTTAAATCAAGACAATAAAGATACTAACTAAACTATTTTCTTTCAGTATAGAGAACCTGCGAAGATGTGATGACCTGGATTTTGTTTCAACAGTTCAACTAATAGCTGATGAATAAAAACAAACAAACAAACAAACAAAAAACAAAAAACAGCAAAGCTTCTTTCTGGTCTGAAGTTGTGGCAAACCTAACCTGGGATCTGACGGGATGCGTTTTGCCAGCTCAGGTCTCCTCTGCTACTGGAAACTTGCATTATTTACAGCCATTAGGAGCTCCCTGGCTTCCATTCCACTCATGACTAGCTTTACCTCTTTGACCCCACTGTATTATTGTCTAGCCCAGTTCAGCTGAATCTTTCAACACAAAACATACAGGCAACCTCTTCCTGGGGAACTTCCTTTGTTATTGAGGTCTCTGCTGATGGCTTTTTCCATTTGATACTCAGTCTCAGTCACAGTAGGATTACGGAATCTTTTGCCAGAGTATCAATCTACATGGGTGCTACACATTACTGAAAAAAATTAGGAACGTGGTGCTAGTTAATTCAAGTCTTCGTGTAAAACTCCTTCTATCATAGTGGACATTTAAAAAAATCTCTCTGCAAAGTGCATTGGCCCTACCTCTAGTAGATGAATGTTGAACAAGTAGCCTATCTAGGAAGCAAGTGACTAGCATCCATGGGCATCCCACAGGTTATAGTCCAGCCCCGATCTTGGTGGTTGGGATTGATGTTGCTGCCAAGTCCTTCCGTTTCATGTTCGGGCTCTGCCTATGTTCCTGGTGTCTGGTACATGATTTTTCAGGATGCTGACATTTACTTCTTGCCCACACCACCATATACCCTAAGTCTTGCCAACATCTTTGAATGTCTTCTGCTGGTCTGTCTCTCCTCTGTTGTTCTTTTACTATGTCCCAAGTGCATGCTTTGTTCAGTATCTGTCTAAGTCTCAGGATACTGATTTTAGCTTTTTACTAGGTCCTGACATTCCCCTAGCTTTCTCTTACCTTTCTGGACATGCCAGACAAACTCTGACCTTAGGTTCTGTGAAAACTGGTACCTGCAGAATTCCCCAGTGTTTGTTTATATGAAAGTTCATTGTGCCTTTTGATTGCGGATGAGTTGAGGAAAAGGGGTAAAGCAGTGGGCAGAGGTTGCAACATTTATTTGATTATAGGACACCTTTGCTACTGGAGCATCTTGTAGAGTAATGTAGTTCAGAACACGCGTGGAGAAATGCTGCCAAATAAGAGTAGTAGTGACATTTGGGACTTGAAAAAAATCTTAAGAGCAGGTATAATTCCCTCAACAACAGAAGAACATCAGTGCTTTAGAATGTTTGATTTTGAACTTTCTTGATGTTTTCTCTGCAGTTCTGTAGTGTTACTCTAATTAAAATATTTCCTCTCAACTCTGCTCTTTTTTCTCCAATTGAGCAAATTTGGCATTTATTGAGGCCCTACTACATGTCATATGCTGTTCTAGTTGCTGGAAACACAAATGTGAATATGGTAGGCCTGCCCTTAAACAATGAATTACAGTGTAAAATGAACCTTTTATAAAGCTGGTCCTATATCAAGCCAATTATTTTGTTTTTCTTCATTTCAGGCCTAAGATGGCTTTATTTTCTTTCCACTCCAAATAATAAAGAATCCCCTTAGGGTAAAGAAGGAATTTCTGAGCATGTTATAAAAAAATAGAAAATAGGATAAATTGCGTGAAGATTTAATATTTCTATACATCAAAACCTACCATAAACAAAATTAAAAGGCAAATAGTAAACTTGGAAGAACATTTGTAACATAAAAGACAAAAGTTTAATATCATAATAAAATAAGCACATAGTAGCTGTTAGTAAATCATTGCTGAATGAATGAATACATATATGAATTCAAAGCAATGAAAAAAATCACCCCAGGAAAAGATGTAAACATTTGACATAGGACAAGTCACCAAAAAAAAAAAAAAAAAAAGAAATTCAAATACACAAAAAAGCAAAGAAATGCCAATTAAAACAAAACAACTTTTTTTTTTTTACCAATTATTTGTTAATTTGACAAATACTAAGCATCCATTATCACCATACTGTTAATTGTTTTATAAATTATGCTATTTCACCTAATTTAAGCGACAGTTCATCTCAAATAGGTATTTTTATCCTCATTTTATCAATGAGCAAAGGGCTTAAAGAAGCTAAGTCTTTTTTTTTTTTTTTTAATTGTACTTTAAGTTCTGGGATACATGTGGAGAACATGCAGGTTTGTTACATAGGTATACGTGTGCCATGGTGGTTTGCTGCACCTATCAACCCATCATCTAGGTTTTAAGCCCCATTTGCATAAGGTATTTGTCCTAACGCTCTCCTTCGCCATCCCCCTCAACCCCTGACAGGCCCTGGTGTGTGAAGTTCCCCTCCCTACATCCATATATTCTCATTGTTCAACTCCCACTTGTGAGTGAGAACATGTGGTGTTTGGTTTTCTGTTCCTGTGTTAGTTTGCAGAGAATGATGGCTTCCAGCTTCATCCATGGCCCTGCAAAGGACATGAACTCATTCTTTTTTATGGCTGCATAGTATTCCATGGTGTATATGTGCCAAAATAAGCTAAGTCTTATAGTTAAGATGTTGGAGGCAAGATTTGGGCTTAGACCTGTCCTCAGTCTATGGTTTTACCTCCTATGGTATTCTCTTAGCATGAAAAATATCATGAAGGATATTTGATGACATGGGAAATTGTTTATGAAACAGAATTAAGTAAAAACAATTACAAAACAGTATGCATATATGATCCCACGTATGTTCTAAGAATGGTATATGGTTCTGAGTGCAATGGCTTGTGTCTGTAATCCTAGCACTGTATAAGGCTGAGGTGAGAGGATTGCTTGAGGCTGGGTGTTGAGACCAGCCTGGGCAACATAGTGAGACCCTGTCTCTACAAAAAATAAAAAAAATTAGCCAGGTGTGGGGGTACATGTCTGTATTAGTCCATTTCATGCTGCTGATAAAGACATACCTAAGACTAAGAAGAAAAAAAGGTTTAATGGACTTACAGTTCCACGTGGCTGGGGAGGCCTCAGGATCATGGTGGAAGGCAAGGAGGAGCACGTCACGTCTTACATGGATGGTGGCAGGCAAAGAGAGAACTTGTGTGGGGAAACTTTCATTTTAAAAACTGTTAGGTATCGTGAGACTTATTCACTATCATGAGAACAGCACAGGAAAGACCCACCCCCATGATTCAATTACCTCCCTCTGGGTTTCTCCCATGACACATGGGAATTGTGGGAGTTACAACTCAGGATGAAATTTGAGTGGGGACACAGCTAAACCATATCAGTGCCTTTAGTCCCAGCTATTTGGGAGCTGAAGTGGAAGGATTGCTTAAGTCTGGGAGGCCAAGGATGCAGTGAGCCATGATTGAACAACTGCACTCTAGCCTTCATGACAGAGCAGTATTTCATCTCTAAAAAAAAAAAGTGTGTGTGTGTGTGTGTATGTTTACATATATAAAATTTTAAAAAAGGTATATGCATAGTGCAAAATTTGCAAAGATGTGTACTAAAGTGTGAATGGTGCATATCTGTAACTTTTGAGAGTTTGGCTGACTTTTCTTTCTTCCTAATCTGTACTTCCTAATGTTTCTACAATGTATATGTTGTTATAAGCAACAGTATTTTAAAAATCTTGTCACATTTGTGTGTGTGTGTGTGATCTGAGTGTATGTAAACATGGCAGTATTTTGAAATCTATGTGAAAGAGTTAACAGGAATACCTTTTTATTTTTCCCCAAAATAAGACTAGAGGAAGCGCATGCAGGGAATAGAACAGTGTGTTCTGTGGGCCCAGGGAATACAGAGTGAATAAATAAATTGATAAATGATATGACCAGGTGACTAAGAACCACAAATATAAATGTCCAATACATATTTGGGGAAATAATATTAGCAATTAAAGACTTACAAATAAAACCATATGAAATAACTGTTTTTTACTTATGTGATTAGAAAAGCTTTATAAAAAAGATACTGTCCAGTGCTTTTACAAGGTGTGCTGAAACAGGTAGTGCTTTGGAGAAAGCAATTTGATGATAGGTATAGGATGTCTAAAAATTATTTATACAAACCATGACTCAGTAATTCGACTTCTGGAACTTGATCCCAATTAAATAATCCTAAATACTGAAAAAGCTTTTCCACAAAGATATAATATGGCATTGCCCATAATTGTGAAAAATTGAAAGCAACCTAAATGTGCAGTGCTTCGGTAATGGGGTAATGGCAATCAGTAATCAATTACAGAATTTATTAATTATTCAGCAAATATTAATTCAGTGCCTAAACTGTGCAGGCATTGTTTGGATGCTGAGGAGACAGCAGTGAACAAAATAGACAAAATCTCTTCCCCAAATGATTTTTTAAAAGATTTGCATAACATGGGAAATGCTGACTTTAAATTTTGGGTATAAAAAATAGAATGTTAAATTGTATATATATTGACCTCAATTGTGTGAAATAAAACGGAAAAAAGCTTGAAAGGAGATACGGAAAATATTAAGTTATCTTGCAATTGGATTATGGATAAATTTTAAAAAAACATTATTTTTTGCTGTGTCTCAAATTTTCTATAATAAGAATGTGTTTTTTAAGTTAGTAAAGTGTACATTAAACTTAATTATCATTATTTACTATATGTTTGCAACATTCTCTTTAAATAGGAAAATTGGAACTTATATCCAAGCAACCATGACAATTTAATATAATTAAAACTACCAGAATTTGTGATTTTATTGAGCCTCTAAAACATCTTTGGTTTTACTGATATGTTTAAAACTGTTAAGACGCTGCTTTCATTAAAACACTTCTATAGTAAATGGTAATTGTGTATTGAACAGATAAAAACTTACACTCAACAGATCAAAAAGTCCAACACAATGTCAGTTTGATTAGGTAAATGCAAATTTAATAGCCTAGAAATCCTTTTGACTTCTTATTTTACATACCATAAAGAGTACAGTAATATATAATTCAAGTTCTAAAAATGGCTACGTAGGATAATAGTGCTTTTTTCCCTTTTCCTCTTTTAAAGTAGGAGGAGGGAATTTAAATTTCCACTGAAGCACTATTTTCTAGAGTGAAGGATCCCACTACTGTGATTCTAAGTAAACTTTATGTTCCATACTTACGTGTAAATTTATTTTGTGTAATTGGCTTGTGTTTTGAAATGTTTTAGATAGATTCTCTTAAGTTTAGGGATTGTTTTTTACTTTGTGCTTGAAAATAGGTTTGAATTAAAAATAAAGATATTTTAAATTTAATTTTAAATTAGAAAAGATTTCAGTAACAGCTTAAAATGTTGAACATAGGTCAGAAAGTTTTGTTTTGATTATGCCAGAGGTTGTTATTATGTTCTATGTAAATATACTGTAAGATTTAAAATCCAGGACTCAAAATTATTAAAATTAAGATGAAATTCAGTCATGTCAGTGTTACTAGTAGAGCAAAAAGCCCAGCTAGAGAACTGAAGCAATGTCAGGAATGTTGTATGGAAGGGAATCGCCGTGAATTAGGTACTATCAGAATCCTTTTTTTTCACATGAGATTTGATCATGGAGATCTTTGGATTTTCCTAAGGTCACGTGGCAGGCAGAGGGGAGGGGTCCTCCTGCCTCCAGCAGCTGCTGCCCTTTGCTTCAGATGACACAGGCTTCTGCCCACTCCATAGGGGCAGGAGGTGAAGAATTATTGGCTTTGACTTTGAGGCTGAACTCAGTCGGGAAGTGGGGGTCAACTGAAGAGGGCTCAGGTTGTTTTCTTTCCAGTTTTATCAGAAAATAAAATGGCAGCTGTATTCTCTGTGAGATGCTCTTCTCTTTAAGGTGCTTAGTAAAGCCAGTCTCATCTCACTACTTTGATGATGTGCTTCAGACATCAAAATTTGCACCCCCAAATTGGGAAGGTTTGTTCTATGTGTTTCAGGTGAATTTTCCCCTTCTAAGGAATCCGCCTTCTCAGGCCCAGCCAGTGCAGATGCAGTCAGTCTCTTTAACTGTTGCGGGTCTGATCACCCTCATGACATGTAGTTGAAGTATTGACAGCCCCAGCCCTGTCACCAGCATTTGACTGGTGTTGGAGATCATGGACAAAACACTTAAGTCAGTTTGAGGTTTACCATGTGCTGGCCCAGCTTCCAGGGTGGTCTGGACTGCCCCACTGCCACTCCAAGCATCTTTTTATTCAGTCTTTTTCTTAAGGTAGCTGCAACTGTGAGTTGAAACTTCAGACTAATTCCCTAGTGTGCTCAGAATCCCATTAAGTCTCACACTGGCTTACTCAGGTATTTACTCCCAGTGTACCATTTGCCTTCCTCAGGCCAAGACAGTGTGCAAGTGACTTTGTTTCCCATCCATGAACTAAATGGAAAGACATGTCCTTCATTATAGCCCTTACAGGAAAGTTGCCTCCTGTAACAGACATGCTATTGGGTTGGAGGAGCAACATAGCACAGATGTTCTTGAGTAATAAATACAGGATTTCCAGCTAATTTATTTGAGCTCTAAGTAACAGGGTGATCAGGATTCTCCTGCTTTCTTAAAACTCAGCAAAAGTTCATGTAGAATTTCTCTCTGTCTCTGTGTCTCCCTCCCTCCCTATCCTTATCCCTATTTCTTTACTGATCAACAGGATTTTGCTGACTAATTACTTCATTGAAAAAATCAGAGAATAAAGTTGCCCACTCTTCCCAGTTTAAACACATGTTGATTATCTTTTTCTAAACATGATTTTGAATCCCATCTCCAATGTGCTGTGTTACATTTTCTGCAGCTTAGCTCAAGTAGGGTTGAGCGCATACACTCTGGAGATGACCTACTTCCATTCAAATTTTGGCTCTGCCATTTATTAGCTATGTGAACTTAGGTGCATCTTTTACGGCCTCTGTGCCTCAGTCTGCTAATATGTACAATGGAGATTAGTGATCATACCTTCTTTGGGTTATTGTGAGGATTAAATAAACTGACATACATAAAGCATTCTGTGCATAGTTAAGTACTCGATAAGAATTACTATAGTGCTGGCTATTTCAGTCTCTCCTTCTGGATTAGTACATTGCAAAAGCATTGAAAAACATGTACCCAGAGCATATATTTTGTACAATTCTTTTTTTTTATGTAGAACAGTATATGACAGGACTCTGGATTAGAATGTGTTTAAATTATAAAATGGAAACATTATGACGGTCACTAGAGGAGAATTAGAAGTAGCTGGTGTCAGCTTGAGCGCAGCAGAATGAGATAAAAAGCAATTGTTATACATAATACACCCTGGGAATCAACAGGAATTTTACAGTAATTATGATTATGACAACAGTTGTACTAGATTTTCACAGTAGCTTTTTCTTTCAAAGATTTTTAAGGGAAATGTACAGCCACTTAGAAAAATCTGTAAGAAAAAATTTTTAGCACTTTTATTTTCTATAGAAGGTGAGAGTGAGCAAGAAAATGTTTCAGTAGTTTCCCCAGGGAATAATACCAGATCAATAACTGGTAAATCCAAGCAGCTTAATTTCTGATTTGCTTCTTTAGTATCTACAAATCCTGGTTCTCTCAAGATGGGAGCAATTTGCATATTAAATTTAGGGGGAAAAGTTCTTGGGATTAAATCCCTTAGGTGAATGTAACATGATTTTCTTTTGCAAAGATATTTAACTGGTGGAAGAAATGCCCCTACTCCTCTATATCCCCCCAGGAATGAGCTGGTAGAAATAGCTCTTGGGAGAAACTGGAAGCATTATTAGCTTTTCTCTAAGCATTAGTGTGGTTTTCTAGTTCTTTTAGAACTGAATATTCAGAATTAATAGGCACCTATCTTAAGATTAAAACTCATGGCGCTATTATAAAAGGTTCTCTCAGGGTCAGCTTTACCTATGGGTGGAATGGGCCCTAGATAAGTTATTCCAATTCAGCAGCTGAGAAATGCCTTTGGATTTCCTCTAAATAGCTTCTTTATCTATTCACTGTTTGAAATTCCACATTAGAGATTCTCCTTTTTTTTTTTTTTTAAAAAAACTTCAAGTTTCAAATCTTTTGTACAAATGCAAATATCTCAGCATAACTAAGTAATAAATGTATTGAGTAACATGTTAGTAATGTGCAGTACCTTATAGTAATGTGTTAGTGAGTCTATAAACTTTTTTTGTGGATTATGGGGTTTTTCTCTGGCCTTAAATAGTACTGATGAGGGAGAAAGCAACATGATTCTTGGTTATTGGGAGAAGGGGTGGGAGAATAAGATGATGATGATGCCCCAACTGTGAGAATGGGGGGTGTAGAAGAAAAGCTGGGTGATGGAAGCCAAACGCCACTTAATTATCTCTTTTGCTCTGGGCTAAGCCTTCTTTCTTGATCTTTGAGAAAATGGGGACAAAATCTTTGACTTTATATCTGAAGACTTTTGGTTGTATCTTTAGGAGGGGCTGATTGATACATTTTGCTTTTGGTTAAGAGCTATACATCACTTTTGCGGTCTCAGAAGAAAAATGATATTTGGGGGCTGAACGGTTATAGTTTTAATGAAACTGGGAAGACTTTAAGATCCTTCCCAAGTCCTAATAACAGACTTTAGGACTTTTTCCAGAATTTAGCGATTCCTTCTATCAGCAGGCTCCAGAAGACAATTCTGTGTAATAAAGATGAATACTTAATTCGTGGCTTTCAGGAGGATGAAAACCAAAGGAAGAGTAGGTGCTACATCAGTTTCAATGATGGCAGTAGAACTGCAAGGGCTCCCCAGAGGACCTCACTCTCGCCTGCAGTCCCTCGTACCTGCAGAGCCAGCCTTGGCCTTTGTCAGTGAACAGCACACACCTGCCAGCCCTTATCTACTCACACTCTCCAGGCCATTTAGAGCCAGGGCTGCAGGCAGATGGCACCACCCTGGGATCCTTTGTCATTCCAAATTGTGCTGTCATGTGGACAAGTGCATTTGTCCCATGTGAAGCTCTTCTCTGCTTACTCGGTTGCAACTTGCACGGAAGATGTATTATGCTCCTGTTCCTCTGGACACTCATACTTAGAGTCTAACCCTTGTGCTTAACTCTGTCCCAGCTCCCACTGCTCTGGCTTTGCCCTTATCCTGATGACTCATAGTCATGATACACACCCATCCATCAGAGCTGTCCCTTCAGTCTCTGCTTCTAATCTGGTACTATTCTAATTGTTCTCACCACTAAATTGTCCTCAGTCCTGGCCTCTTGATGATGGGCAACCTGGCCCTCTCAAGGAGCTTTGTTTCTGAAGACTAAAAATGTAAAGATATTTAAATTCAAATACCAGATAAGAGACTGAAAATTTAGGACACATAAGCAATAAGACATGAACAAGTTAAGAAAAAAAATGCCTGGCAGAGAAATAAGGATATTTGTATCCTGTGAGTTGAAATAGAATGAAATTACAGGGATTGTGGATATCCTTTGACCTTCTGCTGAAAAAAATATGAAAAGAGATTGTGGAACATTTCATACTTCAAAGGTATGAAGTTGATTTATTTTATTACCTTATATAGAAAAAGGGGTCTCATTTTATGATGGCTTCATGAGCAACACCCAGCGTTACAAGCATATGCCTACAAAATCAGTAGGCAATTGTCTTAGTTTGTTTTCTGTTGCTATAACAGAATCCCCAACCTGAGTAGTTTATAAAGAAAAGAGATGTATTTGGCTTACAGTTCTGGAGGCTGGGAAGTTCAAGATGGAGAGGCTGCATCTGATGAGAGTCATCCCACGGGAGAAGGCATCACGTGGTGAGCTGCACTAGACGGGAGAGGGAAGGGGGCTGAATGCATCCTTTCTATCAGGAACCCACCCCTGCAATAACTCAGTCCTGCTGTAACAGCATTAATTCATTCATGAAGGTGAGGCCCTCATGGCTTAATCTCCCCTTAAAGATCCCGCCTCTTAGCACTGTTAGAATGGGGATTAAGTCTCTAACACATAAAATTTGGGAGACACATTCTCAAATTCCCAAACCATAGCAGCAGTAAGTGAATAATCATGTGGTTAACATTACTATGGGTTTGTATATGCCATCAAGGAACTTACAGCCTATACAAATGCAGCATTAAAACATATGAAACAATTTCTAATTACTGGTTTTTTGGTGTGTGCTGTGGCTTTTCTTTCATAAAATTTCTTCTAAAACAGAGCTCCGCCCCCCTCCAAAAAAAGTTGTCAAATTTATTTACAATACTTAGGAATGGGTCTAGAGTGATACCAAGACATACTTGTCTGCTAGATGAACGATTTTGAAGCATTTACTGATGTCTGATTTTGCTGAGGATCACCCACTCCTTTTTTGATTGAAGAAATTTAAGGAAATTATGTCTTCCTTTCTGTCTCCTTTGTAGTTGAAATTAGAGGAAACCAAGCGCATTGGATTTAGTAGTGTAGTAATGATGACGATTATAAATAATAATAAAAGTAACTGTAGTAGAGTTCTCCAGAGAAACAGAACCATCTCTCTCTCTTCTCTCTCTCTCCATATATATGTGTATATACACACACACATGTAAATATATATGTGTATACATGTGTGTATATACACACACATACACATGTGTATATATATACATATACACATATAAATATATATGTGTATATGTATATAAATATATATACTTGTATATATATTTATGTGTATATATGTGTATATATACACGTATATATGTATATATGTATATATGTATATATATACACGTATATATGTATATATACACACATGTATATATGTATGTATGTATATATGTATATATGTGTGTACATATACATGTATATATACATGTATATATACACACATATGTATGTGTATATATACACCCGTATATAAGTGTATGTGTACATATATATGTGTATATATATATAGAGAGAGAGAGATTGATTTTAAGGAAGTAGTTTACAGGATTGATTATGGAGATGAGTCCAAAAATCCAATAAGGCAGGCCTGCAGGGTGGATACTTAGGGAAGAGCTGAAGTCTGAGTCCAAAGGCAGTCTGCTGGTGGAATTCCTCCTTGCTTTTGGGGGAGGTCAGTTTTTGTTCCATTAAGACGTTTAACTGATTGGGTGAGGCCCACCCACATCAGGCAGGGTAATCTACTTTACTCAGTCCACCAATTTAAATGCAAATCTTAGCCCCTGCCCAAAACCACCTTCATAAAAACATCCAGGAAAACTGTTTGACTGAGTATCTGGGCACTGTGGTCCAGCCAAATTGACTCAGAGCTAACCATGACAGTAAGCAACCTTTATTGAGCACATTCTGACTGCCAGGCCCTGTGCAACATTCTTTTCAAACATAATTTCATTCGATTTTTTAATTATCTCTGTCAGTTGGGTGTCTCCATTCCCTAGCTGAGGAAACCTTAGGAATGAAGTGGATTTGTTACCCACTCAAGGTCACACAGGAAGGAAGTGTGGGGCTGGGATTCGTGTTTCTTACCTCCCTGTCTAAACATGTAAACGACAAATTAGGTGTCCCTTCATGGGACACCTAAGTGGAGTCTCAAAGAACTCTCTGTGACTACAAGTTGTTTATTTACTGAACTCGTGGCTTATTTCCACTACAGTGATTTTAATAGGGATTTATGTCTTTGTGGGAAGAATTCTAGGACAAGGCTCAGAAAGATCACTTGAAAATGTTATTGTTAGACTAAGAAACAGAACTTAAAACATATGCTCCTTGTGTCTGAGTTTGAGACAGATACTTTCTCTTATTGAGTGGAAGATTACTTCAGAAACTTGCTGGAGTAGGACCTGCCCACAAGCTGCCCGAGCTCACTCATGACACTTTGCTGGGGGGGTGGGGGTGGGTAGTGTGAGGGATCTGCAGGCACTATAATTATCTCTCTACTCTCTGGAACTCAGCTAATAACCAGAAAGTATGTGAAAAAGGCATAGAGGCTTTTGTGCTCTTACCTAAAACACTAGTTTCTAAGATGAGAGCAGTGTAGAGGCTGTCAGTTAGAAAGTGGGGCTGGAGGAAAGATTTTTCAATTAGAAAGGGGGAGGAGAGCGAACAGCTTAAGAGTAGTTAGAAATAATACCTGGTTGACTAGACTAGGTGGAAAAAGAAGCTTAATAAAAAGCAAACACAAACCTAAAATATATGCCACAACGGAGGTCCATTTAGTATAAATTTAAAACATCTTTTCCTACCGAAGACCATTTGACACAATTGGATAATTGTTATTTATAATGAGTCACCAGGAGTACAAATCAGGTTTTGAGCACTCAAGAAGGCCTAGAACTGTGCATGCAAGGATCCCTTGGAAAATCAGTAAGATGTTTTGGTGCTTAAAGGTTTTCATTTATCTAGAAAGAAGTCTCCTCATAATGTTTCAGGCAGCTAGGGTTCTGGGTAGGTGTCTTTATGAAGCAGTCATTATTATTATGAGACTCTTTTGAATTCCACCTGGTGGTACAGAACCAATGTTGCAGTACTCTTTCTGGAAATGGAGCTTTTGGCCTTAATTGACTTTTGACTAGCACCCATACTGGCTATCGTTTAAATAGAGTTAGAGAGCCCAGCTGTGCAGAGTTCTTTCCAGTGTTAGAACCAAAATTCCTACTGACTGTGTGGCTAGTCTGACTGCCTTTTATCCTATCTGAAACAAATTTATTTTCATCTCATATACTTTTAATGGAAGAGTCACTATTTAGAAATTTTTTGTGTGTGCCCATTTCTGATAGTATGTGGAATGTGAAAAAGACTCAGGGCCTGTTTTCTTTTACCTAAACATGTTCCTCAGATGTCTGAGGATAAGCATGGTATTTAAGCAGTAATTGAATTCAAGTGTTATATTTGCCAGTTGTGCTTTGGTGAAATTCCCAAATAGTCAAAAATATAATATTCCACCTGACCACAAATATAAATCTGTCTCACTCCTGGTTTTCAGTAAGTTTGTTTATAACTTAGATTTTCAGGACCTCTGTATTTTTCATTTAAAAATTGTTTTGGGAATAAATGCTAAGTGTGTGTGTGTGTGTATTATTTGTGACTATTTCTTATTGCATATAGGGATTTGGGAATGAGTTTGGTCATATTGCTGTGGTACATATTTAGGCCTTGCCGAGTACTTTAGGGCATGTGTATAGTATTGATCTGTAGTGAGTACAGAGTCATGCTACGCTAAGTTATTGATTGATCATATTTTTTAAAGTCAATTGTAGATCATCTAAGATAAAATGTATATTTGTGGCAATTGAACTAATTATGAGGGGAAAAATTCCTTTTTGATTTGTGTAGAATCTGCCTTTGCTTGGATGGAATGGGCAGATGCCTGAGTGATAAAATTTCTGGAATTTCTTCCTCAAACCTTTTCTTTCACAATCACGTTTTGAGGTTAAATTTGAAATGCTTTAGTTAAGAAAGCACATGTTAAGCTTATACAAATGTAAACATCATTAGTTTTTAAAAGGGGCTCTGAGAGGCACTAACTCAAAGGCAGTTAGTAGACATTAGACAAAAACAAACAAACAAACAAACCCAAACATTTCACTGGTGTACTAAGTTTTAAAACTCCTGTGGAAGTTCTCAGATGATTTTATGTTAATGTACATTGTGAAACTGTGAGGAGGGGGTGTACTGCTTTAGTAGTCAAGTGTTTTTATTGCAAGCCACAAACACCAATTGGAATTCAGTTTAAAAGAGAGAATTTATTATAAGAATTCAGAGATACCTTGTGGAATGTGGCAGTGGGAATGGAGCTGGTTCACAGGAATGGATGGGCTGGAAAACCGTCAGGATCCTGCCCACGTCCTTATTGGGGCTTCTGCCAGTGTTTCTGCTCAATTTCTTCCCTTTCTCCATTGTCTGCCTTCTATGGACTCTCCTTGGAAGTCCCCTGCTTTTAGTAACAACATAGGAAGCTTTAAAAGTCATTGGTTAGTCCTTCACAAGCTGATTCAGTATTGGATAGTCAGACAACAGTTATAGACATCAGATAGCCAGTGTAGATCATATAGATGACTTATGTATGTCATCAGCTTGAATATTTGAAGTTGATAAGTAGTTTTCACCAATTTCAGTATATTTAGGATAATGCATAGTTTGAAGTAGTTTTAGTCCTGTTAATCACACCCCCCCTCCCTGGGATTAAAAGTTTTTTAAAAGAAAATTCTGTGTTAAGTTGAAGCACGGTCTACTTTCAAGTAATCTAGACCAAACACACTGTAGTCTAGGTTAATGTCCCACTGACAGACTAAATGTAATACAGAATAAAGTTTATAACCTTAACATTTTGCTTGAGAACAAATGATTGAATAAACTTTTCTGGTTATAACCCATGACAAATGGAATTATGCTTTTAATGATTTAGGACTTAGATTTAGTCCTTTTTTAATATAAAGAAAGGATAAATACCTAATTTAACTGTTTTTGCTTGAAATACAGCTCATTTTCTTCATGTCTGCTTTTGCTTCAGTATGATGAACATCATAACTCCTCTTCATCAAAATGCTGTAAAGTTCTATTTATTCAAAATCTAAAAGCTTAAATAATTTATTTTTTTATAGCAATGTATGTAGAATTTGAAATGCTTTAGTTGAGAAAGCATTTTCAAAGAATGCCCTCCAGGCACTTCAAGAATTGGCTTCTGATTCTCCAAAGGAAGATTACATTATGTTAGTATAGCCTTAGTATTTAAGTATTATTATCATTATTATTATTATTATTATTATTATTTTTTTTTTTTGAGGCAGAGTCTTGCTCTGTCGCCCAGGCTGGAGTACAGTGGCCCAATCTCGGCTCACTGGAAGGTCCGCCTCCCAGGTTCACGCCATTCTTCTGCCTCAGCCTCCCGATTAGCTGGGACCACAGGTGCCTGCCACCACGCCCGGCTAATTTTTTGTATTTTTAGTAGAGAAGGGGTTTCACCGTGTTAGCCAGGATGGTCTTGATCTGACCTCGTGATCCACCCGCCTTGGCCTCCCAAAGTGCTGGGATTGCAGGCGTGAGCCACTGCGCCCGGCCTGAGTATTATATTTTTATTCAGAGATCACTGGTGCAGTATTTAAGTATATATGCGTATTCCCCAAACCATACTTACACACTTGTCAGAGACTCACACAGGTTTTTCATGCTTCAAGAAATAGATACAATGTTTCTGGTATGTTTATATCTTTGAATTCATATTTTTATAATTTTGAAGAAGTACAGGGGCAGGAGGTGGTTGAGAGGCAACTTGGAGATGTTGTGGAGAAGTCAAGTCTTCAGGACTTGATGTGATAAGTAGAAAGAGTCCTAGAAGCCCTGGATGGGTAGGTTTAGTAATTTGAAGCTGCCAGAGGAGTGGAGGATTTTAGGGGCCAGCAGTGTATTAAAGAGATTTAATTATGAAGCCACAACAAGGAGGGCTAGGAAGGTACAAAAGTGTTGACATCCTTATTCTGGCTGGGTGCGGTGGCTCATGCCTGTAATCCCAGCACTTTGGGAGGCAGAGGCGGGTGGATCACTTGAGGTCAGGGGTTTGAAGCCAGCCTGGCCAACATGATGAAACCCTGTCTCTACTAAAAATACAAAAAAAAAAAAAAATTAGCCAGGCATAGTGGTGGGCATCTGTAATCCCAGCTACTTGGGAGGCTGAGGTAGGAGAATCTCTTGAGCTCGGGAGGCAGAGGTTGCAGTGAGCCAAGATCTCATTGCACTCCAGCCTGGGTGACAGAGCGAGACTCAGTCTAAAAAAAAAAAAAAAAAAGACATCATTATTCTGTATTATTATTTATGATTATACTCATTTAGAAGCAGTTAAGGTAAGTAGGAAAGAACTGTGATCTATTCTCAGAATGGTTACCCTCATAGAGGTAAAAGTTATCGTGAAATGCAAACTCAGCTACTAAGTTTTTTTGTCGATGAGTTCAAGGTAATTTTAAGACTCTGGATATATCACCTACCCAACCCAAGCCTCTGGTTGCAATGGTGAAACAATGGTGATGAACCTGATGTCATCCCACTGTAAATATTAAACAATTTTAATGTAAATTTTAGATGAAGAGAAGTCATATTTACATCAGCCTTCCAGTGCATGTTGCAACTGATTTATTTATTCAGTGATACTTTTTTAGAATGTATTTTGTGGGGGAACTGGGTGCTGCTCTAGTGCTGAGGGTGTAGCATTGTTCCTCATTTTTTAGCACTTACTCTGTTGGGAAGGAGGTACAGCACTAAGAAGTTAAAAATGCACGTGAATAGATAATTTGTCAGGATGAGATAAATGATGTGTAGAATATAAAGACTAGGTTAGGGAATAATAGTGGAGGAGAGGCTATTTTAGATATGGTGGTTAGAGAAGTTAGTTTCCAATTTCCAAGTGGAATCTAATTTATTCTCTCTCTCTTTTGTTTTTATGTATTTTTGATGTCTTCTTGGCAGCCTCATATCATTGCTAACCTCTCCACTCCATGGAATCACATTTTCCTGCAAACGCATCATGAGCACTTATTTAAATACCTAATCATTGGCAGAAATGCAGCTGTGTTCATCATTGCCAATTCTGATTTGTATGATGTTCCCATCCAAACATACCTCAGGGTACATTTGCACATCTAATTACAACATTAAAACTAATAATAGCCTGATAAAATACTACTCAGACAAATGTCTAAGTAAACAGCTGGCTGTTTCATTGTGTCCTGAAGGACAGGCAGATTCAGACTTTGTTCCCTAACTTGAGGGACTGAATTCCAAACTGCGAACCCTCCTCCATGCACACCCTGCTGTGGGGGGCTGAGGCAGGGGGTGTCTAATTCAAAGGGATATCCTCAGATAAAAGAGCTTCTGCGAAGCCCAAGCTTTATGGAACTGCATGGAGGAAACACATTTTTTTTTCTACTTTATCCAGTGGTAGGCTGGTACTAAATTCAAATCAGACAAAAGTACAACAGAATACTTGTATGAGATGTTTTTAAATTCCAACTTTCCACAGCACCCAGAAACTTAATACCTAAACTTTCCAAGGAAATCAGGCTGAGGAATAATTTAATGATGCTTTTCACATATTTGAAGGGGTCATGTTGTTATCACATGGAAAGTAATGGCAAGCTCCATTTGCTGGAGTGAATGGATTTGTGCTTTTTTTTGAGAAAGTTCGAATTTGGAAAAATTGTTTTTTTTGTTATTGGCACGTTAGGCCTTCCTATTACCCAAACCAGCAAAGGCGGAATGCAGTCATGTGCCGCATAATGAGGTTTTGGTCAGTGACAGACCGCATGAACAATGGTGGTCCCACAAGGTCATAATGGAGCTGAAAAATTCCTGTCGCCTAGGGCTGTTGTAGCTGTCAGAGCATCATAGCACAGTGGATTACTCGTGTGTTTGTTGTGATGCTGGTGTAAACAAACCTACTGCTCTGCCAGTTGTGTTAAAAATGTACAGTCATGTTCTAGGCCTTCACATTCACTCATCATTTACTCACTGAGTCACCTGGCTCAAGGCCCAGTCCTGCAAGCGCCATTCATGGCAAGTGCCTTACACAGGTGTTCCTTTTTTTTTTATCTTTTTATTCTATTAATATTGTAACTTTTCTATGTTTAGATACACAAATACTTAGCTTTATGTTACAGTTGCTTACAGTATTCTATACAGTAACAGCTTGTATGGGTTTGTAGCCTAGGTGTGTAGCAGGCCATACCATCTAGGTTTATGTAAATGCACTCTATGATGTTTGCACAACAATGCATTTCTTAGAACATATCCCTGTCGTTAAGCCATGCAAACTATGATTAGGAAATAGAAGTCATTCATTCGTCCCCTGGTGAGTTTCAGTACAGGAAGCAGGCTATGACTCTAACCCAGTTCTAGGTAAAGGGAATTTTTCCTTTAAGATTGACATGTGCCCTCCAGCAGGTTCCTTTTGCCCAGGTGGTTTGAAGCTAATAATTAAGTTCTTTGTTGGTTCTTGAAACATTGACTGAAAAGTTTGCCTTGCCTGAAAACATATAGGAAAAGTTTTGAATTAAGAGTGTTGTCCTTTATTGGAATGTGTTATTGAGAGGGGTCTTACAATCTTTTGTTTACAGCCTTTAAGTAACAATTTAAGTTTTTCGTCAGCCTTTATAGATTAGGCTTAGAACTCCTGAGGGGTAAGCACGGATTAAAATAAATCTCCAAGTTGCTTTCTATCTTTTCCTGGCTCTATTATGTGCTACTCTTTTCAGATTCAACAAACATTTAAGATGGCAGGAACACTGTGCCTGATATTTTTACATATATTAATTCAGTTAAAGTAATTCTCACAACAATGTACGAAGCAGGTATCATTGCTTGTGTTATAGATATGAGACAGCCAATGGTTCAAGAGGTGAAGTTACTCTTTGAAAGTTGCTCAGCTAGGATGGGGTGGGTGAGAGAACTTGGTACCAGGATTTGGACAACTTGGATTCTGTCTTAGAATTCCATTGATGAGCTCTAAATCTCAAGCCAGTTTTCAATCTTGTTTTAGACTCCAGTTTGGTCATTTGTAGAGTGAAGGGGTTAGAATGAGAAGATTGGAATACATTTCTTTGCTACTTCTGTGATGTGTGACCTAGGGGAAACTTGAGAGAGGTCCATACTTAATGAACATTAGTTTTTGTGCACACTGTGAGAACTCCTTGTGTAGGTATATAGATGTATATTATTACTGGGATGAGAATTTTGGGTGTGGACAGAAAATAAAACCTGACATCTCTATATGACCTAATGATAAAATATGCAGAGCAAGTGGAGTAGAATTCTCTTACAGCCATTTCTTAATTTGACTTTTTTTATATATGTACATGTACTCTTTGATCCCAGATCTCCTACCACCCATCATATTGGAAATTTCTGGGTTTATGTCTCCTCCTGAATCTCACTATGTTTGATTATATATAGCTAGGAATAATTAGGCGGCAAGAAAGAGGTTTCTTTATTTTTCTTGAAAAGTGAGTTCTCAGCCTAGGAAAAACTGTCTGGATCTGAGCTGTCCAACCCATACCCATTGCTACTACCTACATATTGCTATTAAGAAATTGAAATGTGACTAGTTTGAACTGACATGTGCTGTACATATGAAATGCACATTGGATTTCAAAGACTAGTAAGAAAAAATAATGTAAATTATTTAAATAATCATTTTTATATTGGTTACCTGTTAAAATGATAATATTTTGGAAATGTTAAATAAAATATTAAAACTAATCTGCTTCTTGTTATCTTTTTTTTCTTTTAAGAAGTAGCAATCCAGTCACTACTTCTTTTTTTTTATTTATTATTATTATACTTTAGGTTCTTGTTATCTTTTTAATGTAGCTCCTGAAATATTTAAAATTACACATGTTGCTTCCATTTGAACCTTTCATTTTATTTCGATGTGACAGTTCTGATTGAGATCTGTGCTTTTAAACCAGAGGCAATTCCCCAACATCTTGCACCCCCAAGGTGTATTTGGTAATGGCTAGAGACATTTTTGGTTGTCACAACTGAGCGTGTGACTGCATTTAGTGGGTAGCAGCCAGAGATGCTATTAAATGTCCTATAGTGCAAAGGAAAGTCCCTTTCCCCATCAACAAAGAATTATCTGGTCCAAAATGTCAGTAGTGCTGAGGTTGAGAATTCCTGGTATAGATATTCAGAAAGAAGTAGGGGAAAAGATTAGGAACGAAAACTCCTTTTAGGTTAATTTGATTTGAAATATTAGAATGAATAAGTATTTAACAACATTAAAGAGGGTCTATTATTGTAGGTAAGAGTAAGGAAATTAGAGACAGTTAGGGAAGAAGCATAAAGGCAATAGATTTTCCTAGGCATTTTAACAAATATTTGTTGAGTGACTACACATCCTTTCTGGAACAAGATGAGGGGAGAATAAATGTATATATACAAACATACACAAATATTGAATTCTGTTCATGTGCAAAGCTTCTACAGGGAAAAGAAAAATAAATAACTATGATTTCCTGTCTTCAAAAAGCCTGCAGGCTAGTAGGAGATGGCATGAGAAATATACTATCTTCTAAGACAACAAAAAGCCTATAGATTTCAAAGGAAAATATACCATGTCTGGTGGGGAAAATTAGGAAAGGCTTTATGGAGAGCATCCTGTCTGAAGTGTATCCCTAAATGTGGACAGGACAGCAGTCCATGGAGATGTTGGAAGGGCATACAAGACAAAGGGAACAGCATGGCCCAAGGCACGGAGGAAGGAAGATACAGAGTATGTTTGGAGTCTTTAATAATCAAGTTGATGAAAGGGTAGAATCTCAATGGGAAGCAGTTGGAAACGGACTAAAAAATGAAAACCCCAAACAAAAGAAGACAAAAAAAAAACAAATAAGATTAAGATTATTTATAATAGATGGGGAGATTAAAAAAAAGGAGAGATGAGAGAGGCAAAGCGCGTAGGAATAGACATTTGATTTGATGTAGGTAAATAAAAAAGAGGAAGGAATAAAAGATAATCCTGAGGTTTTCAACATGGTTGTCTGAAGACATTAATAAGGACAGAGAGAGAGGTCAGGTAAATGGAAAGATGATGGGTTCAGGATTGCCTTGTGGAGTGTGCGGTAAATTATCCAGGTAATAAGGAGGTGGAGAAAGCCCCTGAGATTTGAATCTGGAGGTCAAGAGAGTGATAAGGATTAGAAATATTGGAGTCAACTCAAGAAGAGCAATTTCTGACATTTTGAGAATGGGTAATAGCAGAAGATGGTGTCTAGTGAAGAAGGGCAGGATATGCCCTTAGGTGTGACTGTCTTCTGGTGATAAAAAAGAGGTAGAGAAGTCAGTGAAAGTATGAGGATGTGGCAGAAGATACAGGAACAGGATTTTGTGTAGTTTAGCATCACAGAAGTTAAGAGAAGTTTGCTTTGAGAAGGCTTCTACAGTGTAGAGGATGAATCTGAAAGTATTTAGTCTTTGACTTTCACCATTAGAAGGTTTTTGGTAGCTTCTAGTAACTGGGATGCAGTGCAGATTTTAAGAAATGAGGGAGTGGACAAGCAGCTTCCTGTCAGCCCAGACTGTCTCAGAAGCCTCTGTTGGGAGACTAAGCACTAATTTTGTGACATTCTTTCTCTTGAATCATTTATTCCTCCAAGAGATATTCATTGAGCGTGTATCTATTACTTTACCTGTCGCGAGGTGAGCGGTTATATAGGTACAAAGAAATTGAGATTATAATCCCTATCATCTCCAGCTCTGGGCTTAAGAAAACAGCTAACCTAGCAGTTGCTTGAAAAAAATGACAGGAAGAAATTTTTAGTAATTAGGCTTCTAACTAACTTTGTTGCTGTCCATATTTCTTCTCCTTCAAACCTCTGAGAATCTAAGAGCTGCCACCCTAAGTACTTGCCCTACTTGCCCTTATGCAGCTTGGGCTAAAGAGAATGTTTTTGGTAAAACAAATAAACTAGAAATGATAGGGGGTTAAAATTAAATAAACTCACCCTAGCACTTTTTCACAGTTGGAAGCAAGGTAATTTAATTTATTTTTATCTGCTGTTTTCAGAAGGTTTGGTGAAACCTGAGGCTTAACTGCTTCATTTTAATATGTATTATTGAGGGAGTATGGGAAACAGTGAAACAAATTTTTATGAATCAGGGAGAGAAAATAATACTTTAAAAGTACAATTCCAGATTGGAAACTTTTTTCTATCTGACTATAAAAAGCCGTGTTAAGTGGCTATTTTTGGTCTTTCTTGTACAGACCTCATTGCCTGAGTTATGGTGCCGCAGAGAGATGGGTGCTTCTCAATCTGTGCTGCACGGGGATGTATCTGCGTTTTGCCTTAAAATTTACCTCCCTGTGCATGTCTTTATTGATAATAACGTATATTTCCCTATGGCAATAATTTTCTGATGTCTTAGGGAATGTTTATAGTAAGATTCTAGGTAGATTTTGATTTTTTCAATATTATTATTATTATTACTTTTTGAGACAGAGTCTCACTCTGTTACCCAGGCTGGAGTGCAGTGGGGCGATCTCGGCTCACCACAAGCTCTGCCTCCTGGATTCATGCCATTCTCCTGCCTCAGCCTCCCCAGCAGCTGGAACTACAGGCGCCTGCCACCATGCCCGGCTAATTTTTTTTTTGTATTTTTAGTAGAGATGGGGTTTCACCATGTTAGCCAGGATGATCTCCATCTCCTGACCTCGTGATCCGCCTGCCTCGGTCCTCCCAAAGTGCTGGGATTACAGGCGTGAGCCACCGCGCCCGGCCGATTTTTTTCAATATTATTTTTATTGGAAATCAGTAGATAAAAACATCTAAGCAATTCCTATTTGAAGAACTTGAATGTCTTCAAATACAAAAATACAAAAAAATGCTAAAATAGAAACACCATTGCTAGATATTGCCTGCAGTATCACTAGTTAAGGTTTCCATCAGCATGACTAGCACATGTCCGTTATTGCTTTTGCAGGATTTTTATTCCAAAAATAGTTGGAAAAGTCAAAGCAATGTTATATCGTTGCCAAGATTTTGGTTTAATAATAAAAATGTATCAACTTCTGGATTTACCAAAAGTTCATTATTTGGCTTTTTTTTTTTTTTTGAGTCAGGGTCTTGCTCTGTTGCCTAGGCTAGAGGGCAATAGCACAGTCATAGCGTATTGCAACCTCAAAATCCTGGGCTCAGGTCATCCTCCCACCTCAGCCTCCTAAGTACTTGGGACTACAGGCATGTGCCACTATGCTTGACCAGTTTTAAAAAATTTTTTGGCCAGGCACAATGGCTCACGCCTGTAATCCTGGCACTTTGGGAATCTGAGGCAGATGGATCACTTGAGCCCAGGAGTTCAAGACTAGCCTGGGCAATGAGGCAAAACCTCATCTCTACAAAACAACGATAACAACAACAACATAACTCCAAAAAATTAGCTAGGCATGCTAGCTACTTTGGAGGCTGAGGTGGGAGGATTGCTTGAGCTTGAGAGGTGGAGCTTGCAGTGAGCTGAGATTATGCTGCTGCACTCCAGCCTGGGTGACAGAGCAAGACCCTATCTAAAAATTTTTTTAATTTATTTTTTTTGTAGAGACAGTCTCACTATTTTGCCCAGGCTGGTCTTGAACCCCTGGCCTCAAGTGATTCTCCAACCTCAGCTTCATCTCTATCAAATTTTATGTAAACGTATTAAATATTGAAGCCCAAGACTTCATGTTTATAAAATTATAATACTGATGAATCTTATTGTTGACTTCACAGTGGCTAAGTCTCTAGTGCTTAGATGCTGCAGTAAATAACAATTATAAAAATTTGAGAAATTTTATAACCAATGTTCTCCACAAATGCTCCTGACTAATTAATTTAAAAATTGATTTGTAAAGTGCTGGTATGGTAAAATGTAAAAAGTACTTTCCTAGGACTGTGGTACACAGTTACCACAGGGATTCCCCTGAGTGCTCCTTGCTGTCTGATTTTGAGGTCTATTACTTCTTAAATCATTGCCACTAAAAACGTAAAGAAAAAGGAGGAGGGAATCACAGCATTTAATCTTATTAGTAAAGGATATTGAAGAGGCAGAGGCTATTGAATAAAAAGCATTCTTAAAACTATTCATAAACGTCTATAGGACGTGCTAGCTATATTCTGCATTATACTAAATTATATGGGCACGGATGCTGTTTCCTTTTCCAGCAATCTTTTCACAATTTCTACTTATATGAATGCTGAAAATTGCTAATATAATTACAGGTATCCATTCAATCCAAAATATGCTCATGAAGAAACTACTAAAAATACATCTATTTAAAAGTGGTTCTATTCAAACACTGTTCTTTAATTTTAATGTTCAGTTTTTAAAAAGCAGTATTTGAAACCTCCGGGTTTGGTGGTTGATGTGAGCACAAACCTCAGTTCTCCCAAAATTCCCAGTGGAATTGCTAAAAGGATATAACAGGAGGGGAAATCAGTATTAATAAGAGAAACCAGGGATGGAGACAGTCCCTTTGGCTGAAAGTGAGGGGAATTTTGGATAGGGGTTCCTCAGTGGATCCAGATTGAAGGACATCCAAGAATGCCTCCCTCTGGAAGATATTGTTGGGTCCAGAAAATATCCAGGTGACCAGAGAGACATAGTGTTTGGAGGTGAGGGTGGATTGAGGGTCAGCTAGTGAGTATGTATGTTACCTACACATCTGGAGATTGAGTTGCCTCCTGGGTCCACCCACATCCATCTGCCCTCTTCCAATTCCTTCCCCTCACTAGACTTAAATGATCTTTTCAAGAGGCATATCTGGTCATGTGTTTCCTTTGCTTAAATGCTTCTAAAGGTTTCAACTGTTTTTTTAAGGTCTGGGCAGATGTCCAGAATGTGGACCCCTCCATCTCTCCAGACTCTTGTCATGCCGTGCCTTCTGGGTTGCAGCCAGAGTGACCTTATGTGCACCACTGGCCCTGAACTAGTTCTATTGCCTTGACATTCTTCTTGCCCCCTTTTCTAGTTAATTCCTAATTGTTATGAAAACTTTGACTCCTTCCTTGTTTCCTTAGAGATCATCAAAGATCTATGCTTTCATGCACTCTGTGCTTCTAATCATAGTCAGTTTGATGCTGATTTATTTAGTATTTGTCTTGCCTATTAGGCTATGAACTCTACAGGGACAGGATGGTATCTGGTTTTGCATGTCATTATAGCCTAAGTATTTAACATGGCATTTTGCCCATATTAGACACTCAGTAAGTAACATTTATGGAATGAATGAATGGATGGACGGACTGGTAGGTGGCTGCATTTGGATTTCAACAGCTACATAAGGTACCTCTAACATTTGCTTCCTGCACAGACAACTATCACAAGCCAATGACCACGTGTGGTGATAGGAAAGTGCTGCAGGTTGCTCCCAGTATAGGTGCCACATCAGGCAGAGGTTTTGGAAAACTGAGCACTTCCCAAGGAATAGCATCCACATTGGAAGTTCAGGTGCTCACTGGTTGCTTTACTGTCCCTGCAAGCTGTTGGATGTCCTTACTGATAAGATATCTCCCTCTCCTCCCTGCTGTCCTTTCAATCCAGACAAGAATGTTTGTTTAAGAAAGATCTGTTGCCTTGTGTGGTGGAGTGTGCATGTAGTCCCAGCTACTCAGGTGGCTGGGGTGGGAGGATCACTTGAGCCCTGGAGGTCGAGGCTGTAGTGAGCTGTGATTGCGCCACTGCACTCCAGGCTGAATGACAGAGTGATACCCAGTTTTAAACAACAACAACAAAAAACTACAAACACACAACCAAGCAAAGATTTGGATGGGAATTCACAACAAATTCTGCACAACTCTATTAGGAAATTATTTTGTCATAAAATAAGGCTCTCTGATGGGTTCTTAAAGAGATTATATTATTCAAAAGAAAGGGATCACCATTTTTCTGGGGCTTCTGAGGAGTTGTTTCCTCTGTAATAGATTGACCATGAGATATGAGATCATCTTAGAAAATATGTTTTTCTGCTTTCAACAGCACTTGAGGGCATGTTAACATGTGGGAGACTACAGTCAGCTAAACAGGCCATCAGGATAATGAAGAAGAGGAAGGATTACAGAGAGCCGAAAAGCTGGAAAGCCAGCTTCAATCGAAATAATGACAGGAGCTAACATTTATTGATTACTTACTAGGTAACAGGCATTGTTCTAAGGGCCTACGTGTTTTAACTCAATCCTTAGGACAACCTTATGAGGGAGGAGATACTGTTATTAACCTCATTTAGGAAACCTTTGTAGGGGAGTGAATAGAAAATGGGACACTATGGAAGTCAAAAATAATGAAGTAGAAAATAAGCCTGAGAAAAAATTTTCCCAACAAAAGGATGAAAATGTAGAACATGAGAACTATGGGGAAAATTATAGCAGCTTTTAATGGTGTTATCTATGAATGGTGAGATTAGGCATGACATTTATTTTCTTCTTTATGTTTTTCAATGTTTTAAAATAAGAACTTTTTTTAAAAATGCTTTTTTTTAACAAAGAGCATAGTTGACAGAGAGCATCTAAGGTTTTCAATAAATAATCTTAAGTAATTCAATGAAAATTAAATTGCATTACAGGCAGTATTCAGGGAGTAGACAAGAGTGAAGCAGCCCCGACAGGGAGTTAATCTCCTAGTTGGGAAAATAGAGCAGAGAGATTCATGCTGCTGAAGAAGCACTGTGACTATGCACTTTCACTCCTCCAACTCAAAAAGAAGAAGAAGAAAAAAAGCCCGAGGAGAATGAACACCACTGGCTAGTTAGGAGTATTTTGAGAATTCACTTCAAAGTACTGAGAAAGCACTGTTATACATGATAATTAAAAGTTAGTTAATAATTTATGCTTTTAATTTTAATAAATTATTTATTTGTTTTAAATATATTGTGCCTCGTTGCCTGGATCCTGTTATCTTCCATTTATCCACCCTTGGGGTAAACCTAGCTGAGGACCCTTGCCGTCATGACCCAAGATACCATCTGGTGGCAGATGTAGGAATTGCGAGTTAAACCCTGGGGAGATAGAAACCTGGGGCAATAGTCTACCCTTAGAAATTCAAGTCCATGAGGAGATACTAAAGGTAATGAACATATGAAAGGACTGACTCTGTAATGCACGTTTATTTATTCTATCTCATATTTCTATGGAAACAGAAGGCCAAAGTGTAAGCTTGCCTGGAAGACAAAATAATTTTAAATTCAAATAGAGAATTTAAAGTTTCTTGTTTTCTGTTTTAAATAAGTTTTCTGTTTTCCAAATTGCAGATTTTTTCATAGGCTGTGTGATTGTTCTTTTTGCTTATTCTTTGTGTGTGTGTTTTTGAGACGGAGTCTCGCTCTGTCACCCAGGCTGGAGTGCGGTGGCGCAATCTCAGCTTACTGCAACCTCCACCTCCCAGGTTCAAGCCATTATTCTGCCTCAGCCTCCCAAGTAGCTGGGATTACAGGCACTTGCCGCCACAGCTGGCTAATTTGTTTGTATTTTTAGTAGAGACGAGGTTTCGCCCTGTTGGCCAGGCTGATCTCTAACTCCTGACCTCAAGTGATCCGCCTGCCTTGGCCCCCCAAAGTGCTGGTATTACAGGGCATGAGCCACTGTGCCTGGCCCTTTTTGCTTATTCCTACACAGAGGATTTTATGCTAATAGTTGAGTAGAGATGAGTCCTTTCAAAAATTGGCATAAGTTTTCAGCCAAGTCTTTTGAAGGGATCTCCTGGACTAAATGAAAGAAAAACAAATGGCAGTGAGAAAAATCTCATGATTTCTTTAAATTGAGATAAGTTTTTAAACATTATTAGTGGGGGAATTACTGACTAAGAATAATTATGACAAACATATTATTGTAAAGATCTTTTGACTAAAATATATGTGTATATATCTTTTTTTGTCATTGTACCAGGAATTAAATAAAATTAAATATGGAAGAGTAGCCGTTTGTATTAGTGATCTTTTGTAAGTTTCTAAGAGAGTTTAGAATTCCATATGTGAAATGATCACGGTCGTAATAGTTTTCCTATCTACAATTTATAATTTAGACTTTGCATTTGGAACACAAATAAGATGGTAGGATTTTTTTTTTTTAGTAGTCACTTTATTACATAGGCAGGCCTTGACTTACAAATAGGTCCAGTGAATGGCCAAATGGCCTTTAGGATCAGAAAACCAGTAAGTCCTATTTCAGACATGCTGCCTTTGCCCGGATTTCCCCCCCTTTCTCCTTCATTTTCTTTCATTGCTCTGATTTAAAACACTCTCCCTCTTCATACTCAATTGATTTTGTTGTGTTTCCCCCAGTGTCTATGGCTGCAAGTCTGTCCTCCCTCCTTAGATCCTTGCCCGTGTTCTTCCTAACGTGGACCCCAGCCAGAACTCCTTAGGGTCAGTTTCCTCTTCAGAAATGCACACGAATCTGCAGTCTGTTGGGCATCTTGATTATTTGTTTGTGTTTCATCTTTCTCAAGAGTCATAGAAAGTAAAGAAAAAGAGGGTGATGAGTGATGGAAGGAAAACATTTTTTCTTTTTGATAATTTGTAACTATTTGTTAAAAAAGGATTCAAAGATCCCCAAGTGTGAACAGTCTCAAAAGGGCTTTTTGCTGGCTGCAGGGACCTGAGAATTGAAAAACAGCTGTGAAACTTTGAACCCTGACTGGAAGGTCCTGGTATTAACTGTGGCAAGAAAACAGGGGAGCTAATCTGTAATCTCCTTAGATGGAAGGAAGGAAGGAAAGAAAGAGAAAAGAGAAAAAAAAATCAAAGATAAGCAAAGAAAAAAGAAGAGAAAATATAAAAGAGGGAACTAGCTTTGAGTCCCCACGGAGACATATACTGGCAGGAGACACTGTGCCTCTGGTTTGATCTTGCCCCCTAGCTCCTGGTCCGCTGGAGCCTGGGACATTGGAATCTGCCACTATTAGTGTGAGGGTGACAGGGAGGGAGGAAAGGGTGAGAGTGGAAGTTTTGGATTCCACTGCTTAATCTGTAGATTCAATGTAATGCCAATAAAATCCCAGCAGACATTTTTTAGTAGAAATTGACAAACTGATGATAAATTTCATATGGAAATGCAAAGGACTTAGAATAGCAAAAACAACTGAAAAAAAAAAAGAACAAAGGTAACTGATTTAGCGTATATTATAAAGCTGCAATAATCAAGACAGTATGGTATCAGCATCAAGAAGACAAATAAATCAGGGGAACAGAATGGAGAATCCAGAAATAAACCCACACATTTACGGGTAACTACTTTTTGATAAAAGTGCAAAGGTAATTCAGTGGAGAAAGGATTATCTTTTTAACAAATGGTGTGGAAACAAATTAGAGATCCCTATGGAAAGTATGTGCTTCCATTTATCTTTTATATCTTATTAAAAAGTTAACTCAAAGTGTATCATAGACTTAAATGTAAAACCTGAAACTGTAATAATTCTGTAACAAAACTAGAGAACTCCTTTATGACTTTGGGTTAGGCAAAAATTTCATAGATAATTTATCCCAAAACATAATCTAAACACACACAAATTAATGAATTAGACTTTCTCAACACTAAAAATTACAACTTTTTGAAAGATATGCCACCGCCTGAGAGGAAATAATTGTGAAACATATGTCTGATCCTGTATCTAGATATATAAAGAACTCTCAAAACTCAGTAATAATAAATAAACCAAAATTTTAAAAGTGGGCAAAAGATTTGAACAGGTACTTAAGCAAAGAATATATATGGGTAACAAACACATAAAAAGGTGCTCAACACACATGAGCATAAACATGGGAACAACAGGCACTATAAACTACTAGAGGTGGGAGGGAGGGAGGGGAGTGTGGGTGGAAAACTACCTATTGGGTACTATGCTCACTACCTGGATGACAGGATCCATACCTCAAACCTCAGCACCACGTAGTACACCCATGTAACAAACCTGCACCTGTACCCCTTGTATCTAAAATAAATGTTGAAATAAAAAAAAGATACTCAACATTATTAGTCATTAGGGAAATGCAGGTTAAACTCACAATGAGCTACCTATACAAATCTATTCAAATTGTTAAAATTAAAATGATTGACCTCACTAAGGGTTGGCAAGGACAGGAAGGAACTAGAATTCCCAAACATTGTAGATGGGAATGTAAAATGGTACAAGCACTGTGGAAAACAACGTAGTAGTTTCTGGAATAGTTAAAATTTTACCTACTAAATCATCAAACCATTCCACTCATAGGTATATGAAAGGAAAATAAAAGCATGTGTACATAAAAATACATGTACATAAATGTTAATGTCAACCTTATTTGTAAGAGTTGAAACTGCAAACAACCCAAATGTCTAGCAATAGGTGAATGCATAAATAAACTGCGGTGTAACTGTTGATAGGATGTAAACTTGTACAGCCACTATAAAGAACGGTATGGAGTTTCCTCAGAAAATTGCAAAAAGAACTACCATATGATCCAGCAACCCCACTATTGGATATATATCCAAAGGAGAGGAAATCAGTATATGGAAGAGATAGAGTATATGGAAGAGATCAGCATATGAGAGAACACTCCCACGTTGATTGCAGCATTATTCACAATAGCTAAGATGGGGAATCAACCTAAGTATCTATCAACAGATGAATGGATGAAGAAAATGTGGTACATATACACAATGGAATACTATTGAGCCATAAAACGAATAAAATGCTGTCTTTCACAGCAACATGGATGAGTCTGGAGGATATCATGTTGAGTGAAATAAGCCAGGACCAGAAAAATAAATACAGCATGTTCTCACTCATATGCAGAAACTAAAAAAGTTGATCTCGTAGAAGTAGATACTAGAATAGTGGTTATTAGAGATTGGGAAGGAAAAGGGAATGGGGGGATAAGGAGAGATTGGTTAAAGGATATAAAATTACACCTAGGAGAAAGTATAAATAGGAGGAATAAATTCTAGTGTTCTGTAGCACAGTAGGATGGATATAATTGACAATAGTTTATTATATATCTTTGGATAGCTAGAAGAGAGGATTTGGAATGTTTCTTGCACAAGAAAATGATACGTGTTTGATGGATATTAATTGCTCTGATTTGATCATTATACATTGTATGTATCAAAACATTACTATGTACCCCATAAATATGTACAATTATTATGTGTCAATTAAATAAAAAATAAATTGTAGTATATCCATACAACAAACACTACTCAGTAATTAAAAAATTAACTATTGATATATGATACAACAGAGATGAATCTGAAAATAATTATGCTGAATTAAACAAGGTTGACCTCCTCAAAAAGAATGTTTACTGCATGATCTCATTTGTCTAAAATTTCAAGAAATGCAAACAGATCTTTTTGTTGTTGTTGGGGGACAGGAAGAAGGAGGGATGGAAGGTGGGATGTGGTGGGAGAAAAGAGACCAACAAAAAGTAAATAAGGAAATTTTTGAGAGTGATGAAGCACATATTTTACATATGGATATCCAATTCCATCTTGATTGTGGTGATGGTTTCTTGGGTGTATATATGTCAAAGAGCTTATCAAATTGTATATTTTATTTTATTTCATATTTTTTTGAGACACGGTCTTGCTCTGTCATCCAGACTGGAGTGCAGTGGTGCAATCATAGCTCACTGCAGCCTTGAACTCCTGGGCTGAAGCAATCTTCCTGTCTCAGCTCCCAGAGTATCTGGGACTACAAGTGCACACCATCACGCCTGGCTAAATTTTTATGTTTGTAGAGATGGGGTTTCACCATGCTGCCCAGGCTGGTCTCGAACTCCTGGACTAAAGTGATTCTCCCACCTTGGTTTCCCAAAGTACTGGGATTATAGGTGTGAGCTACTTCACTGGGCCCAGATTATGTATTTTAAGTATGTGGAGTTTATTTTATGTCAACAATACTTTGTATAGTTGAAAAATAAAAGAATTATATTATGTTTAAATCACTAGTATGGGCTTACTCTTATTGGTTTAAAATGTGCTTTTCTTGCCTATAATCCTAGCACTTTGGGAGGCCAAGGTGGGAAGATTGCTTGAGACCAGGAGTTCAAGACCAGCCTGGGCAACTTAGAGAGATCCCATCTCTACAAAACATTTTTAAAAATTTGCCAGACCACCTGTACCTTTAGTCTCAGCTGCTCAGGAGGCTGAGGTGGGAGAATCACTTGAGCCCAGGAGTCCAAGGCTGCAGTGAGCTATGATTGCACCACTGCACTCCAGCCTGGGCAAGAGAGCAAGACCTTGTCTCTGAATGAATGAATGAGTGCTTAACTGTCTGTTTTTCATTTAACACTTTGTGACAGTTTAAGTTGACAATTCCTTTAGTGTTAGTGATATTTAAATGTTTTTAGACATTAGATGTTTGTTATATGCAGACTTAAAAAATGATGCAAATGTCGAAGGACCAAAATTTCATGAGACAGACTGTGAAATAAAGCAAGATCAATGATTCATTAAATCAAAACTTTCTCTGCACAACATAATAAAAAGTGGAGTGTGATGTTCTGCTTTGTAGTAGTATTGAAAACTGTTTTCTACATTTATTCATTTGTTCCTCAAGTATATATTAAGTGCCTCTTTTCACTTAATATTTAAAGTGCAAAAAAAGAAGTTACTAAAAAAGGAAACTTCTAGAGGGGTTCATATTTTGATTACAAAGCTGAGATTTATGTACATAATTAACAACTAAAGGAAGTCTTTAGCTGAGTTCAAGAGTATGGTTGTTAATGTTTGTTTCTTATAAGTCTTAATTTTTGAGGTATTAATTGAGAGATCCAAATTCCTTCTGCAGAAATAATGATTTCTCTTATTTCGGGTTTTTACATTAATCTTTCGTGTGTGTGTGTGCCTGTGTGTATGCGTGCGTGTGTATATATATTATAAATCTACTGTTTATTTTAGTAATTACATATAGGGATTATAGGATAAATTCTACATTTATTCTCTTTTTTAATAGTTTACCTAAGACTTGATTTGAAAATTGCTAATGCTGTTTCTGGCCTAGTCATCCTCATTTGGAATTATGGCAGTAATGTTCAGTAATATTAACAATTTTTCTAGATATTATCTCTCTGGCTGGGAAGATTTTCCATAGATGATTCATGTAAAGCTTAGAAACTGAAGGTACTTTCTGAAGAAGCATTTACCTTTTTTACTACTCTTATTTTAAGTGACTTTACAGTGACTATTTTTCACGATGTACATCTTTAACATACTGCCCTTCCTTCCTTCATATTGCATCCTTTTGTATTACAGTTCTGTGTAGTCAGGGCCAGCCATGGGGCTGAGCCTCTGTGCACTTACAACTCCCAGGCGAGCTGGTTGAGAAGGAAGCGTCCGTATTTATATCTTGGCACCACGCAGGCCTCCTGAGGTCCTAACTATGGCTGTTTGCATTGTGCAGCTGCTAAGCAGATTCTTGGACTGCCTGTTTCTCCTGTAGACGCATATTCGTGCGTGTGTATTGTGCCAGCTGTGGGTAAAATTGTGAAGTAGGAAGTTTGCCTTTTGCACCTGAATGATCATTTTGGCAGTCATTTCTGTCTCCAACTCAAGGCTCGTTTTTACTCCTTTCTCAACCCACAGTTTTTGTGCTCTGTTGTTCTTATTAAAACCTGCTTTGTGAAAAAACCTGTTATCAGCCTCATTTAATAATGTGAATTTAAGTCAACTTCTCCTTGAAGTATATGCATTTTAAACTTTATCCCTGAGAGTGGTGTGAAAAGCTTTTCTTTTCTAGCTGGATTTTAGGCTTTGGGAAACAAGTAGAGAGAAAGAGGGTGGGAGAAGGGAGTACTTACTTGATGCATCTGAAATCATGCTGTGGGTCCGTGGTTTTCCAACTGTTTTTAGTCACGTATCCCGTTATGCTGAAGCTCAGTATCTAAGATTGGTTTTACAAAATGGAGCTGACTGGCTGAGACAGAAATGGAGGGTTCAGAGGCCCATTTATTCACCCTTCCTTTTCCTGGGGCTCCCCACCAGAGACCATCCAAGAGACCTCTGTGGATCACAGTTTAAAAGCCAACTATGGACTTCTGGTTTCTGCCTGGTTTGTAGGAACCTGACGCAAGAAGTAATATCCAACATCTTAACTTTTCTTGAACCCATCAGAGAGCTGATGTTTCAGGGAAACAAACTAGCCTAAAATCCAAGGAAAACCAGGCACCTCCAAAGAAAGACTGAGCACAGGCCTGGGCTATCTGCTGCAGAATTCAAGAGGAAGGCAGAGCTGCCATAGACACAGGTAAACTGAATTCAGATAAAATTGCTAACAGATTGCTAAAGGCGCATGTGTGAGAGGGTGAGTGTGTAGGACCAAGGGGAGTCGCAGACACAAGGGACATCAGTGCCCACTTGGAGGTGCTCCTCCATGAGCTTCCCTGGGAGCTCACAAGAAAGGTTGGAGGCAGAGAGGGAGATCTGGGAAAGCCTGTCTTGCTGGTGTAGGCCTGGAGGAGGGGAGGAAACAGTCTTGGGCCCAGACTTTTGGGGGTCTTCTACCACCACACAGGGGACAGAACCCACTGAGAAAGGCCAGCCCTGAGATAGAGAGAGCCAGGGCTTTCCTAAAGCTGAAGTGAGACCAGGACAACAGAGGACACCAACCAGCCACACCTCGGCCAAACTTAAATCCTCATGTTCAACTCACTCAGTATTTCAGGTATCTGTTGCAGTGCAACAAACCACCTCAGAATTTAGTAGCCTAACACATAAGCAATTATTATCTCTCAGAATTCTGCAACCGGAGCCATCTGGGATGTTCTGTGATTCTACGTGGTATCCGGGATGTTCTGTGATCCTATGTGGTATCTGCTGGTGCCAAAAAAGCCCCAATGGCTTCTCTGTTTATATAACGGGCACCCCAGTGGGGCTGGCTGGAATAGCTGCAGGCTGTTTTGGGGATGCTTTTTCCCTGCCTCTGTCTTTGGCTTTCTTGGTTGCTTCTTCCAAGAGCAAAAGCAGAAGCTTCCTAGCCTCTTAAGGGCTAGACCTGGAGCTGGCCAACACCATGTTACTTCCAGTGCATTCTCTTGGTCAAGACAAATTACAGGGCCAGCCCAGAGACAAGGGAAAGAGAGTCCGCCTTTTGATTGGTAGAACAGCATGCACATATAGGGAAGGGGAAAATCATTTGCAGCCTCCTTTGTAGATTATCTACCATATTTAATTTGCCACACTTTATTTTTCCTGCCTCTGTCTTTGGCTTTCTTGTTCTCCTCTATCTATTAATAGTCTCTTCCTAATTCTCCACCCATTAAAATACACCTAATTCTTCAAGGTCCAACCCAATGCCGCTACCTTCATGAAAAGGCTGGGTATATAATTTATCATTTAAAAGGGATGCTTTAAGAGTAAAAGGGGCCACCGAAAGGTCAACAGGCATAAACTGGGATGGTTCCTGGCAAATGGGGACATATAATAACTATTCATGAGTCTCTCCCTGATTCTTCTATTCAGGAACAATCTTTCCCTTCTGCTGAATTTGTTCTTATCTCTGATGGTACACATTTTATTCTTCCTAGTATTTTGAGTGCAAATAACTGTCAAAGCTCTCCTAAAATGTAAATTCCTAGAAAGCAGATTCACTGTCTTATTTGCCTTTCCCAGAGCCCTTGGCATAGTGCAGTTGAGTAAGCGCTCAATTATGAATTGGACAAGAGGGTGGAAGACAGAAGCACCAGCTCTGATGTTCTTAGGTTATTCAAAATGTCTTATAGAATTGAATAGCTCCACTGGATCTAAGTACTAGTAATTATACATCTTTTACTAACCTTTGATTGAACATCTAGGCAATGCAGTTCCTTCATCTCAAACAGGGGGATATCATACTTGTGTTACATATGTTATAGGGATATTATAAAAGGCAAAGGAAATGTTGTAAGCACAAACATTTTGAAATATTATGTAAAAACACTTCTACAGATACAAGATGATATTATTTCAATTTATTTATTTCTAAAAACGGCTCCAATTGAGCAGTCTGGATAATTTCTTCATCCATCGCTTTTTTAGTGGAAGTTCAGACTTTAATTCTCTTTTTCCAAAATTCTTAACTCTAGTTAAGATAAAGTAGGGGGACAGTAGGTCAGAAGTAACTAGATACAAGTCTCAGCCCAGCCATTTCCGTCGACTGCTGAGCATGTGAGCACTGAGCGTCTTTGAGTCTGTTTTCATATCTTTAAAATGAAATAACACCTACTCAGTCCAAGGGTTTAGTGTGAGACTCAAATTGAATACATATGAAAAATCCTTCTAAAATAAGAATAAAGGGTCTTATTTATTCTTATAAATAAAGGTCATGATATTAGTGATTATTTCAGAATTATCTGTTCTATGGTTTTTTGCCTGGTATTTGGTTGTCTATCTATTGTCGTGTGTTTTTATATGAATTTGGAGCTGGAATTTTTGTGTCTCAGTGCTTCAAATTCTCAAGTGTCTGGAATTTCTATCTTTTTTAGAGAAAGAAACCATTTTATTTCTTACATTTTACACAAGCACAGGCTGTGAAGCAGAGTGTTTTTTCTCTTTCTCTCTCAAAGAACAGTGTCAGTGCATCTTAAGCAAATATATAGACAGCTAAAACTACTGCAGTACAAATGACATGAAGGACTTCAGGCATCCTCATAACCCAGAGTTACATGGTTTCAGATTAAGTAAATGCTATTGTGTCCTTAAATCCTTGCTTCAGCCACCTGAGAGGTCTGCAGAAGCAGATGACAGTGAAGGTGCTGGAGGTGGGGCCAAAGCTAGGACTTGTCATTAACCAGCAGGGCCATTTCTACTTCACACTCTATTCTAATGCTACTTTCTTGTTGTCTGTCATGTGGGGATAATATTTCTGATTTCATGCCAACTGCTCTATTGTCAGCTGCTGGGGATTCTGCTGAGTGATGCATCATGTATCCCTCCTCCTGTAGAAATTCAAGGGAAATTGCTCTCTCACCATCACAACATGGTTGAAGCCCTTAAGCCGGATTGTTTACACTCTGCCTCCATCCTAGGATTATTTGTTTCCTTCCTTGCATCGCTTTGGGTATTTGATGCTCTATTCGAATCATTCATTTTCCCTCCCTCCTCACTCTCTCCATTTCAGATGCTCAACATGGAATTCCTGTCAGAAGTCTTTTTAGAGTGCTTCTCCAAAGCTCTGAGGACTTCTGAATTATAAGAGTTCATGAGGCCCAAGTTGTAGTGAAGATGCCAGTCTGTCTGCTGTAGCAGGATTTATTTTAAGGCATCTCTGAAGCTTTTTGTTTTATTCTACTCAGAGTCAAGAGAACCCCTCTTGGGGACAGTGAAATATACTCAGGCACATTTCTCCTGAGCACATGTTTATATTTTAGCGTGAAAGAGCCCCCTAAGCTTGCTAAGAATTTATATAGCAAAGATTGCAATTTCTCAAGTCCCTTGTAAAGCCATTATGGTTCATATGACCTCTGGGATAATGCACATCTTAATGTGCTGCAGAATATCAGCGTACACATTTCTTGATCAGAGTAGGACTCTACTTAGAATTTCTGATGTGTATATGCACATGTCTTCCTCGCTTTTTTTCTCTCTCAAGTAATAGGACCTATACCCTTCAAAAAGTCATAGTGTCTTAGAAGGTGCTATTTTAGTTGTGTAGTAGAGATTCTTTCTGCTATTCACTAGGAGAAGTGAATATTTGTTTTTCCATTTATTTATTTCTTCACTTATTTTACACTTAAAACATTTAACCATTATGGGAGGAAATCTTTCTAGAATAAATGTTTTTCCACTTTTTAAACACACTAAAAGTGGTTTGATTTTTTTTGATGACTCAGTTCTTAATTTCTGACTGCAACTTTTCTGAAATTGATGTCAGCAGAATAGTTATCTACTGCATATTAATAGGTATCTTTAGAAAAACAGTTTTCTGTGATAAAGTAAATTGGATAAATACTAGGTAAACAAAATTAGGCAGCTTTCTTTTTCTTTCCAGATTATTTTGAGCCTTTACCATGTGAATGTGTATTTTGAGTCTCTGCAGGGGGTTATGGAATGGAATTTTTCTCAAATATAATGGACCACAGAACCCCCTTTGTGTTACATTTATTATAATTCCTAAAGAAAATCTTTAGAACTTTTTGGAAAAAAGTTGCTTTAGTGTGATAGCCTCTCAGAATATCAATATGTATGGGATTATTTGCCTCTGTTTTCAATTACCCCAGACTGCTGCTGAATTTTTGTCTCCTTTTAAAATACATTTTCCACATATTCTTGTTTTCTGCGGTTTTCATTTGTCATGGTGAGTGCTTTGGTTTCTCCTATCTGCCTGATACCATCCCCTTAGCCCACACCAGTTATGATACAGGTGCTCATATAATTTATCATTCAAACCGGAATACTTTTGGAAGTGAAAGAGAACTTTGTTAATAGTTATGCTGGAGTAGTAGCTGTAAACTGTGACCCTCCAGGGCAAACTGGAATTGTCACAGCTAATATAAAATCTAATACAAACTAATATAAATAGTAGAAGCATTTTATTGGCTCACATAAATGAAAAGTTTAGAGGCTGACTGGGTGCTATTGTGGCTTGATCAGGGATCTGGATTCATTTACCTGTCTCCATGTGTACAGATTATCTTTGGGCTGGTCTGCATCATGATACAAAATAATTGCAGTATTTTTAAGTTTTACGTCTTGACAGCCAGTTTGCACAGTTTGTCATCAGAAAAGAGAACATCTTTGTCCCAGAATTCTTAGTAGAAATCTTGAGCTTGTGCTGATTGGACAAACTCCTAAACCAATCGCCAAGGCCTGAAGAATTCAACTACTTATTGGTTTGGATATATTGCAGCAATTAGTGCGGAATGGAGATGGGATTACTCTGCTATTACCATGGTTGACAGAAAATATCCCTGGAGGTGGGACTCTATCCCATCCAGATAAAATGGCTGCTACATGTTGGAGGCTGGGTAGAATGGATATTGGGCAGACAACCGCATTCTCTAATATACATCCCTTCTTTATTTGTTTCCTCAGCTCTGTAGGAGACTTGGCAACCAGCTATCCAAGTTAATTAGAATTCTCTGTAAAATAACAACAAGTGTTCAAAAGGCCCTCCTGTAATGAATGTGCATGAATACTGGATTTGTCACATCTGTTTGGGATATTCAGAGGTTTTCTGCTTTGTTCCTAATTTTCAATTGTGTTCTAGATAGATGAGGCCAAATGACTGAGCAGTAGATAGATGAGGTAATTAAGAAGGATTTGGCCAATAAATTACTGAGAAAATATTAAGAAATACATCCTCTAATCAGGTTGTTTTTGACCATTTTATTACACAAGTAATATATGTTCATTGTTTAAAAAATAGAAAGATAGATAACCTATTTGAAGATAATGAAGAGCATTTGTAATCTCATAGCTCTGACTTAAAACCCAGATTAATTTTTAACCCCCTTCTGAAATAAAAATTGCCTATTTTTATGTAAGTATTTCTGTATGGAAATGGCAAGTCTATTGTGTCTTTGAAAATTAGAAACAGCAATATTTATTTTGTGCTGCACCTGATATTTTCTTTCCTCAACAAATGTTACCCAAATTATGTGATTTGGTAATTTATAATATTGCCTGACTGATATTTCAGCTACCTGTTTTTTCCTTCTGTGAAATGCAGATTGAAAATAATAGGTTTTCTCAAAAAGGTGAAAATGTTTCTTTTAGACATAAATTATTTTCTATTTACAAAGCTGTTATATTTATTCAGCACATCTCAAAGGAAAATTGTTTTCAAAAATGACTGTTTTCAGAGACACATTTCTTCATCATTCCATCAGAACCTTATAATGAATTTGATGCAAATTGCTTTTGAGGGGTTTATCTCTCAGTCCTAAATATATAGGAGCATGTTAGGAATTGCGTGTCTGTAAATTTGGGATTCTAGGTGTGATGCCTGAAAAGAGACTGGTATAGCTGAGGATGGCTATGCAGTCTGTGATAAGAAAACAATTCACAGCCCTAGCTGGCTTCTGCTTCTCATGCTGTCTCTTTACCTTAGCAGTTCTGAGTCTCACCTTGCTTATCTGCAAACTGAGGATAATGCCATTTAAACTTGAAGGTTTGTTTCAAGAATTAAATAAATCATGGCATATGAAGCTCTTGTTACAAGATAGGGAGTTAATAAATATGCTGTTGCTCTTAATGGGCAGGTCCTAAGTGATGGCTTAGAAACCTAAGATTGGAAGGCATGTTGGAGATCTTCTGTCTCAACCTCCTAACAATGCAAAAGTTTGTCCTGGAACACTCCTGGAAGATGGATCTTTAGGCTCTCATTAGATAACCCGGGGATCCCACTGTCTCAGAAGGCAGTCTGTGCATATTTTTGGTCAGTTCTAATTCTTAATGATAATAACACACATTTTATTTGTGGTTTACGAAATGCTTTAACATTCATTATTTTAACTGACCTGTATCATAATTCTGTAGGGTTGGTAGAACTTTTGGAAGCTTTCCTTATGATGAATACAAATCTTCTCTCCTACAGCTTGTACTTATTGATCCGCAGAGATATATGGAACAAATTTCACTGTGATAGTCTTTCAGATTTTATCCATTCAACAACTGTTTATTGTATGACTACTATGTGCCACTCACTTTTCTAGGCAACAGACATAGAGTGGTGAGGGTAAAACAGTCTTGTCCCTGCCTTCCTGCAACTTGCAGTCTAGTACAGAGATCTGTAGACTACAGCCTTCAGTTCAAATCCAGCTCACTGTCTGTTTTTGTAAATAAAGTTTTATTAGAACACAGCAAGGCCTGTTCTTTTGCTTTTGTTCTACAACAGCAGAGTTGAGTAGTTGCAATAGAGAACTTAAAGCCTAAAATATTTACTGTCTGGCCCTTTAAAGAAAAATGTTGCTGACCCCTTGCCTGGTGGATAAGGTAAATATTAAATTCTCAAATATGTGAATAAATATGTGATTTCAAATTTCTGTAGTGCAAGATGCTATGAAAGAATAAGAAGGAGAACCTCATTTAGACTGGGCAGTAAGTGAAACCTTCTTGAGAAAGTAGGATTTAAGTTGGGCCCTGAAGGACAAAAAAAAAAAAATGATCAGAGGATATGGGTGTGAGGATTAAATATGTAGAGGGACGACCTGCATGGAGTTCTGCAGAAGGAAAAGAACATGGCGTATCTGAATAAATACAGGAAGGCCAGTGGAGCTGCAACCGAGGGAGGAGTGAAGGTGAGTGGTTTGAGGTTCAGGTAGAGAGGTAGCAGGGGCCAGGTCAAGCATGGCCTTCTAAAAACAGTGTTCTTTTTCTAGGGTCACTGGGACAATACTGAAGCATTTTAAGTAGATTTACATTTTATATCAATTATGGGGAGATGGGGAGGAGTGGTTGCATTGGCTATTTGGTGGACTGGTTGCTTCCATGTGTTGAGTAAAGAGGGCATGGAATCTGGGATGACTTCCAGTTATCTAGTTTAAGCAGTGGGGTGAATGGAGATGTCGTTTATGAGATGGGAACTCCGGAGGAGAAGCAGAATTCGTAGGTGATGATGATGATTTCAGTTTTGGAGATGTTGAGTTTGAGGTGCCAATGAGATAGCTAAGTACAAATGTCAAGAAGACAGTTGGATGTGGCACTCTGGAGCTTGGAGGAAAGATATGGGTAGTAGGTATAATTTAAAAGTCATCAGTATTTACAGTTCTTTGAAGCCATGTTGGTAAGTGAGATTGCCTAGGGAGACGAGTACAGGGAGGAAGGTACTAGGCCCCAGTCCTGAGAACTCAAGCATTTATAGTTTGGGAGGAGGAGGAGTGGAAGCCTCCAAAGGAGACTGAGAAGGAGCAGCCAGAGGAGTAGGCAGAAACCTAGGAGAGTTGGGTGTTCCTGCACTGGGGGGAGACAGTGTTTCTGGAAGGAGGGCTGGTTTTATATGTCCATGCTGCTGCTCAGGACTTGTGGTATGGGGCTCGGTGTCCCCACTTTCTGCACTCAGATCTTGTTGACAGCTCTTGGGTTAGCTACAAGGAGGAAGTGAACACAACCTCACTGGCCTATTCTTTCAAAGTTTTTTCTTCTGGCTAATCATCTTGATTTCTTTCTGTTCTTTCTCGTATCTGGTTTTGAAACTCTAACATTCTTGTCACTCTCCCTAAGTATATTCTAGCATGTCAATGGCCTTCTTAAAAGTGGCATCTAAAACTGAACTCATTACTTCCTGGTATAGTCATAGTTGTACGTAATAAAAAAGGACTACTGTGTTTTCTTGCCATAGTCATTATTATTTTTTTAAAATGTGAGTTCAGATTGCTTTGGCTTTTGGGAGAAGCTGTATATAATACTGTTAACTCAGATTTAGCTTGAAGGCAAGTAAAACACCTATGTCTTTCTAAACACGAATTGCTATTAGGTCAGATCTTATACTTGTGCAGTCAATTGTTTGAACACAGAAACAGAGAATTCAATTTAATCCACTATGTGTTGGCTCATTCATTTAAATTTTTTTCTTTTATATTACCTATCCTCTTAGCTTTGTATTACTCATCAATTTCATAAATATATATCCTTTTATCTTCATCTGAATCACTGATTAAAACCTATAGAAAATTAGAGCTTGGAGACAGTCCCATGGTATACCTATAGAAACCTTGCCTAAATTGACACCAAATCATTAAGAAACACCCTCTTAGGATAGTGGTTCAGCTGCCTAGAAATACGCCCTTGCATTCATTACACCTCTCTCTTTAGTAAAAGCTTAATGTGGAGATGTTATTTGAAAGTCAAAAGAGAAGTAATTGGGATGAGAACTGTTGAAATGCTGCTGTATATGTTGGGCCCTGATATTTGTTATATTAGCTAGAATTTCTTCAGTATGGACTCCAGGTGCAGCTTATACTATCTTAAAGAGAGTAGCTATTGATTTCCCACACTCATGTATCTGTCCTTTTACTATATTTAAAAATGCACAGACTTTATTGAGTAGCTCTCATTGAGTCCTGTGATTTGTCTTGGATGAGGATTAACAGGTTGTAGTCTATTTCAATAATATGTTCAGGAGCAATGAAGGACTTTCACAATGTTGAGCAGTCTATGGTCAGTCTTTGAATCCACAAACAGAAACCATTTTGGGGCCAACTATAATTCAGCATGGACTGCAGGTGTTAACACTTCTTTAAAGTCTGCATCATGCTAAATCACTCTGAGAATGATAGTGGGTAAAAATGTGCTCTTTGTAGATAAAATTTTATTCCTAAATAATAAAAGATAGTACTGCTTCCTAGCTGTTTTGCTTTTTAACAGCACTAAATAACTCAATACAGCCTTCAGATGAGTTGCATGCGTGGCCTCCTGTCAGTTAATTGAAAGATAAGCATCTTCCTCCATGTTGTTAGCAAAGCAGGTGAAACCAGTGGCTAATTACCCTCAAAAAGAAAGCTAAATAATCCCCTCTTAAAATCTTCAGCAATTACATATACAATATCAAATACATTACTTTTTTTGCTTGATTCCCAGGGGAAACAATTTGTAGCTAATTCAGTTGGGGGACACAAGAGGATGCGGTTTTCTAAAATAAAAATCATGATTAAAATAGCCAGCTGGTCTTGATCCTGCACTTAAAATATTTCATACCAAAGTCATTGCTATCCTATTTTGATATAAAACTCCCATGTCTCAATTGCTTAGGCCCTTGAAACAAATACACGATTAATTCTTGAAACACATTTTATCTCACATTTGCAGGTTTTCTTATAGTGTACTTTTGTGTCAAGGTGAAATGACTTTTTTTCCTGGAGAATGCAAGGGATCAGGTACTTTAATTTTTATAACTATAATGTGCACATATTGTTAGTGAAAGCATATGGATTTAAAAACAATATTACTAAGGGCAATTTACATTTGTAGATTCTTCTAGAATCTTTTGCTGTTATTAGTTACAAAATTAATAGCATCTATAGTTTCTTTAGCACTTACTGTTTGAACACTGTGCTAGCACTTCCTGTATATCACACAGTCCCTTGAAAGGAAGGCATTATCATTTCAGTTTTCCAGGTGAGAAACCTGAGGGGTAGGGATGTTAAGTAACTTGCTGAAGGTCACCTATCTAGTATGTTGCATTGATGGATTTCAGATCCCCTCCTTTCTAATTCCAGAGTCTGGGCTCATAACCACTGTGCCCGACTGCTATTTTATAATCTCTAATTTTATGTGTCTTTTATTGTACATTAAATAACATTCTTTTTTGAGAGTAAGCAGAATGTAAATAATGATATATTGAGTGGCCTTCTGTTAAAGTGAATTCATAGCCTTACTGTTGGAAGTCTTTAAGATAAACCTTTACATGCAATATGGTGGATGGATTTGAGACTTGCTTATCCAAACTCCACATTTTTTTCCCCAAAGAATGAGCTATTTCTGCAGGTTTTCTTTCAGTTTTTAATTTCATTTTTCTGGGTATAAACTGTACTTTGAGCATGAACGAGGCAGTACCCCCTTTTCCTCCCATCTCCTGTGCACATATGAAAGTTGTTAGCATTTAGACTGGCACTAACTTTTCAATGACTAGAGTGGGATTTGATGGTATTCTGTCATTTGTCAAAAAGAAAAGTTTAAATACATGTATATTATCCTATGTCATAGAAGCTTTTATTATGATTGATTCCTTCTGAAGCAGTATACTGTGCAGATGTTTTATTCATGAGTTGTTATTTCTGCAAAAACTCTGTGGGTTCCTATTTCATTTTCCTCAGCTGAATATGCCATGATTTTTTGTTGTTGTTGTTAAATTTATCCTTATACAGGCAATATTATTTCAGAGATGTTGATGCACATTGTAGGCCTAGAACACAGCTGTTTGTAAAATTTAATGATTGTGGACTGCAGTTAAATTCCCACAAGTTGATAGTATAGATATCAAAGGCATTGATTATGCAAGAAAATTATCTTTGATTTGTGTGGCAAGACTGCTGTCACACCATGACCATGATTTTCCTGTGGCGGCAGGGATGTTGGTGGGGATGGCATTGGAAATAAGTGACATATGACTGATAATAGTAACAAGAGGAACAACAGATGTGTAGTGAACTCATCTGTCTAACAAACTCTTAGACATTGTATATTTATTAAAACAACAATTACATGTGAAAGTCTCAACACCAACATCATATTTGCCCATCACTCTTTTTTTTTCTTCCTTTTTCTTTGATTTGCCTCATTCTTTGTTTTTTTGGGGGGGTGATGAGGGGAGTTATTTCTTTGCATTAGCTTTCTGCCCATATTAGAAATGCAATGGATTATTAAAAATTATTGAAGAGAAAGGCAGATTGTATCTATTCATAATACATATTGTGGATATTACTTTTCTGAATAAATGCTGAGTTAGAGTCCTTTATCCCCCCGATATGAATCTTGTTGCCCTGAATTTTGGGAGATACATATTGAACACTGGTACGGAGTGTTCTTTTTTACTTCTTGTGTATTTGAGTGGTTGTGTATGTCTGACAACAGGAAGAAAATCATAATGATGTAATGAGTTATTTAAGGCATTTTTTTATCCCTCTACCCCGTGCCCATCACCACTGTGCTCTCCTCTCTAGTGAAAGTTGTTAGCATTTAGACTGGCACCAACTTTTCAATGAATAGAGTGGGATTTGATGGTATTCTGTCTTTTGTCAAAAAGAAAAGTTTAAATACATGTATATTATCCTATGTTATGGAAGCTTTTATTATGATTGATTTTGTTCTGTAGTTTTATTTCCCATTCTAGACATTCAAGGGAAACTGAAGGTGAGCAGTGATTGGCCAAACTCTACTTAAGCTCTGAATTCATCAGAACTAGAGGAAACATTGCCCATGCACGTATTTGCTGTACAAAGGCAACAGATTGACTTTATGACTTTGTTCATGGGTAAACGGAAAAGCAACGCACACACCATGATCAAACAAAAGCCCTTTTTTGTTGCTTATCTCTGCCTTGGGCCAAATTATTTCCTCCATCCCTCCCTTTGGAGCCTGCTCCCTTCTGTCCTTAGGTTTGTGCCAGCCAGTAGCCTCGTAGGTGCACTAGAAATTACCCTCAGATGAAGGACGTCAATGTGGCTTTTAAAATGTTTATTTTTTATTTTTTTGAGACAAGGTCTTGCTTTGTTGCCTAGGCTGGAGTGCAGTGGCATGATCACAGCTCACTGTAGCCTTGACTTCCCAGACTTCAGTGATGTCTCACTTCAACCCCTCCCCCACACACCTTTATACCACTCTGGTAGCTGGGACTATAGATGTGCACCACCACACCCAGCTAATGATTTTAATTTTTTGTAGAGACAGGGTCTCACTATGTTGCCCTGGCTGGTCTTGAACTCCTAGGCTCAAGTGATCCTCCTGCCTCAGCCTCACAAAGTGCTGGTATTACAGGCTTGAGCTACCATGCCTCGCCTGGCTTTTTTGTTTAATGTTGGTGCCTAGCAGCCTACTTGACTGGACACAGGCAGCTGTTGGGAAAGTGGTTTTTCACTTGCCTTTGGTGCTTGTATTTTTTTCTGACTTGTTTCTGGATGTCTCTTTCTACCCCTTTCCCTATATATTTATTTACCCTTACTGTGTCAGGTCCTTAAGAAAACTGGTGCTGTCTTTCCCGTTAAGATGTATTAAAAGCATTAGGCATGGCACATGTATACGTATGTAACTTACCTGCATGTTGCGCACATGTACCATAGAGCCTAAAGTATAATAATAATAATAATAATAATAATAATAAAAAGAAAAAAAATAAATAAAATAATAAAAAATAAAATAAAAAAACCAAAAAAAAAAAAAAAAAAAGATGTATTAAAAGCATTGATGCTACCTAATCCAGTCCTCACCTTTGAAAAGGCGAGGAGCTGGTATGTGGATATTATGCATGGAAGTCCAGGGCAATGGAGGTTTAAGGTTTAACAGGCAATTAGATGATTGGATTCCTTTTCTGTACTTGGTCAAAGAGTCTTATATAAATGTGATGTAAGTCACTAGTCTTTACCATTGGTGTAGTTGTTAAGTATACTTTCAGGTCTTCCTTGTTCTGTTTTAATGCTGATGTACCATTTACTAACTCTGTGACTCTGGGCAAGATGGATAATCTTTTTGTGTGGCAGTTTTCTTGGCTGGGTTTGATAATGATACCTACCTCCCAGGAAGGTCGTGAGGAATCTCTTCTTCCACATGTGAGAATGCCTAGCGCAGTGCCTGGCACTCAGTGAGCACTCAGCAACGACAAGTGCAATCACACAGCAGTGGCTGTGGTTGGTGTTCCACAGGCTGCCTGTGTTTGAATCCTGGCTCTGATACTTCTAGTCCTGGTAGCTTGACTTCATTTTTCTCTTACTATAAATTTCTATGCAAATAGTACCTTCCTCATAAGATTTTTGTGAGTTGTAAAGAGATCACCCAAGTTAAGTGCTTAGCACAATGCCTGGCCAAGTATAAGCACACAGTGAATGTCAGATGATATTATCATTGTAGTGGATTTCCTTACTGTCTTTATATTTCAGAATTTTGCTAGTGGCATAGTTTTTGACATATCAACAACATATCTGTGATGGCTGGAAGATGTTATCACTATATTCTTCCTTTTCTATGCTCCAAATTTAGATTAGCTGTGGAAGAAGGGATGGAAAATTAGTTTTTAAAATGTTTGAGGTTGTTTTCTAAGGTATTTGAATGTTATGAAGGGGAGAGGGCAGCAAGTTGTAAATTTTCTATGTGGTCTGAAGGCTACTTTCTACCTCCTGCTTATCACTGCTTTGGTCAGATCCTTATAGAAAGGTAGAAGTTCTTTCATATTTCCTGCCCACAGTGACAAAAGTTGATGTTTTATTTTTGTCTTTTTTTTTTAAGTTAATGCAACAAAGTTCATCTTACGACTTTTGAAAAATGCTCTCATGCACTGGAAGATGGATTTCCCCATTGCTTTTATTTCTTTTATAGTGTATTAAATTTTTTGCTTTTTCTGTTATGCATACATTTCAGTATTTGTTCATGATTGTGCCTTATCTTAGATAAGCTTGACCAAATAAGTCATATACTCTATATTTATTCAGTTTTCTCAAAATGAATTTCATTCCCAACTCTATAATACTTTTATTTCCCTTTAAACTTTAAAAAAAGTTATTTGTAATGGGTTTTGCTGTCATATGGTGCTCAACATTTAACTCATGTTTTTTTCTGTGGTGTCCCAATAAGATTATTTTTTTCACTCTTTTCTTTAATTCCCATCCAACCAGGGTCATGGATGGATTGCCTTTCAGCATGTTGTACTTCCTTCCTTTCTATACTCTCCTCCTTTTCATGGCTAGCCTTGTTGATGATTTTGTAACAATGGAACTCTATCTCTTTCCTGGAGTCCTCATCAAACTAGGTCTTCATCAAGCTCTGAGGGGTATGATTTTAATCATTGAATAATTTCTTAATTTAATCCAACTCAATTTGCCATCCAGGCGATTTTCCAGACTTAGAATCTCAAATCCTTCACCTACCAAGTTCTCAGGGTGACTGTTACAACTGGGGCCTGTCCAGTAAAAATGTAGTATCTGCAATGTGCTATATAATTGAAAGCTAGTGAGTAACCGGCTGGTGCTTTTCAGCCAATTAAGAGATTTTAAGTGTCGTACTGTACTCATTTTGTGGTACAAAATGGTCACCCAAAGAGATCAGGTCCTAATTCATGTAAATTGTAAATTTTACCCTATTTAGATAACCAGTCTTTGCAGATTAGTAGTTAAGGATCTTGAGATGAGATTACCCTGGACTACCAGGTAAGCCCCTAAATGCCATCACAAATGTCCTTATGAGAGAGAGTCACAGAGGAGAAGGTGATGTGAAGACGGAGGCATCGGTTAGAATGATGCAGCCAAAAGCCCAGGAATGCCAGGGCAGCTACTAGGAGCTGAAAGAAGTTGAAAGGGCACCTGGAAGAAACGTGGCCCAGTGTGATTCCAGGCTTCTAGTCTCCAAAACTGTGAGAGAATAAACTTGTTTTAAGCTACCACATTTGTGGTAACTTATTATAGTAGCATCAGGAAATTAATGCATGTCTACTTTCTTTTGATAATTTCATTTAAAAATAGATGGGAGAAAGAGGGAAAATGGTAGGAATTTTTTAAATTTATTTTTATTAATTTATTTTTATTTATTTATTCATTTATTTTTGGAGATGGAATCTCGCTCTGTCGCCCAGGCTGCAGTGCAATGGCGCATCTTGGCTCACTGCAACCTCCACCTCCTGGGTTCAAGCAATTCTCCTGCCTCAGCCTCCCAAGTAGCTGGGACTACAGGTGCACACTGCCAAGCCTGGCTAATTTTTTATATTTTCAGTAGAGATGGGATTTCACCATGTTGCTCAGGCTGGTCTCGAACTCCTGAGCTCAGGCAATCTGCCTGCTTCAGCCTCCCAAAGTGCTGGAATTACAGGCATGAGCCACCACGCCTGGCCAGAATGATCATTTTTAAGATGTCAAAATGTATTACAGAATTAACAGTGTAGAATTACGTAATCAGGAAGTTAATTGGAAAAGTATTAATACTATAAATGAAAAAACATAATAGTCTAAGTACAACAATTTATCCATTCCTTTAGCAATAGTTGGACACTTAGAATGTAAAACTGTTCAAACAAATTGGTATATTGGAGTTTGGGTAGAAAGAAGGACGTTGGAAAAGGAGGAAAAGAGGGTGAGATGATATATTAATATAAATTACTGAAAGGTGGTGTTCACATTGAGAATTTTTTCTTTAAGTTGCATGTTTAGGGTTTTAGTGCTCAGGAGGAAAGAAGGCCAGTGTTGCCCTTCCAGACCATCGCTGCCATTTCCCTGTAATACATCATGTGTAGAGGAACCTAATGTCTGCCGTTACTCAGCCAGGGGAAATAGAAGGCATAAAGCAAGGAAAATCCAAGGTGCTGCTGGGAGGCGGAGAGGCATGAGTGGTGGTTGACTCTTCTCCAAATACCCTTCCCTTATGGCAAAAAGCCAACTGTGATTCTGATTTCACCCTGATAAGTACAAAGGACTTCTTTACTTAGAGAAGTCTCTGAAGTTAAATATTAAAAGCAAAGGAAAGAAAGGAAAGAAAAAAATAAAAGTAGATAAAGAAAAGGAAAGAAGAAAACCATGGTGTAATTCTACTGGATATGTCTGGGTTCTCTTAGAAATGATTGCATGATTATCTAAAAATGAGAAAAGAAAATAGATGTCCTGAATCATGAACCCAATTAATCATATGTGGCTGTTATAAGAAAGGGAAATAATGGTTTTTGTTTCTTTAGATGGATTAGAGAATTTTAATGTGCTTTGTTGTATGAATTGCCTTGTGGAAAAGGCCAGTATTATCTCCTGTTTAGCATAACAGAACCTTTGTGAGAAGTTGAGGAAGTTTGCGGAATCAGTGTGAGATAATGCACTACACCAGCATTCTGTGTTCCGTTACCAGTGTGCGGTGTTTACCACCTATTCTACTGGTATAATTTGTGGCAGTGTGTCACTTACATCGTTTAATATTTAGGTCAGTGAATTTCAACATGAAGATTTGCCAATTCAAATATGTTGCTTCAGGTTGTCTTCAGTTTTTGACAGATTGTACAATTCACAAACACTACGTTTTGAGTGGGAAAAAATAGTTGTGCTACAATTCTTTTGAATAAAAATTAGTTGCATCTATCATTGCTCTAATAATAGCGAAAGTACTGCATTTCTTACAATTGAGTTTGAATCTAATATTGTTTATTCAATATACAGTACTTTCAGGACTCTAATCCTCACATTTTTCTCTGGATTTACAACTGGGTGCGTATTTTCATCGGGATTTTTTTTTTCCTTTTTCCATGTGCAAAGCTCTCTATGTTGTGTTGTATTCAGCTTGGTTTTACATCTGAGTGAACATACTCTTCTTCTGGGTGGAACAATGTTTAAATGACTGGTAGGGACAATGGAAGGTTGGGACCTGTCAGGTGTGATATGCTGGACACGCTCATGGAATGTCTGCAGATAGAAAGGAGGAACCGGGCTGGCTGGTTGTGCAGACTTGTGAAAAGCCAAGGGTGTCTATGAGAGAGTCACAGACTCCAAGGCTGCTATATATACAGTGGGATGCAGGTGAGACAAGAGTGAGTGGTGGGGTCTTTGGGGGTCTTGAGAGAACACACGCGTACTCCATCCTGTGACAGCTGCTGTTTAGCTTCAATCTCTAGTTACCATGTAGGGATGCAGGCACAGAGTTGCTGGGTCTTCCTTTTCAAGAGAAAACACAGAGAAAGCCTTTAGGTAGTATCCTGATTATTATGTTTGGATAATTAATTGAAAACATTTAAAAAGACTACAGAGGATCACATGATGTGAGCCAAATAATGCATGTCTGGGTCTGTCAGCTTGTGACCTCTGGTCTACGCTGGTTGAATGTACTGATAAATGTTCTGTAACCCCAGGGTCTCACAGAAAATATTTATTGCCTTGCATCCATTGCCTTCTTGTCAGTGATGTGCATGGATCCTTATGCTTTTTTCCCCTCTTTCTTTTACTCCTGGAGCCTATGAACAGAATTTAGATAGCCCACAAGCTCTCAGTATAATTTATGTGGGGAAGCACGGGTGGAGGGTTGGCCCTTTTAAGGCAAAGAGCTGAGCTAGAGCAAATCTGGAGAGCCAATCAGAACTCTTTCCAAAAATATCTGGTAGGACCAGAGCTAGTATAAACAAGTATAGTAAGACAGGGATAAGTTGAACTGGCCTGGAAGCATTTTACAAAAGCACAGATTCGGACAGTCTGACATAATTGCTAAGTGAAGATGGTTTCAGAAATATAGGTAGTCTGATTTCTACCCACTAGGATAAGTTGCCAGATAAAATACAGGATACTCAGTTAAATTAGAATTTCAGATAAATAACAAATAATGTTTTAGGATAAGGATATCTTATGGAATATGTTACCCAAATATTGCATGGGGCATCCTTATCCTGAAACATTTTTCATTGTTTATCTAAAATTCAAATTGAACCTGACATCTTACTTTTTTTTGTATTTGCTAAATCTGACAGCCCTATATCATGAACTTGGGGAAAATTCAGAGTCAAGCCACAATATCCCAAATCTATATGCCAGAAAACAGAGAAGAATTGTAACAGCTCCTTTCAGCAGTGTTTGCACTGGTTGTCTGCTGTTGAAGTGTCCTCGTGGACTTGCTGATGTTGAAGTATCCTCATGAACTTGCTGAATTTTAAAATCCTCTTTACTAGATCTGCTGCAGGTGAGGAGACAGAACAATCTAAATTAGAGTGCAAAGCTAACATGGATGGAAGTTTATAGAGTACAGTTCAATTGCCTCTCCATAATTAATTGAAAGCTCTCCAAAGGGATGGCATTTGAAAGATGTTTTGGAGGCAGATAGAAATTGTTGGTTAGACACATTAGCAGACACACAATAAGAGTAAGTGATTAGATAGTAGTAGCGGCTAATGACTGGCTTCAAGCTTCTTATTCTTTTCCTCTCTTTATTTTTTCTTTTGGGTGTTTTCTCAAGTTTTTTCTTCATTCTTATTCCATTTTTTGTTGTGTAAAGTCTGTTTTATATTGTCATTGGTGAGAACTTAATTTATTTTAAAGCACTTTTTAATTTTACTACCTACTTTTCTTATTCTCCTGTTATTCTTCTTATTTTTTGAGATAGGGTTTCACTTTGTTTGTTTCCCTGGCTGGTCTTGAACTCCTGGGCTCAAGCGATCCTCTCACCTCAGCCTTCCAAGTAGCCAGAATTACAGACATGTGCTATGGCTCCCAGCTTTCCTGTCCTTATTTAATGGAGACAATGTGTTCTTGAATCTTGGTGGGAGCAGCAAACACATATGCACTATGTATGACATGCCTCATTGTAAAAATACTCAAGAGGATGATTTTGTAATTTTGTATTAAATTCTTAGGGAAATGTCACTCTTATGCTGCAGATTTGGTGAGAGGTTTCATTTTTTAAAATTGTTCAGTAAATGTAGAACTCACCAGGTCCGGTGTTGGAGAATAGCTGAAACTTAAGCATGACCCTTTTCTCTATTAGTCTTTCTGTCCAGTGGTTGCCAAATGCATCTTCTGAGGTCTTCAGCTGGATGCTGTGTGGGGAACTCATGCCCCAGTTCCTGAGAAATGACAAGTCAGTGCTGGTTCTCCCTTCTTTATTTTAAGTGAGCAGCCTCTAGCACATCTTTCTGGAAGTGTAGAAGGTTTTCCTCAGGTTTGGACCGAGATGTGGGGATGGTAAGAACTTCTTTCAGTAGGTAGATTTTCACGTGAATAAGTGAAAGGGTGAGGGGGATCCACATAATTCCTAAATATTCAGGAAAGTGGAAACAATGGGGTATGGTTTTTGGTAAAATTCCAATCTCACATCACTCTGTCTTCCAGGATGGGTCAATCTCTATCTTCCCGGCACCAGTTGCTTCATTTTCTCTACATGCCATTTTTACCCCTGTGGTCTGGGAGAGGGGCTTCAATGGGTTTGGCCTGGGTTTCTCTATTCCCTTGTGTAGCAAAGGAGCGATTGATGAAGTGAAGATAATTGTGGTGTAGAAGAGGTGATTCTCTGGGGCTGCTCTTTAGACTCCAAGGCCCTTAGGCAACGGAGACAGTCAGAGTGTCTCAGTTCTGCTGTGTTGGCTCAGGTGTTGGCTGCCTCTAGAACCTTTTTGTGCAGTCAGGCACTTTGTCTTTTTTTTTTTAATTGTGAAAGAGTTTCAAATTGTTAGTTCGCATTTTTAATAGCTTTATTGAAATATAATCTACATAACACACAATTCAGTCATTTAAAGTGTGCAAGCCAATGACTTCATTATATTCACAGAATTATGCAATCATTATCACATCAATTTTAGAATATTTTCATCATTCTAAAAAGAAAACCTTGTATCCATTAAGTAGTCACTCCTTATTTTCCCCTCCCCACTCTAAAAGTCTCTACCCCTAGACAACTACTGATCTACTTTCTGTCTCGGTAGATATGCCTATTCTGGGCATGTCATATAAATGGATTCATACAATATGTGGTCTTTTGTAACTGGCTTCTTTCACTTAGTGTTATGTTTCATTTTTATTCCCAAAGAATATTCCATTGTATGTATATACCACATTTTATGTTTTATTTATCCATTCATCGGTTGACGGACATTTGGGTTGTTCCTACATTTTTGCTATTATGAATAATGCAGGTATAGATATTCATGTATGAGATTTTATGTGGACATATGTTTTCATTTCTCTTGGGTTATATACCTAGGAGTGAAATTGCAGTATCATGTGGTAGCTGTATTTAACCTCATGAAGAATGGCCAAACTGTTTTCCAAAGCAGCTGTACCACTTTACCTTCTTACCAGCAATGTATAAGTTTCTCCATGTCCAACACTTGTATTAAGTTTTTATTATCCACCATCCTAGTAGATGTGAACTAGTACTTCATTGTTGCTTTGATTTGCGTTTCCTTGATAAATAATGATGTAAAGCATCTTTTCATGTCCCCATTTGCCATTTATGAATTTTCTTTGGAGAAATGTCTGTTGAGATTATTTACTCATTTTTATTATTTGTCTTCTTGTTATTGAGTGTTAATAGTTCTTTGTACATTCTAGATGTAAGTCCAATATCAGATATATGGTTTTCAAAACTTTTCTGCTATTCTTTGGATGTCGTTTTCACCTTATTGATGGTATTCTTTGAAGAATAAGTTTTAAATTTTGATGAAGTTCATTTTATTTGTTGTTTCTTTTGTCACTTGTATTTTTGGTGTCATATCTAATAAGGTTTTGCCTAACCTAGTGTCACAATGATTTATTGTTATAATTTCTTCCATAAGTTTTATAGTTTTAGCTCTTACATGTAGATATGATCCATTTTGAGTCATTTTTTTTTTTTGTAGATGGCATGAAAAAGGGGTAGGTCAAACTTTATTCTTGCATATAAATATCCAGTTGTACTAGAACCATTTGTTGAAATTACTGTTTTTTCCCCATTGAGATGTCTCGGCATCCTTATTGAAAATAAATTTATCATAAACGTAAGGGTTTATTTCTGGACTCATAATTCTACTTCATTAATCTACATGTCTGTCCTTTTGTCAGCACTCCACTGTCTTAATTATTGTAGATTTGCAGTATGTTTTGAAATCAGGAATTCTAAATCCTCCAGCTTTTTTCTTTGTTTTGAAGATTATTTTGGCTATTTTGAGTCCCTTGAAATTCCATATAAATTTTAAAATCAGCTTGTCATTTTCTGCAAAATAGAGATGAAATTTTGATAGTGATTATTTTAAATCTGTAGATTAATTTTGAGACTACTACCATCTTAATATTAAGTCTTCTGTTTCATTAGCAGAAGACTTTCTATTTTTTAGATCTTTGTTCATTTCATTCAACATTTTATAGTATTCAGAATGTAGATTTCACACATTTTGTTAAATTTATTTCTAAGTAATTTATTTCCTTTAGAGGCTGTAGTAAATGGAATTGTTTTCTTCATTCCATTTTCAGATTCCTCATTGCAAGTATATACTCTTTCATCATGTATGGTGTTAGCTATGAGGTTGAGATGTTAGCTATTAGGTTGAGAAATTCTTCTCTATTCCTGGTTTATTGAGTGTTTTTTTTTTTATCATGAAAGGTATTTTGTGTTGTCAGATACTTTTTCTGCATCTATTGACATTATCATGTGATTTATTTTATTGATATAATATATTACCTTAATTGATTTTCAGATATTGAATCAACTTTGCATTTCTATGATAAATTCCCCTTGGTCATGGTACAATAATTTTTACGTGGTCTTAGAGTCTTTTTGCTAGTGTTTTGTTACAGAGTTTTGCATAAGGGATAATTGTCTATAGCTTTTTTTTTCCCACTTGTCTGGTTTTGATATCAGGGCAATACTGGCCTCAGGAAATGTGTTGTGTTGTGTTCCTTCCTTTGCTATTCTTTGTGAAAGTTTGTGAAGAATTAGTATTAATTCCTCTTTAAATGTTTGGTAAAACTCACTGACCTAGCCATTTAAGCCTGGGCTTTTCTTTGGGGGAGGTTTAAAAATTACAATTTAATTGCTTTAGTTGTTATAGATCCATTCAGATTTTCTATTTCTTCTTGGATCAGTTTTGGTAGTATGTATCTTTCTAAGAATTTGTCCATTTAATCTAAATTATCCAATTTGTTGGCATAGTATTTTTATAGCATTCCTTTATAGTCCTTTTTATTCCTGTAAGATTGGTAGAAATGTCTCCTTGTTCAGTCTTGATTTTTTTTTTTTTTGAGACAGACTCATGCTGTCACCCAGGCTGGTGTGCAGTGGCATGATCTCGGCTCACTGCAACCTCTGCCTCCAGGGTTCAAGTGATTCTCCTGGCTCAGCCTCCCGAGTAGCTGGGATTATGGGCGTGCACCACTATGCCCAGCTAATTTTTGTATTTTTAGTAGAGATGGGGTTTCACCATGTTGGCCAGGCTGGTCTCAAACTCCTGACCTCAGGTGATCCACCTACCTCGGCCTCCTAAAGTGCTGGGATTACAGGCGTGAGCCACTGTGCTTGGCCTGATCAGTCCTGATTTTAGCAATTTGAGTCTTTTTTTTTTTTTCTTGGTCAATGTAGCCTAAAGTTCATAAATTTTGTTGGTCTTTTCAAAGCTCAAACTTTTAGCTTTTTGGTTTTTACTCTTTTTAAAATTATTTTCATTTTATTAATGTTCTAATTTTTATAAATTTCTTCCTTCTGATTGTTGTAGGTTTAGTTTCCTTTTCTTTTTCCAGTGTCTTAAAGTAGAAGGTTAGGTTATTGATTTGAAATATTTCTCCTTTGTGATATAGGTGTTTCTAGCTATGAATTTCCCTCTAAGCACTGATTTTGCTATATCTCATAGTTTTTGGTATATTTTAATTTTCATTAATTTCAAGATATTTCCTAATTTCCTTTGTGATTTTTTTTTTTTTTTTTTTTTTGAGACAGGGTCTTGTTCTGTTGTCCAGGCTGGAGTGCAGGAACACCATCTCAGCTCACTGCAATGTCCACCTCCTGGGCTCAAGAGATCCTCCCACCTCAGCCTCCCAAGTAACTGGGACCACAGGCGCGCGCCACCACACCCTGCTAATTTTTTGTATTTTTGGAATACACAGGGTTTCACCATGTTGCCCAGGGTGGTCTCAAACCCCTGAGCTGAAGCAGCCTGCCTGCCTTGGCCTCCCAAAGTGCTGGGATTATAGGTGAGAGCCACCACACCTGGCCTTTTTTTGACCCATTGGTTATTTGGAAGTATGTTTTTAAAATTTCCACATATTTGTGAATTTCCCAAATTTCTTTCTGTTGTTGATTTCTAATTTTGTTCCACTGTGGTCAGAAAATATGCTTTGTATAATTTCAATTCTTTAAAATATATTTTTAGGATTGTTTTATGGCCTACCATATGGTCTAGCCTGGAGAATGCTCTGTGTGCACTTGAGAAGAATGCAACTCTGTAATTGTTGGGCAGAGTGTTCTATAGATACATGTTAGGTCTAGTTAGTTTATAGCACATGTCTTATCTTTTTAAATAGATTTACCAAGCTTTGTAATCAAGACTTGTTGATAATTAAATACCTCTGAAAAAGCCACCTACCTATTTGGCTCTACATTTTCTTCCTGAATTGACATGGTTCCAAACACACTGATATTGGAATTGTATTTAAAAAAAAAAAAAAAATTTTTTTTTAAACCTTCACATTGTTTTTCTAGGGTACAGGTATTTAGCTTCCAGTGGGAAATGTGATTGCCAAATGCAGCCTGCTTCTTCATGTTCTGTTACTGAATTATCTTAAAATCAATACAATTACTGCTTCTCTAAGAATTGTGCTGCACATGGAGGATAAATTCACAGTTTTAAAGGAGATTCACAAATTTTGACGTTCAGAAATTATGCTTTAATTTTTTGCAATTGTTTCTGGATATCTGCATTTGGAGGCTATAGCCCTTCCTCTGAATAGGATTCGAGATTCAACGGAGTGCAATCTATGCCTATTAAGGAAACATACCCAGAACATTCTTGGAAATGTGAAGATTGTAAAAGTATCTCAGCACTACCATGAAATGCCTGTCTATTTAAGTCATATTTTGAGTGGTGTTTCAATGTGTCCTCTTCTGTGAAAGCATTTTCTCTTTTATGAAACTACTAAAATTGAAGCCATTAGTGTTGTAAATCTGGAATCCAAGTTGAGATGGCGTCTGGCTGAATACACTCTAGAGGATAAAAAAATTGTTCAGTTTGACAAATGACAGGGTTTTCACTGATATAGTTTACTATTGATTAAAATATACTTATTGCTAATTATATTTTTGGGTGGACTAAATTTTTTTTACACTGCTTTTATATCACCATTAAATATCCAGCTGTCTCTATTTCAACACTGTTATTAATAAATCATTTGGCTTTCATAATGTAAATGTGTGAATATGTTGCACATTATTGAAAAATTGGCTGTGCCCAAGTTTTCTCTATGTTTTCTTGTATTCTTTTACTCAGAAATAATGGATGTTTGCAGACATGAATAAAGTATTTTGATTATTCTGTATTTTACTTTGACCATTGTCATACTTATGTATAACTACTTGATTTTTCCTTACTCAGCTATAGGGAAGAAATATTTCTTTCCTCTCCTGCCTGCTATGGGAATGCCTTATTCTCCTGAATTTGCAAATGAAGCTGTGTCTCTAATCATTACTAATTTGATTTTTTCCTATTTTAGGTTATTATGTTGAGTTTACATAACTTAAGTTAAAAGCTGATAATTCATTAAATAGTATATCCTTTTTTTTTGAGGCGGAGTCTCCCTGTGTTGCCCATGCTTGAGTGCAGTGGCGTGATCTCAGCTCACTGCAAGTTCTGCCTCCCGGGTTCATGCCATTCTCCTGTCTCAGCCTCCCGAGTAGCTGGCACTACAAGCGCCCACCACCACGCCTGGCTAATTTTTTGGTATTTTTAGTAGAGATGGGATTTCACCATGTTAGCCAGGGTGGTCTTGTCTCCTGACCTCGTGATCCGCCCGCCTCGGCGTCCCAAAGTGCTGGGATAACAGGTAGTTTGTCCTTTTTTTTTTTGAGACGGAATTTCGCTCTTGTTGCACAGGCTGGAGCGTAATGGCGCTATCTCGGCTCACCGCAACCTCCACCTCCCAGGTTCAAGCCTCCCAAGTAGCAGGGATTACAGGCATGCGCCAACACGCCCGGCTAATTTTGTATTTTTAGTAGAGACAGGGTTCCTCCATGCTGGTCAGACTGGTCTCGAATTCCTGACTTCAGGTGATCCACTCACCTCAGCCTCCCAAAGTGCTGGGATTACAGGCCTGAGCCACCGCGCCCTGCCAAGTAGTTTGTCCTTTAAGCAGACCTCCCTCCTAGACTGTTGTATGTTATAGTTAGATACATTTGATTGCTTAGTGAGAAGAACAGATATGTGTGTGTAAAATGGGAATAAACTGCCTTCCTCAGGTTGTTGTGAGCATTACATGAGCCTCATGGCTAGAAAGCGACTAGTAATGTGCTTGGTATACAGAATACTCAACACTTGTTTGCTTCCTTCTTCCCTCTTTTCTCTCTTTTCCATTGGTAGATGAGTGCCTTAATATTAGTAGCTTTATATTAATTACCTATGTATTTTTCAAATCGGAGCCAGAGCTGGAACCTAGTCAGTGTTAAATACATTAAATACATTACTACTTAATTAAATGTCTCTTGAATAACTGGATAAATGAACAAACCATACTATTTATCAGAATTTGAAACAAGAACCAAAATTTCTAAAACATAGAACCAAACTCAAGCAGATACCATTTAAAAATGTAAGTTCTAGAACATCAGAGAAGTAGCAGAAAGCTATGCATATAGTGAGTGCCTAGTAAAAACCTTTCCCTGATACTCAGAACAAATCCCACCTCCCTAGATCTCTAACTTTTTGGAATTTGAGACAGTATTTTCTTCATCCTTCTTATGTACCATCCCTTTTAATGAATTATATTTAATATGTTGCTAGTCAGGAATATCCACCTTATAGGAATCTTAGAACTAGCATTAACGCTTTCATTTATTTTAATTCTGTGAAATCTTAACAAGCAACACTGAATTGTCTATTTGTAGTATTATCATTTTTCCTTGGAATTTATAATTCCTTTTAAATCATTTACAGTTTTCTTCCCTGCCTCCCACTTTGCAGCAGTCAATAGAGCTGATTGTATTTATTTCTGCAGTTGTAACTCAAATTCCATTAAAGGTTTTGGTGCCATCAGCCAGATCATGTTGGAGCCAGGGATTCCATTTCCTATAAACAACTTAATATCTTCCATTATTTTTCTTCCTTGTGTACTGACAGTGTTTATTGTTGTTCCAAAGCCAATTTGAAGCTTAACTTTAGAAACATTATATATTAATCTGACCATATTTGGCTTTAAAAAAGTCTCTATGAGTGAGATAAAGATTTTCTGTTTAATGATGATTAATAACCTATTTGGATGGATTCATCTGAGGAACTGAAGATAATTTTGCCATCAGGCCACTTGTATATGGGCACAAACCAGATGGGTCTTACTCCAATCTCTGAAGGCACAGACCAGACGCCCCCTTAATTGCTTAGGGAAGAATTGTACAGCCATGGCTTCTTCCCAAGGACACAGTGATCTTCACTGTGATAACTCCCAAATTTGATGCTTTTCAACAAGGCAAGAAACCTCACCACATTCATTCAGTAAAAAGTTCCTATGCTGTGCCGCAATTGGCTACCCAGAGTAGCAACAAAGAAGAAGGTGTCCAGTGAATAAGCTTGGATTTTAATTGTGAAGCTGCAGCAAGTTTACACACAAGAGTATCAGATTAACACAGAAATTTGGAAATGTTAGAACTTTGGTTGGAAATTTCCTGTGACCCTTGGGAATGACAGCTTTAGAGCCAGGATTGTGTGATTCACAGTATAGTCTTCCACAATCTCCTGTCTCTTTTGTAAGGTGTCCTATGAGACTAATAATATCTTTCTTAAGGGACTGTTGAGAAGGTGGAATTTTGCACTCGTCTATAGTAAATGCTCAGCAAGTGGTAATTAAGAAGAAACTATGTTTCTGGAAATATTTGTAGATGTAAGTTATGATCAGCATTTAGCTTGCCTATCCATTGTTCTGGTTCAAAGAGTTTTGCATGTTAGCCGATCTCAAAACTAAACATCTTCCATTATAAAGCCATCAAATCATTCTTTCTTTATTGAGAGTTTATCAATAAGCATTTAACTTAATTAACTCCCTCTTGAATAACTGGATAAATGAACAAACCATATTATATATCAGAATTTGAAACAAGAACTGAAAACTCCTAAAACATGGAACCAAACTCAACCAGGTATCATTTAAAAATACAGGTTCTTAGCTGGGTGCGGTGGCTCACACCTGTAATCCCAGCACTTTGGGAGGCTGAGGCGGGGATCACTTGAGTCCAGGAGTTCAAGGCCAGCCTGTGCAACATGGGAAACCCCGTCTCTACAAAAAATTCAAAAATTACCCAGGTGTGGTGGTGGATGCCTGTAGTCCCAGCTACTCTGGAGGCTGAAGTGGGAGAATCACTTGAGCCCAGGAGGCAGAGGTGCAGTGAGCTGAGATTGTGCCACTGCACTCCAGCCTGGATGACAGAGTAAAATTTCCATCTAAAAAAAAAGAAAAAGAAAAAAGAATTTCTGGAATATCAAAGAAGTAGCACAAGGCTACGTGAATGCCTAGTAAATATTTGCATGTTTATCTGTTTATTTATTTATTATTATTATTTTTGAGACAGGGTTTCACTCCCATCACCCAGGCTGTATATTTGCCTATTTATTGATCAAGGAATAAGTGGCACCATTAGATTAAAAGAAAGAATTAACTAGCACTATTATTTTACACTATCAAGAAAGATTATTGTTTGGAGTCCTTTCTTAATTACTTATTGATTTGAAGAATTTGCTACTAGAAGAAACTCTTAAGTTTATTTATTGTTTCTCTTGTCACTTGTTTCTTTTGTCCTCATCTCTAGTTTTATAAATGAGGAAACAGAGACCTTGGGGGCTAAATGACTTGACCTTAGGTAACTACCTATTGACTGAGGCAGACCTGGAAATCAGGCTACATTTACTGAGGGCGCAAAGAAGGGGAAGTGTTCATTCCGTGGCCTTCCCAGGGTTTTGCACGTGTTCTTGTAGTGCTGTTGACCGGGCATTCCTGAAAGCATTGGTTGATAAGAGTGACAGAGAAGAGAGGGGCCGAGAAGGGATGTTTTGTAACTTGCTAATTTTCACTGGACTCAGGGAGAATCGGAAATGAGTGAGTACTACTCTTTGGTGACACACTGTGGCCTTAAGACTCTCTTAATGAAAGGTCAGCTTAGCAAGCTGTTGAAAAAACCAGGCTCAAGTAATGCTCCTTTGGAAAAGATATTGATTGGGGTGGAATACTTGCAGTTGGACTCCAAAGATGACCTGTGGTGTTGATGTGGGTAGATTTTCTCTCTGGCAGACATATCTCTGTTCCTTTACATTTGTAAGGCGAGACACTACTCTGCACTCTTGCTCTCCAGACAGCAGAGAAGCTTAGCATTCTACACTGTCTGAGACTTGTGTGGAAGGAGAGAGAATGAGTAGGTTGATAAGAAGGCAAGGTCTAAAGGACCTCTGCTGTCAGAAAAGTAAAAGCCTGGATTCCCATCTCTCATTGTACTTTATCTCAAGAATTATTACCATCTATCAGTATCATTGGTTCTTTCAACAAGTACTGGCTGAGTATTCATTACCAGTCAGGCACTGTTCTAGGTGTTTGGGGTATCACAGTGAGCAAACCAACAATAACTCTTGTCTTCATAGAACTTACATTCTGGTAGCAGGAGACAATGAATTATGTTTCACCCTCCCAACCTGCTCCGTTGATATCCTGTCTCTAGGTTCTTATTCCTCACCCTTTCCTAGAAAGCTCCAGGAGTTCAGCTCTATTCCCATGTATTTCACCTTCTTCTGACCCCTGATTAGGCTTTATTTTAAGAAAGAAGGCACACATACTCTTGCTGAATCCTGTATTTGCCCAACGGACCCTAAACAGGTAAAGTTCTTATGTACTGTCTCTTTAGATTTATATGATGTCTCTGAGCTTCTTAGAATTTCTATTAGGAATTCCAAGTGTCTCCAAATGGTTTTTAGATAAGAATTTTGCCACACAAGTGTAACACTTGCTTGGATTGTGATGTGCATTCAGAAGGAGCATAGGAATCAAGATTTGTGATTGAATTAAGTAATGTATTAGATTTAGGTCCATTAGGGGCAGGGCATTCTAGGCTGGAGAACAGCATATCTCAAGGGCAAAAATCAGGATGAGAAAAAGTAAGCAGCACATTTTAAAAAAGATGACCCTGAATTTTAGACACAAAACTACTAAGTACTTTTAATCAGAATGAAATCAATAACTGTTACTGCCTGTTGACCAGAGGCACATGAATTACAGTGATGGAGTTGTTTTTCACTGTCCTTAGTGAAGGATCTACAAATGACATGCCATCTTGATAAAACAAACCAAGATTTTGACGTACAGTGCTGTTTTAGGGCAGGATGAGATGTCTCAGAGGTAGTAGGTGTTACTGAAAACATCTTTTGTCTTTGAAAACCTGAGTGGCAGTGCTCATTTTTCCACTTTAACATGATGAGAGAAAAATTTAATCTTTAATGATCAGTCCTTATTTCTCTAACTGTTCCCAATAGAAGGGTGATTTAGCTTCACATTTGAAGCTAAATCCAGGAAGTTGAAATTGGATCAGATACAATCAAGGTGTAAATCAAAATGTCTTAGAGCTCTATGATAGAAGGAAATTTAAACAGTAAAAATTTTGTTTTAAAAATAATTCCTGAGGTGTTTAATTATAGTAGGACATTGCTGATATCACTTATTTAATTTATTTATTTATTGTGTAGGTTCATTATGTTTAGATTTTGAACAGCTTTAATTGCCTTCTTGTGAAATATTTTCCAATGGTGGCTGCCACAATATATCTCATACTACAAGCTCGTCTTACAATATAAATTGACATTCTTTCCATCGATTGGTTGGGCCTATGCCTTTCCTCTTTGAACTTGGGCTGCCTTTGTGACTGCCTTGACCAGTAGTTGGAAGCGATACTATATGACTTCTAAAGCTAAGTCATAAAAATGCCATGTACTTCTTCTACCTTATTCTTTAGGCATGCTGCTTGGAAACCAGCCAGCATGCTGTGAGAAAATGTGTATGTATATGGGCTGATGTCCCAAACCAAGGTCCTACCTAGCAGCAAGCATCAACTCAAAGAGTGAGTAAGCTTTCAGATGATTCTAAGGCATAGAACTACCTCCTCCCCACTGTCTTTTAGCCGCCCCAGCTGACAATATGTGGATTAGAGAGGAGCCCTGCCTGGATTGCAGATTCATGAGTAAAATAAAATGATTGCTGTAGTTTAAAACCAAGTTTGGGATGGTTTATTTCACAGCAGTAGGTAACCAGAATGCATGGCTAGCATATCCAGACATAAATAAGCCTTATTAATAACATCTCTATAAGAGGGGCTACTTACTTTGACTGAGCACACTAGGGAAGAATATCTTGACTCTAATAGCCAAAGTTCATGGGATCTAGTCAACAGATAATATGATCTGGATGGGTTTTTAGTGTGGTCGAGAGTGAGACTATCTACACAGCTCTCTCACCTTCTAGTTCCTGGGCAAGTTACTTAGTTTTTTCATCTATAAAATGGGGATAATCGCAATATAATTACCTCATAGAGTTGTTATGAGGATTAAATGAGTTAGTACCCGTAAAGCTCTTAGAAGAATACCTGGCACACAGTAAACACTCAATAAATGTAAGATACTTCAGCATCATTATGCCTCTGATGTTTTATGAAGACAATCTAAAGATTTGTTGAGAGCAATCAACCCACAACTGATTATGATTACCTTGTAGCTTTCTACATGTTCTTACATATGATAAATTGGACAGGCTGTACAGCATGGCTTTTGAGACTAGTTCCAGATTTATCTTCGTCAGATGCTCTGATGAGAGTCTTTAATCAGTGGGGTCAGGGAAGTAATTCTGGTCCAGACTGGATTTTTTCTGTGCTTTTGCAGTTGCTGGGAGGTCTAGGTTTTGCTGTTTCCTCATTATAACTATGTCTTCCTCTTTGCTTATGCTCTTGAAATACAGTCTTTAAGTATAGACTAGAGGCTTAATTTGTCTGTGGATTTCTAAGTGTGGCTTTGCTTCTCCCGGGTTTGTTCTGCAAATTGCTGGCTGTGGTCACAAAATGCTGTATCTCTAACCTGAACATCCCCATCTTTGTTTTCTTTGCTATGATCGACATCTTCTGTGTGCTGCAAAGATAGGAGTCGGGTTTTAAACCTCCCTTGGTGGGAAGAGGTGCTTCCTGCCTGAAGTCAGATTTGAAAATAGATATGCCATTGTGCAAAAACAGACACCAGGATAATTCCTGGGCAATGCTGTTAAGTATACCCTCAGTCTCAGCAGCCAAGGGCAATACTACTTAATTACTTCATGCACAGTACCCTGTAGGTTACACAGATGATACTGGCTGATGAAGTGTATGCATAAAATTTAACTTATTGGGCTTTTATTTCAGGTGTTTTCTGAATTATTTCGAAAACATAGATACAACTCTATCAAATATATATAAAACACAGGGAAAATATTTAAAACTTTGTTGATTTTATTATTAAGGTACAGTATATAAAAAAGCTTTATCAAGATGCAGTTATTAAAATAATTACCTAAAGTACTTTATTTTAGTGAAGAAAACTTGCTAGTAAATTGGGATTTAAAAAAAAATATTGCTAAGAGTTAAAATTACTTAAACATGTCCATTCATTGTCAGTAAGATTACAACTGGTCTTGTCATTAAATGTTAATAATATTTTGATTTCTTAATAATAACAATACCTTATATTTATATGGCATTTTATAAGAACAGAGCACTTCAACACAGCTGAGTAGGAAAATTATAGTTTTTGTTATTAGTCTATTAATTTATAGAGAAAACTGCTCCAGCCAAAGCTGGAAAAGGAGTAAATTAGAATTCCACTTGGCTATAAATAACAGGACTCAAAGAATGTTTCTTTTTCTTTTGTAACAAAATGTCAAGAGAAAGGCAGTCCAGTGTTGGGGTAGCACTGCCATAATGCCATAAGGGACCCAAGTGCATATAGGTTTTGTGCTCATGGATATAAGATGATGGCTGTAACTTCAGGCATGACATCTACATTTCGGGAAGGAAAAAGGGGGAGGGAAAGGTGCCAGAAGCTAATGAAAGCTGATTTTGTTCCTTTTTATCAAGAAAACTGTAGCTTTTCTAGTAGCCCTATTCATTAAACTTCTGCTTACATCTTATAACTCATATGGCCCCTACTAACTTCAAAGGGATTGTGTTAGGAATTGTTGCATAACCTATTATTCTTCCTTAGCAGCTGAAAACCACCAATATTTATTATTTAAAAGTTCCTGCAGGTCAGAAATCCAGTAACAGCTTAGCTGGGTGCCTGTGTCTCAAGGTCTCTCACAAGACTACAATCAAGGCATCAGTTGGGGCTGTAGTTTCATTTGAAGACTTGACTGGGGGCGAACCCACTTCTAAGCTCACTCATGTTGTTGTTGGAAGAATTCAATTTCTAAAGATTGTTGGACTGAGAGCTGCAGTTTCTCACTTGCTGTTGGGTAAAGTTCCCCGTTTCTTACCATGAGGGCCTCTTCCACAAGGCAGATCATAACATGGTAGATGATTTCCCTCCCAATGAGCAACAGAATGAGAGAGAACAGATTAAATGAAACCCAGTTTATTTCAGCCTAAGCTTGGAGGCAACGTTACAACACTTTTGCCCTGTTCTATTTGTTATAGGTGTCACTAGGTCCAGCCCACGCTGAACCGGAGGGGAATATATAAGGACATGAATATCAGGAGGTGGGGAACGTTAAGAGCCATCCTAGAAGTTGCCTACCACAGGAGTCTAGGAAGGTGAATGATTTTAATTTTTATGTTCCCATCACACACAAAATTAAGAAGGAGACATTGGATATTGGGTATGCTGTTAGCCATTGCTATCTCAGAGAGTGAATACAGAGTACAGAGTTTGGAGACAGAAATAACTGGATATCAGTGCTAGATCTGCTAACTATTAAATGAGTTAATTAACATCTTTGACCTTCTGTTTTCTCAACAAAGTCACAGAGTTACTATCCAAATTAAATGAGATAAGACAGTATAACAGTGTTCTTTGTAAGTTCTCAATGAAAGGTGGCTCTCCCGTTACTATGTAGTGGAGCTGCAACTAGAATTCAGTTTCCTCAAAGGTAACAGCAGTGATTTTTCTCAGTGTAACACAATGTAGCCCAGACATATGAATTCTAAAATTGAGAGTGTAGAAACCTAACATGTAGGCATTTTGCTTTCTCATTTAGAAACTACTTTCTTTTCCAGTAGGCTGTCTCACCATGTAGGCAAATGTGAAGGACTCATGTACAGCAAAGCTGAGTCTTCCTGCAACTGTGCTGTTAGAATACCTACACCAATTGAACAGTGTGACTTCCTTTATTTTTGAAAAATTGTAGTTTTTGTTTATCCTTTTAAGTAGAGGCTTTATCTTTATAAACTGTCTTTGGGTTAGATAAAGGTGTATCAGAACCTTGCTCTAAAGCTACATTTTTTCTTTTCTGCTTTTCAACCTAAAGTCTAAGTTACAGTTTTGGTAATACATAGGAACTTATTCTTTAGAATTCCTTTATGTCACTTTGATTACACTGAATAATCTATCTCTATAATTCAGCATATTATTACAACAGGATCAGTTGCTTAATATTATAGTCATTTATATTTGTCCAGTTATTCTTTCAAAAATATATTTTGAGCACTTGCTTTATGCAAGGAACCAAGGAAGTTGCTATGAGGGAGATAGACGTAAAAATGTAGTTTTGAAATTAAGGAATTTACAATGAGAAAAGAGAAGTAACACGTGAACACAAATAATTATAAGAAGGTAGTTCTTTAAAAAGTTATAATAAGTATTAAGTATTAAGGAGAATTCGAGAGAGGAATGGATCACTTCCAGCTTGTAGATCATAAGGAAGATTGCTCTATTGCATGGCCAACTCCTGATTAGAGATTATGCACATTAAGCTCTTGAAAGAGACTTGCTGACATTGTCACCTTCTCCGCTTAAGTGCTTGGTTGACATAAATAGGAGCTTTGATTACTATAATTCAATTGGAATAGAAGGCCTTTTAAATCAAAATACTTAACCTCTCTGCCCTAGGAAAAGTAGGAAACAGCACATTTGCAGAAGGGATTCAGCTCTGTTATACATGGGTCCTTTAGTTGTCTAGTGGTAATTTGGCCAATGCTCAAAACATGGAAATGGAGAACAAGTCACAAGAGCAGAGGAAGATGAAAGATGCTGAGTAGACACAGTAACATGGATAAACTGAATAATCAAAACTACATCCAGTGTGGATTTGTAATAGAGGCACTATTGCATGCTGGTGAAAAAGCTGGCTCTGGAGTCAGCCTGCCTGGGGTCATCAAACTGTGGTTCTGATGCTTGGCCAAGTTAGTTTCTTCTTCTCTCAGTTTTCTCATTTATATAATAAGGATAATATTTTATTTCACAGAGTTGTTGTAAGAATTAAATGAGGTAATACATATTAATATATTTTTTTTTGAGACGGAGTCTCACTCTGTCGCCAGGCTGAAGTGCAGTGGTGTGATCTTGGCTCACTGCAACCTCTGCCTCCTGGGTTCAAGCGATTCTCCTGCCTCAGCCTCCCAAGTAGCTGGGACTACAGATGTGCACCACCATGCCCAGCTAATTTTTGTATTTTTAGTAGAGACGGGGTTTCACCATGTTGGCCAGGATGGTCTCAATCTCTTGACCTCGTGACTCGCCTGCCTCAGCCTCCCAAAGTGCTGGGATTACAGGTGTGAACCACCACGCCTAGCCACATATGAATTCTTAAAAGAGCATCTGGTGAATGGTGAGCTCTGAATATATGTAAGCAATCATTGCTGTTTGAAGTGTAGTAAATTTCCAGAATGCTAGTCACTCACATTCAAATAGAAGTACAAAATACTTTTTCAGAGGCAAAGAGATGAACTGTTTGTAGCATTTCATGTCCCCATAGATAACTGAGAATTAAACAGACTTAGCGCGTGGTACCAGATTGTGAGTCTTCTGTTCTGGCTGTCTGAAGTCTTATGAAAGGAGTGCTGCAGAAGCCTCACTGGCATTCTCCTAACATAATCATTGTAGTGTGTATTTGCTTCCTAGGGCTATACAAACTGGGTGGCCTAAAACAACAGACATTTATTATCCTTCAGTTCTGGAGGTTAGAAGTTCAAAATCAAGGTGACAGCAGGGCCAGGTTCCCTCTGATACTCTTAGTAGAGTCCTCCCTTGCCTCTTTCTAGCTTCTAAGGTTGGCCATCCACCCCTGGTGGTCCTTGGCTTGCAGCTGAATCACTGCAGTTTCTGCCTCTCATCACATGGCATTCTCCCTGTGTGTCTGTTTTCATATGTCATTTTCCTTTTTTAAGGACACCTGTCATGTTAGATTAGGGCTTACTAATGACTTCGTCTTACTTGATTACATCTGCAAAGACTCTATTTCCAAATAAAGTCACCTTCACATCATAGATACAGGTACGCATCTTTCTGGGGGATACAACTTAACCCATAACATAGTGTCTCTCAAAACTGAGGTTTGTTCAATGTGGGTTCATGGCCATAATATGAATAACAACAACAACAACAAAACCCTGAGGCTTGGAGCCCTCAGAGGGGTTGAGAGGTGTTTTGACAGGTTCATGAAGACAGCAGCTGTAGTGCTCTAACTTTTTAATGGTGGCTCATATGGGCTATTACCGTATAAACTAGGGAAGCCAACTCATTTTCACTCCTGCATTCACTCATTGAGTTTTTTTTTTTTCACCTTGCCAAAATGTGTGAATTCATATAAGAGCAAAAGTAATTTCAGAATTATCTAGTGGTAATGGTACTTGCAGGATGACAGGGGCTTTTTTTTTTTTAAAGGAGAAGTTTTGTGGCTTGGGGATATTATATAAATCCTCAAGTGGGGTCATGGGGATCAAAATGTTTGGGATTTATTGCTATACAGGAAGAAAAGTGTATTTTCTGTTTAATTCTTTGGAAAGGTCACACATGGGATCCCAGCGGGTTTAGTAAATCATATATCCTAGGGGAGGAACCCAGATGGTGTGGAGCTACTGACCTAGCACAGAGACTGGGGCATGCTGCTGGAGGCGTAAAGCTTGGCTGGCCTCTGTGGGCTTGGGCTGTGGCTGTGTCACGGTCTACCACTTTGCCATTTGTCTCTGTGGATCCTGAAAGCTGAAGATAAAAATTTTAAAGGCTTAGCTGCCTGTAATTTAAGAAAGAACTTGGTTAGAAGTCAGATCAAGTGAAAGAAAATGAAATGTCATTGCACAAGAGGAAAATGACCAATTTGGTGGAAATGGGGCATTTTTTAAAATAGTTTTTTTGTTTGTTTGTTTTCCATTAGTTATTTTTATCTACTTTTTGTCTTAGCTTTTGATGCCAATACTTCTTTTTTTGGCTGAAATCTAGTAACTTTTAATGTTTGGGACGAAAAGAAGACAGCTAATCTGAGACCAATGAAAGAAAGGAATGCAGAAGCCTGATGCCTGGGCACCATCATCTATGCATTAGCATTTCCTCCTTGGGAAAAATATTGGCAGTTTGAAGGAGACTTGAGATGTTAACATAGGTACTTAAGACAGAGGCTGAGCAGGGGGAGAGCGTGGTCATTTCAAATTATATGGTCAAAAATAGGTAAATCAAAGTTACATGCTTTCGATTTGATGTATGTGCTTTTCATTTTGGTTTATGATTCAAACCACTTACAGTTGATCTCTGTAGAAGTGCTTTTAAGTCAAACTTTCAAAAATATTAGGGAATAGTGCTTTTTAGTTATTTTTTAGTATAATAAAAAACCATTCCTTGCTTCTATGTGTGACTCTGCACTTTACATATCAAAAAGTAATCTTAAAAATTCCCAGAGTTGAGTCTATTTATTGACTCTTGTTGAGATAGTTTCTGGGTTTGGATTTAAAGTCTAAAATGTGAAACTTTATGAAAAGTAGAGCCCAGGGCCAGGTGTGGTGGTTCAGATCTGTAATCCAAGCACTTTGGAAGGCCAAGGTGGGAGCTTTGCTTGAGCTCAAGAGTTTGAGATCACTCTTGGCAACATAGTGAGACTCCATCTCTACAAAAAATAAAAATTAAAAAATGTAGCCAGTTATGGTAGTGTGCACGTGTAGTCTTAGCCACTCAGGGGGCTGGGGTGGGAGGATCACTTGAGCCTAGGAGTTCAAGGCTGTAGAGAGCTATGATTGTGCCACTGTACTCCAAACTGGGTGGAAGAGCAAGATCCAAAAAAAAAAAAAAAAAAGTGCTCAGCTTTAGAACTGACTATAGTAATAAAAAGAAGACATTCTTTAGTGACATAAAACTTGGGTGTTATATCTTACATTGGCTATTGTTCTTACATGCAACAACATAACAATGAGAAAAACAAGCCAGATACAAAAAAGTATGTATTGTTTGATTCCCATTTATATAAACTTGAGAATGGGCAAAACTAATCTATGGTGTTAAAAGTCAGAATTGTGTACCTCAGGGAGAGGTAAACACTGAGAAGGGGCACCATAGGGTCTGCCAGCTTCTGGTAGTATGCCAGTTCCTAATCTAGGGACTGATAACTTGAGTGTGTTCATCAAACTCTTCACCTAATCATTTGTACACTTTTCTGTGACCTTTATGTTACATTTTAAAAGAAGTTAAAGAGTTATGTTATAGAACTTAATGTGCATTCTTTAGAACAATTTTATCCTAAAGAAATGTAAATTTATAGTCAGTTCTAGAGCTTATGATGTGTCTTTTTGAAAGTTTGACCTAATCTTAATCATGGCAGATTTGGGAATGCTAATGTTTATATATATACTTTCATAATTACACCAAAATTGATGAATCTTTCTCTGGGAGCTATCCATTGATGTTCCTTGTAATTAGCAACCTGCTTCTGTTTCCGAAATTGTATTTTCAATCATATAAGTGTGTTCAAAGGCCTCAGCGGGGACCAGAATTAGCTACAATTTATATTCAGTTCAGAACATAGAATTTGTTTCTCAAATTTCTCATTAGCTTGGCAGTTTATAAACTTGGATGTGTGTATGTAAGTTTTAGGAATCTGAGGACTGGACAAAAAAGAGAGACAAAGAGAATATTAAGGCAGTAAAGAAGAGTTTGGAAGAGTAGAGATAAGTAGAAATAATGACATTAGAAGGCAGAAGTCTTCAGATAGTCATTCAGAAGCAAGATGATGAAATACTCTTTTGGCCAGACACATTATACTTATTCAACCTTTGTATTTAGCTTAAATTGTTGGTTGAATGGACTCAGCTGTTCACACTGTAGAAGTAGTGGTAGTGGTAGTACCATAAGGAGTGTAGATTTTGCTTTAAATATCACTCATTTAAAATACTTTTGTTCTTTGCTAGGTGATGTGATATGATATACATGTCACATTTCTTGTCATGCATGAACCTACCCTTTAGTTGGAGAAACAAGGCATTTGGAGGTGAAATGTTTAAATGAAAATATATGTACAAGATAAACACACACAGTAACAGTAACAATATTTGATACATTTTGCATTTGTTTGTATGCCAGCCAAATAATAAAGACCAGCTTTCTAACAGAAAAATGACAAAGGACTGGATTGGACAGTCTGTGAGGAGAGATATATAAATCACCAATACATACATGAAAATATGTTCAGTATCACCGGTAATCAAAGGATCACAAATTAAAATTTCACCTATCAAATTGGCCAAATTGAGAAAAACTGATAATAGCCAATGTTGATTAAGTTTTAAGGAAATTAGGAGTGGCAATGGGCATAATCTTTCCAATGGGAAATTAAGCAATGCATATCAAAATTTAAAATGTGCATACTCTGTGACCAAAGGCAGATACAGGGTTTGTGGAGCCCAAGCCTGTGCAACTGGGAAAGGGAGAGAGTTCTTTTAAAAAAGGATCCCAAAGTTATAAATACAAAATTAGGTATGATATTAAATATTTAGTTCGAATGAGAAAAACATCACAACAAATTTTTATGAAATTGGTAAATACTATAAACATCACAAAATCCATCTCTATGAGGCAAACTTGAATCAGTCTGGCTCCAGGGCATGGCTCTTAACAGCTGTGCTCTGACTGCCTCAGAATGTATCATTCATCTATGTCCATTGACTACTAAAGACCAAAACACATTTGCAACTTCTTGCCACCTCTGCTGCTAGCGCCCTGGTCCAAACCTCCATCGTGTCTCTCTTGGATCATGGGAATACTCTCCTAACTGGTCTCTGTATTTTGCCCTTGAACAGAATGCATGTATTATGTTTTTAACATTTTTTAGTAATTGACTTTATGACACTCCCCTATTTTATTTATTATATTATTTTGGTTACTCTTTGATTGCCTTTTCATGTGACAATGGTTTTGTACTATTTTCTACAAAGAGACAGGAAAGATAAGTCCTCTAGCGTGGTAGGTGGAAATCTGTTTTTTATTGTTAATAGTTGCATAAAATCTGAAAATTCTCACGCACACAAATTTGCTATTTGTAGCACTGCCACAGGTTTGTTGCATTTGTAATTGCATATACTGCATTATTGAATATGTTTCTGACAGGAGAGAGCTTTCGTTTAGTCTAGCCACTGATGAAAACTGAATCCTTTGTTTACAATTTTGGATACCTGATGATTGGAAGAATTTTCTACAGACTAGCTTGTGGCTCTATACATTTTACATCCTGTTTCTCCTTCACTACTCATATATTTCTGGTGCCAGGCTTGGCAAGAGGTGTTTTCGTTGTGGTGTGACCTCTGACCTTGCAGGGTGAGATGGAATGAGGGGCAGTAGGAATATTCCTGCCTTTTTTTCTAGTCTGGAACAGCTATCAATACCTATCCCTGGAGGTGACCCCAAATCCATATAAAAAAGCCACTAAACCAAAATAAAGTAAAATTCCAAAGTCAGTTTGACCCGCCAGATTCCAAAAATGTCCATGGCTCCTTCAGTGCAGTCAATTTAAGGGGATGTTTGATGAGAGGAAAATTGCAATGGATGGCAACAGCAGTCATAACAGATCCAGTTAAAATATTTTATTTTTACAAATTTTACAAAAGCAGAGCCATTGAACACATTTTGAGGATCCCTTTTATGTCTTGGAAGAAGCTTTAGGAAATGAGGGACCCTGAAAATTACACTTAATTAGGCACTTAATATATGTGCCTCTGTCTATGACCTGGATACTTCTAAGAATTTATCATAAGGAAAATGTGCAGTAAAAATCAATAATAGCAAACATTTGTTGAACGCTTACTGTACACCAGACATCTTGCTAAGAACTTCGTTTTGAATTTTTATGAGCATTTTATTTTTATATTATATTTAAAAATTCCAGAGAACAATATCTGTGTTTAAATGAGAATTTTAGTTTAGACAATGTCAAAATTATGATCATTTTTACTTCATCTTTTCACTTCAACTTTTATATGGATTTATGCAATTTATACAACAACTACATAGTGAATGCTAGGCAGTGTTCTAGATGTTGAAATTCCTGCCTTCATGAAGCTTACATTCTAGTTGGACAAGACACTTAATAAATAAGTTAACAAATAAGATAAATAAGTCTGTTATCATGTTGGATGGTTATAAGTACTAAGGAGAAACAAGATAGCAAGCAAGGAGGTAAGAAATATGTATGTGTATGGAGCGGGGGTTGAGATTTTAGATGGATCATTTCACAGAGAAGGTAATACTTAAGTAAAGACCAGGCCAGGTGCAGTGGCTCATGCCTGTAATCCCAGCGCTTTGGGAGGCTGAGGCGGGAGGATCACCTGAGGTCGGGAGTTCAAGACCAGCCTGGCCAACATGGAGAAACCCCATCTCTACTAAAAATACAAAAATCAGTTGGGCGTGATGGCAGGCACCTGTACCCAGCTACTCAGGAGGCTAAGGCAGGCAGAATGGCTTGAACCGGGGAGGCAGAGGTTGCAGTGAGCTGAGATCATGCCATTACACCACTCCAGTCTGGGCAACAAAGTGAGACTCTGACTCAAAAAAAAAAAAAGGAAAAGAAAAGAAAAGCCTTCTAACTGTGCATTCTAGGAAAACTCTAGAGTTCAATATTCAATATGCTGAAGGGTCTTCTTATATAATTTTAATGCCTGGATTACATTAGGATGATAGTAAAGAGAAGCTACAACCATCACATAGCTGATGCACTTTTACCTGATATGTACTCTTGGTAAAGGCAATATGGTACCTACAAAATTACTTTAGGGTCATGTTATATGTGGTCTTTTACTGGATGGCATTGGAATGAATTACCATTTGAGGTAACAGAATTATCTTTCCTAGAGCTCTTTAAAAATAGGATAAACACTGGCAGAGTTGTGATGCTTTGATTTAGGCCGATAGAGGTCAGATTTTTTGATATACATAGGTATTTTGATTTAGTAAGATGAATTTATTCAGAATTCAAAGATCTTTTCAAAATACACTCCTATATGGAGGCGGTAGGATCTGAACCAGGGGAATTACAAATGGTTTTAACAGGCTGAAAGAGGGGTTTTGAAGTACATTTTCCTTCCAAAAAAAAAAAAAAAGAATGAGAAAGGAAAAAAGGGAAAAAATAACCATTGTCCTGTCAAAGGAGAAAAAAGTTAAAGAAAAAAACCTACCCCAGTCCCCTGAATAACCTACATAATGTGGGGGTTTTTTTGTATTAAGGAATGTTTTTAATATTTAAAAAATACTTTTCAACCATGGTTCTACTGAAAAAATAACAGTTTTACATGACATATAGATTTATAAAAATTACATGTTACTGTGTTTATAGAAAAAAATGGTGGCTGTATTTTAAAAAGACATTGAAGCAACTCTTGTGTGAAAATACACAGGTGGTGTTGAAATAGAAACAAGCCTAGGCACTAGGGTTCCTAAGGTCTGCTTTCATCTCAGCCTCTCATTTGTTATGTTACATTTCAGGGCTATCATTAATACGGCCATTGTATCCCATTTTTCTTTCATCTTCTCTTCTCACCCCAGACCCTGTTTGGGGGCCAGGAATTCCTTTGAGAATCTGAAGGCAGCCCTGAAAGCTCTCCTCTAAATAATGTGCAAATACACAACAGATTTGCATGTACGTTTAGGGGTTTCATGGTTTCTGGAAAGCATCTTTGGACCTTAGCTGAGTGTGCATGAATTAGAATGCATTAGTAAGAACATGGGGCTGCAAAATAGACCATATGAACAATGGTTAGAGCATTTCATTGTGATGAGCTAGAAAAACAAAAGCTTAAGGACAGGTCATTAATGTTAACTGTCACACATATCTGAAGAGCTGTTATGTGGAAGGAAGAAGTTTATTTGGGGTTGTTTTAGAGCTAGGTGGTCCACCACTGTAGCTGCTGGTCACATGTGACTATTTAAATGAAAATTAAATAAAATAAAAAATTCAGCTTTCCACTCATAGTAGCCACATTTCAAGTGCTCAGTGGTCACATGGCTGTGGAATTGGGCTGTTTTATCTTTGTAAGAAGTTCTGTTGGGCAAAACTGCTCTAAAGTTTTGAACTTTCAACAGAGTGAATTATGGCAAGGCAGATTTCAGCTCATTTCTAACAAAAGTGTTCTATTAATTTTAACTGTTCAGTGCCAGTGCTGTTGAACCAGCTGCCTCAAAGAATAATAAGCTTTCTGTCATTTGAAGTACTCAGACAGAGACTAGATTCCTACTTTTTGGAGTGATGTAGAAGAGTTTCCTACCCAGAACCTTAGGGTGTTTTAAGTGGGAAGAAGACTCAGCAATTCAATGTTTCTTTTACTGCAGATGAAGACACAGACTCAGAGTCAGACAGTTTTGCCCAAAGAGCCACAACTGGTTAGTGGCAAATGCTAGGTGTCCTCAGGAATCCTAGCTTAGTACTTTTCCCATTCCACCCATTGACTAATGTTTTAACAACAAGGTCCTCACGGTTCTTGTTGAGCAACACATTTCCACTTCTGGCATTCACCAGATTTTCCACTTATTCTCTCCCACTCTTCTGCAGTGAAAACTATACTGCAGCCAAGCTGAACTGGCTATATTGAAACACGTTATTCTCATTCCTCCCTCTGAGTCTTTGCTGTTGCTGTGCCCTTTATCAAAGTGACATTTCTCTACAAACTTAATTCGACTTATTTTCTAACTTCTCCTCAGGTCCCAGAATATTCAAACCCATACCATCTCTTCTCTTTGCTAAACTACCTTGTTAAAATGTACTCAAACATTTATACTCTCTATGATTATTATATTTTATCTTATCACTTTGATGAGCTTCTTAAAGACTGTGATTACTATTTTCATGCATATATCCTTTTTCTGTCTCCCTCACTAGCATGTAAGTTCCTCAAGGGTAGGGACTATAGCTGTCTTTTTCACCATACCTTACTATCCAGTTGCTATCCAGCAAGTGTCTTAGCACCATAATAGGTACTCAACAATTATTTATTGAATGAGTGAATCAATTGTTGTCTTCCCAAACATGCTATTATGCTAAGTTTGCCATGAATTCTCAATAAATACTTTTCTAAGCAAACATTTCTGTTTCTATAAAATAAGTATTAAAAATAGGAATATGAAAAAAACAAAGTGAGGCACTCCAGCACGTAAAGTGCTTGGGAGTCCTCACTCCCTTCCAAACCTGAGCAAACTAAAACTTGATAAGTTTTCCTGGAACTATCAGCAATCTCAGGGCAAATCGCTTGCCACCCGAAAATCTGAAGAAATAGGTAAATTCAGACAGTCACAGCTAAGATTTGCTTACCTACAGCAGAAGCAACTGGAACCATAGACTAGAAGGGCCATTTAAATAGTAATTTTGATGAATTGCTGGAGGGTAAGTGTTGACTAGCTTGAGAGTGGAACTCCTAGGCACAGTAGTCTTAGAGAAGGTCTCACACGTACATGGATTTTACTTCCCAGAACCCCATCAGGTTTTCACAGCAAAGAGCCAAGATAGACCCTGTCCTGGCTCTGGCAAGGGGAAGGGGAAAGTAATGACTTTGAAGTGCGCTCAGAATGTTCTCTATGATAAAGACTTACTCTCCAAGGAAAAGGGCTTTACCAGAGTCTTATCCCATCTGGGGAGAAGATAGTTCTCTGACTCAAGGCACCTCTAGATTCCTCTGTCAACTAAGGAAAGAGGAAAAAGGTTAAGAAACATTTGTAAAGGTCACAGTACAGCAACATAGGCCCACCAAAAGATTGAGATGTAATCCTAAGAAAATGGAGTGCTTCCCTTCCCCACTCTTTACCACCACAGCAACAGGGCTCCTTATAATAACAGTGGATTACAGCTGAAAGAGCTGCAAGATGCGGACAGACACTGTCTGGCCAAGGAGAGGGGGTCTCAGAAAAGTCCAAAGACAACAGGAGAGATGAAAAAAAAAAAAAAAGACACTAAAGGACTTTGAAACCTCTGACAACCACATCTATAGCAAACATATACAACCCAATCTTAGACAGATAAGCCTCAAGCTGAAGTCCTTTTTGCCTCATTTCCTGTTATCTGATACATCATGTCTAGCTTTCAACAGAAAATTACACAGATGAGGCTGGGCGCATGGCTCATGCCTATAATTCTAGCACTTTGGGAAGCCAAGGTGGACAGATGACTTGAGCCTAGAAGTTCAAGAGCAGCCTGGGCAACATGGTAAAACCCCATCTATACAAAAAATACGAAGATTAGCCTGGCATGGTGGTGCATGGCTGTAGTCCCAGCTACTTAGGAGGCTGAGGTGGGAGCATCACTTGAGCCCAGGAGGTCAAGACTGCAGTGAGCTGTGATCACATCATTGCATTCCAGCTTGGCAACAGAGTAAGTAAGACCCTGTCTCAACAAAGCATGCTAACAGGCAAGGAAAAACAGTCTGTAGATACAAAGCAAGCATCAGAACCAGACTCGGATGTGACGCAGATTTTGGAATTATCACACAGGGAATTTCAGTAGCTATGATTCATGTGTTAAGGGCTCTAATAGAAAAAGTAGATAACATGCAAGAACAGAGGGGTGATGTAAGCGGAGCGATGACAGAGCTAAGAAAAGATCAAAAGGAAAAGCTAGAAATTAGAAACACAGTAACAGAAATGAAGAATGCCTCTGAAGTGTCACTCAGAAGACTTAACACAATTTTTAAAAGTCTCAGTGATCTTGAAGATAGGTCAATAGAAACTTCCCAAACTGAAATGCAAAAATAAAGATGGGAAAAAAAAGAGCCAGGCATGGTGGCTCACGCCTGTGATCCCAGCACTTTGGGAGGCCGAGGCAGGAGGATTGCTTGAGCCCAAGAGTTCCAGACCAGCCTGGGCAACATAGTGAGACCCTGTTTCTACAAAAAATAAAAAAATTAGCCAGGCATGGTGGCATATGCCTGTGGTCCCAGCTACTTGAGATGGTAAAAGGCTAAGGTGGGAGGATTGGGAGGATCACTTGAACCTGGGAGGTGGAGGCTGCAGTTAGCTATTAATGTGCCACTGCACTCTGGCTGCTTGATAGAGTGAGACTGTGTCTCAAAAACCAACCAAACAAAAAACAGAAGATGCAAGAACTCAGAACTTTGGCACAATTTCAAAAGGTGAAACATACATGTACAGGTAATTGAAAGATCAGAAGGAGAAATAACAGAGAATGGAACAAGAGAAATATTTGAAGTAATAATGACTGATAATTTTCCAAAATTAATGACAGACATCTAACCTAAATTCAGATCCAGGAAGCTCAGAGAACACAAAGTGGAATAAATTCCACAAAGTCTATACTTACATATATGATATTCAACTTCGGAATGTGAAAAGGCAATCTTGAAAGAAGCCCTGGGGTTGTGGGGATCACCATACCTATAGAGAAACAAGAATAAGAATTACAGTGGACTTCTCATCATAAACTATGCAAGCGAAGAAAAATACTTAAAGAGTTGAAAGAAAAATAAACCCTCACCAACTTTGACTTCTAAATCCATAAAAATTATCCTTCACATGTGAAGGAGAAATAAAGACTTTCTCACATAAACAAAACTGAGGGGATTTATTACTAGCGCAGCATACCTATTCTTTATAAAATGTTAAAAGAAGTTCTTCAGAGAAAAGAATAATGATAGTTCAGCAACTTAGATCAACATTAAGGAAAGAACATCAGAGAAGGAATAAATTAAGGTAAAGTAAAATCTTTTGCTTTTCTCATTAATTGAGCTAAAATAAAACTTTGTTTAAACTAATAATTGTAACAGTGTATTAGATAATTATAGCATATGGTTAAGTGAAATGAATGACAACAATGTCATAAGAGGTTGGAGGGAGGAATTGGAAATACTCTCTTATAAGTTATCTGAACTACACATGAAATGGTATAGTATTAGTTGAAACTGAACTTAGATTAGTTTAAAATGCATATTGCAAACTCTAGAACCACCACTAAAAAAGTTAAAAGAAATATAATTGAGATGCTCGGAGGGTAGATACCATGTTATATAAAATGCTCAATTAAAACAGGAGAAAGAAGAACAAGAGGGGAGAATTAAAGCAAGAGAAGGCAAAATGAGAAAAAATATATAATACATAGGAAACCTAGAGTCTTAGGCAAATCCTTATTGTCTACAAGAAGCCCACTTTAAATATAAAGCATCAGGTTAAGAGTAAAGGGATGGAGAATTATACAGTATATTAACACCAATCTAAAGAAAGCTGGAGTCACTATCTTAATTTTAGACAAAGCAGACTTCAATACAAGGGAAATTATCAGGAATAAATAGGGACATTAAGACTGATGAAAGTATCAGTTCTCCAGGAAGACATAATCATAAAACCATATGCACCAAACAACAGAGAATCAGAATACATGAGGCAAAAACTGATGAACTTGCAAAGAGGCACAATTTCAAAATAACAAATTGACTATTGTAGCTGGGGACTTCAACACCCCTCTTTCACTAGTTGATAGATCAAGCTAGCAGAAAATCAGTAAGGGCATAGTTGACTTGAATAGCATTATCAGTCAGCTTGATCTAATTGACATGTATAAAACACTCCATCCAACAATAGCAGAATCCACATTTTCAAGCTTGCATGGAAATTTACCAAGATAGATCACATCCTGGGCCATAAAACATACCTTAACAAATTTTAAAGAATAGAAATTATACAAAGTATGTACTCAGACTGCAGTGAAATTAAACTATAAGTCAATAACAGAAAGATATTTGGAAAATGCCAAAATATTTACAGATTAAACAGCACCCTTCACAATAACACATGAATTGAAGAGGTCACAAGATAAATTTAAGAGTATTTTGAATAGCCTGTAGTCTCAACTACTTGGGAGGCTGAGGCAGGAGGATTTCTTGAGCCCAGGAGTTTGAGTCTAGCCTGAACAACATAGTGAGACCCAGTTACTTAAAAATATTTTTGAATAAAATAAAATTTAAAATATAACTTATAAAAATTGTGATTTTAACTCCTGTCTCGCCATATACTAGCAGTAGCAGTGCAACTGTGAATAACTTACTTAAATGGCTGTGCTTATTTTCGTAAAATAATTTTAGTATTTAAAACTTCACCTAAAATAAGTTCTAATATTCTATTGCATGGTATGGTGACTAGAGTTAACAATAACATGTTGCATATATTTTGAAGTAGCTAGAAAAGAGGATTTTGAAAGTTCTCATCACAAAGAAATGACACATATTTGAGGTGATAGATATGCTAATTACCCTGGTTTTGTTGTTACACAATGTATACATGTATCAAAACATCACATTGTACCACATAAATGTGTACAGTTATTATTTGTCAATTAAAAGCAAAATAAAACAAAAACAAACACAAAAAATTGTGGGATGCAAGGAAAGCAATGCTTAGAGAACAGCTGATACCACTAAATGCTTACATTAGAAAAGAAGAAACAATGAAACAACAAAAATATCTTTCAATAGGTAAATGAATAAACAAATTGTGGTATATCTATACAAAAAATAAATAAATGGAGGAGAAGAAGCAGTCTCTTCTACAGAATTCCAAATAATTGATGCAGATACTTCACCCTCAAGAAAGTGGTAATTTTCCACTCCTTAAGTGTAGGTTATACATGGTGACTTTGTTTCAGAGTATAGTGTGGAAAGGGCAAGGAAGTGACTTTATGGTAGTTACTCACAGCCAGATGATCAAGACATCAGCAGTGATAAGTACTATTGCTATTATGTATGATGTGATAAAGATAACACTTCACCTCTGTGGTCTTCCTTCCCAAAATACATAACTCCAGTCTCATAATGAGAAAAACATCAGACAAATTTTAATTGATGGCATTTTACAAAGATAAATACTCCTCAAATCTGTTAAGGTTATTAAAACCAAGGGAAATCTCAGAAATTGTTAGAGCCAAGAGGACCCTAAGGAAACATGACAGCTAATGAAATATGTTTTCTTGGATGGGGTCCTGGAACAGAAAATAATATTAGGTAAAATGAAGACAATTGAATAAAGTATGGACTTTAGTTAATAATGATGTATCAATATCGGTCCTTTAGTTGTAGCAAATGTGCACTTAGAACGTGCAGTAATAGGGGAAACTCTCTGGGGTGATGTAAGCGGAGTGATGAAACAAATAGGTGAAACTGTAATCTTTGTAATTTTTGTAATTTTTCTATAAATCTAAAACTGCTGAAATACATTTTATTTTAGAAAAATCAATGTAAGTATACCTACTCATGTGTTCATTTGTAGAATTATTAGCTGAACCATTTTTTCCAGTTTCAATAATTTCTGCTGAATAAAACTTTTGGTATTTATGCTACTCAGTTTATTTCTGGAATACAGAAATTCTTTGATTTCTCCTTATAAATATATGCAAGAACAAAAGTGTCCTTTAGTTGTTAGAATCTTATATAGTCCATATATTCTTCAGCACCCATGTTATTCATTGTCTTTTTACATCCTGCTATTTAAGGACAAAATACATAGAGTCACAAATGGAAAGTAAAGAAGAACCATCTCTTTCATCTCCTCCTCATTTTGTCGTCACAGTATGAAGTGTCAGTATGGAGAAGGCATTGCTTTGAAAGCAGACTGTCTGGCAGAAACTGCAAAACTGCATTTTGCAATAGTGTCATCCAAACTCTGGGGAATTCTGTTATTCAGAAGCCTCTGTGGTTCATTCATGCATTAAGAGGATGAGCCTTGCTGCTTTCTCATCGACAGAAGAGAATGTTGCCATGACAGCTGTTAGGAGATGAGGAGATGTGTAAAGGGCATCCATAATGAAAAGAGAAAATAGCCTGGCTTCTTAGGTCTCACTGATGATGCATGGAGTGGCATGTGTGGATTCTCAAAATGAACCTTGAAAATCCGTTAGTCCCATTTTAGTAATAATATCACACACACACACACACACACACATACAGTTTCTTTTCCAGTAGCCTAAGAAGCATGTAGTATTAAACCTACCTAAGCATGTAGTATTAAAGCCTAAGAAGCAAGAAGTATTAAACCTCAACTAAAACCCACTCATAGATACCTCCTTTTCCATCTTTGGAGTGTAGACTGAAGATCTACCATATTGAAGTTTTAAAACATTTGTTTTGTTAGTGATTATTATGAGGGAAAATATTTTCCAAAAAGGCAGAATCTTTTTAGAAAATGTCCTAAAACCAGAAAAGATGTTAGAGAGTAATCAGAGAGCTTAAGTAGATTTCATCTCTTTATTCCCAGAGAGAAAAATATATTTTCTTTATCTAAAGATGTTGAAGTAATATTTACTGATTGAAGGATATGATATCTTGCATTTTCTTCAAAATAATATGGGAATGGGGAATTTTTTAGGGCCATAGGCCAAAAAAGATTGGTAAGGAGTCGATTATAGAATATTATTATGGACTGAATTGTGCCCCCTGCCCCTGCTCCCAAAATTCATCTGTTAAACTAACCCCCAGTACCTCAGAATGTGACTGTATTTGAAGACAGGGTCTTTGAAGAGGTGCTTAAGTTAAAAATGAAGCCTTTAGGGTATTCTCTAATTTGGTCTGTTATCCTCATGAGAAGAGGAAATTTGGACACACAAAGAGACACCAGAAACATCCATGTAAAGAGGAAAGACCATATGAGGACATACTGAGAAGGCATTCATCTGCACACCAAGAAAAGAGGCCTCGGAAGAAACCACCCCTGCCTGCCAATCCCTTGATCTTAGGCTTATAGCGTCCAGAACTGTGAGAAAATAAATTTCTGTGGTTTAAGCCACCAGTCTGTGGTAATTTGTTATGGCAACCAGAGCAAACTCATACAAATACCTATCACATAATCGGAGTATGTGTTATCTACTCCCTGGGGAAGGTTTAGTTGTTTTGGGAGCCTCATGATGGAGAGCAAAATAAGAAATGGCGGAATCAGGGAAAACTGGCCGGGAGAGGGTAGGTGTTAGCCTGGTGAAAAGCCAGTGGAAAGAGAACTTTAAGTAGAAGAAGGAGAATGTACAGAGGCCTGGATATAGGGGCATGGCATGTTTGGGAAAGTAAAAGTAGCTCAATAGGGATGAATTCTAGGGTGTGAGTGAATGGGGGACTAGTGAGATTAGGCATTAGGGCAGTAAGCTTTTATTACCATTCATATGCGTACCCACACATCACATATCTATACACACACATGTGTTTATACTCATTTTGTTTACTGTCAGTATCTCTCCTCTAGAACATAAGTTCTTTGATGCCCTTTCTGTCTCTTTTGTTAACTGGTATATTTCTGGCTACTTAGAATAGTACCTGGCACACAGAAGGTATTCAACAAAAAAATTGCTAAATAAATAAATGAGTAAACTGCATGATTTATTCTTTAGAAAAATCACTTTGGCAACACTGTGGGAAACATTTGGAATGTGGCCTCAAGCAAGGCTGTTAGGAGATTGTTGCAATAGTCCTGCTGAAGTTGACAGTGGAGGTGTAGGTGAGAAGACTCAGCTAACGGGTGAGTTACTCAGGAGGTAGAACTAAGAGAACTTGTAATGTGATTGCCTATAGATCTTAAAGGAGAATGGTCACTCCCAGGTTCCTGGTGTAGGCACTGACAGAAAGATAGGGTTATTTTCTGAGGTAAGAAACATACAAAGAAAAGTAGACTTTGGGTGTGGGTTGGAGATACTGAGTTCAGTGTTGGTCATGTTTAGCTTCAGGTAGCAGAATGACATCCAAATCCAGATGTCTACTTGGTGGTGACTGAGAGGGGGCTGTCTAGGCTGTATCTTCAACTTAGAGGTGAACCTAAAGCTGTAGAAATGGATGCTGTTGTTCAAGTAGAAGGTGTAGACGCAGAAGATGAGAACAAGGAGTATTGAGAGAAGAAAATAGAAACAGGAAATCAAAATAAGCAGTGAGAAGTTTACTGCATTTCCAAAAAACTCTTGAATTCCTTGATGTTATGTTTGTCATTACATTATAGAACTTTAAAACAAATACGTAGTTCAGATTCTAGCTCTGAAGCTGTAGTCTTGGTAACTTAACCTCCTTATTCCTTCTTTTTCTTCATCTCTAAGATGGGTCCAATTATAATCCCTACCTTTATTATAGATTTGTTGTGAGGGCTAGATGAAATATATGTAAAGCCTTTAGTATTATAATGTGCATTCAATAATTGTTCACTCATTTTTAATTATTAAGTTTAAACTTTCATTATTTTTATTTTTTTGAGACAGCATCTCACTCTTGCTCAGGCTGGAGTGCAGTGGTGCAGTCATGGCTCACTGCAGCCTTGACTTCCTGGGCTCAGGTGATCCTCCCATCTCAGCCTCCCAGATAGCTGGGACTATAGGTGCATGCCACCACACCTGGCTAATTTTTTTGTTTGTTTGTTTGTAGAGGTGGGGTCCCACCTCTACAAACAAACAGTGTTGCTCACGCTGATCTCAAACTCTGGGCTCAAGCAGCTCACCCACCTTGGCCTCCCAAAGTTCTAGGATTACATGTGTGAGCCACTGTGCCTGGCCTAAACATTTATTATTAAGTTTGATTATAAACTTAGTAAGTTTCCAATTACGAACATTTGTGCTTGCAGCTTTTTAGATCAACCATGGATCTCTAGATGTGGATTGTTAAGTGTAACAGAGAACTTTTTAATGCTATGTTTGTGAATATGTATGTATATAATTATTAAAATACACATTAAACTTTAATTAATATTAAGTTATTAATATACTTACATATTACTGGTTACAAACGTAAGGCAACACTTAAAAACTTCAGAGTAAAGTTAAGTGTGCTATTGACTAAGTCTTACTTGTTTAATCAGGATCCTACTCTTTTTTGTTTTCAGACGGATCTTTATTTAGCACCTTGAATATTTAAAAGTCCTGGACCCCTGCACATTTACTGGCTCATTAAAATGTATGTTTGCAGTTTTTTATCTGTCGTCTTCTTTAATTGATGTCTTAATGCCATGGCTTCATAGGGGGTGCCCAGTTCTTACTGCTTCCTGCCTGTTTTTGTTGCAGAGAGACCACTTTCGCTTTTTAATATTATTTGGTTTAAGTTGCACTGTTTAGCAATAAGACAGGCACGTTGCAAAGGCCTCATGAGTCAGGGCCTGTAAAAGACTCCCCACTTACTATCTTCTCCTAATCAGAAAAGGCCTCTCCACTTGACCCATTTTTCCTGTCTCAATTCCTTTCCCCTTTGAAGTTCAATATGGAAGTTTCTTTGCATAAAATTGTTTACGATAATATATTAATCCTGTTAGTAGGTTTCCATCCATTTCAAAAACTTCCCTCTCCTGAAGATTTCCTCTTATTATTAAAGGAAATAGGCTGTTTTCTTTCTAAACTTTAAAACTGTTAGCTTGGGCTATGCTTGCATCACCACTACCACAGCCATGGTAAAAATAGAAAGATTTTAATATCCCAAAGAGAGGAAGAAATATAGAACTATAAATATATATATGCTATTTGGGTAAGGCTGACTTCAAGGGTAGGCTCTCAGGCAAAACTGGCCTATTTATGGATGACCTTTCTGATTCAAAACATCGTTCTCTACACTACTAGGCTACTTTTTAAAAAGTTTTTATGGCAACGCTGCATAGAAATCCACCCTTTTGAAATACATTAGAGTAAGCAAACAACGTTTTTTAGCAGTGTATTTGTTCGTTTGATCAATATTCGGCTGTTAATCAATGACTATTTTCTGGATGCCAGGCATGAATGGCGGTAGTGCTAGCATTCAGAAATGCACAGAGTAAACCTGCACTTGCCCTCATGGAGCTTAGAATTTAGTGAGGACACAGACGCTAAACAAATGCCTATGTAAGTATTCAATAAATATTTGATGAACAAATGAGCTTTAAAAAAATTGGGGCCAAGGGTATTCCCAAGAGAAAGAGAAAGGCAGCTGATTAAAACCAAAAAAATCCTTCTGAACTTCCCAAACCCATGGCCTTCTATAACTTGGTCTGTAACATCAACAGATACAGGTTAAACTGGTTTTTGTAGTTTTTCCTTAAACTTAACTACTTTTCATAACATTGTTTCTGGAGCAAGCTGCTTATAAAATTCCAAATAACAAACTCTAAATGGTCATTTGGAAACATATTTGTAGGTGGGGCTTGCTTTTTTCCATGTAAAGTCATTCATCCTTTTTTTTCCTACCCAAATTCCCTGCCTCCTACTTCCCTAGCACTGTTTGTTGCTCAGTTTTTTCTTTGAAAACTCTGTTTTCTTGGTATTCCTGACACCCGTCTCCCCTGGTGTTCCTGTTCTGTTTGCTCCTCCTCCGTCTCTGCTCTTCAGGAACATGAGCAACAAACAGTGCCAAGTGCTGGTATTGCAAAAGGGAATATTGTATATGCTGGTTCAGAGTTTAGTTTGTATGGAAAATATTTTTTCTAAATTCTTCTAAAATATTCATAAACCTGTTATTTTTCAACAGGCCACAAAATAGGTATATCTTATGGACACACAGATGGAATGTTGCACCACTTCTCATTAAACTCCAACCTTGATCACTTTTCTAGATTTCTCTATTTCTCAGGCCCCTTTCCTTACAGGGGAGGGAGCTGACTATTGATTAAGAGGGAGTCAGAGTAGCCAGGGAAGGAGGAGGGAGGAAGACTTCAGGTGAAGTTCCTAAAAGCTCGCATTTCATTTGCAGTCTCTACTAGGGTTTCTCAGCCTTGGCACTACTGACATTTTGGTCTGAGTAATCTTGGCTGTGGGGGCTGTTCTGAGTATTATAGGATGTTTAGCAGCTTCCCTGGCCTTTCTTCACTAGATGCCCCCAATCGTGTCAACTAAAAATGTCTGAAGACATTGTCAGATATCCCCTGAGGGGCAAAATAATTCCCCAAGTTGTAGCTGAGGACCCTTGCTTTATACTCCTTCCCTAAGCAATCCCATCCACAATCTTTGAATTAATTATGACCTGTATGTTAACATGCTCATGAACCCAGTTCAGACCTAATTTCTGAGCACCAGTGGTATGTCTTCTTGGATCTTTCAAAGAGATTGCAAAGCTAAAAAAAGTCCAAATGCTGATCTTACCACACTGCTGCTCTCGATGTTTCCTATCTCTTGATAAGGCACCTCCATCTACCTGTCTCCTTCACTCCATGTATCTAGTCAATTGCTAAGTGCTGTTGGTTTTGCGTTCCAACCCTACCCCAGATCCCTTCCCTTCTCTCGGTATGTACAGCTCGCACCACTTCAGGTCAAACCATCATCATCTAATGCCTGGACAATTGGTGAGCCCCACCCTAAACTTCAGGAACTTTTGCTTCCATACAATTCATTCCCCACATGACTCAGAGGGTCTTGTCAAACAGTAAATGTCAACAAGCCACTTGCATGTGCTTCCATCTGTTTTCAGGTTAAGGACCCAAATCCTTAACAAGACTAGATAATCTGTGTGAGGTGGCCGCTTACCTTCCTTCTGTTTCCTAAACATACCATATATTTCTTCCTACGTCCATGTCTCTGCACATGACTAGAATATTCCCAGTTACCTCCTCCCGATCACCATCCGAGCTATTTTCTACACTTAAGGATATATATATATTTTTTTCTCTCCTCATTTGAAATTTTATATTATAATGCTACTATAATGAAGATGGTGACATCAGTTTCATATTTTTGTGTATGCATGCTTATATTAAGCTAATTAAACATGACAGCATGAATATCTATGTACATACTTTTCTAAAAATGATCATGTATTTGTAAAAATATTAAACTAGCCTAAAATATTTAAAAAAATTAAAAATTAAACTTGCCTAAGAAGAAAGTGGAAAGAGATACATATATATTTGAAGCTGCTTTTTAAAATGATATTTTCTATTTATCAATTTTTGGTGCCTGTTTTCTGGGTTTTGTTGTTGTTTTTCTTTACAATGTATCAAGATATTTGAAAAAATACTCTGGCAAGAAATTGTACTGTATCATAAAGATTGAAATGGAGATAATTTGTGGCTACCGAGCCAGAAATGTGTATGAGTCATAAATTAAACCTGACAAACCTGTCATAAAATATAAGTTTTAATAGATGCATAATCTGTGCTTTCGTGACTGTGTCAGAATCAATAATACATCACCCGCTTTTTTTTTTAGATTGGCTCACATAATGCAAAACTGTGAAAGTAAACACATTTTTTAGTTCGTGAGCAAAATTGTAAAATGTAAATGTGGCTTAAGCAAAAAAACCAACAAAACTATAAATTAGTTTAAATTACAGAATATGGAATATGAAAGTTATTGTTTAAAAAGGAAATAATCCATTAAAAAATTAGGAGATAAATGACACATTGGAGAAAGATGGTTAACTATATAACAGGCAAAGAGTTAATTTCTTTGATATACAGGCACTCTTACATATAAATATTTTAAAAAGTATACCAATTAAAAAATGGGGAAAGAACACAGACTAAGATTTTTAAAAGAGGATTCAGATGGCAAAGACCTATTTAAGACGTTGTTCATCCATCTAGGAATAAATTATAACTCGAAAGAAAGTTTTATCTATTACGTAGGAAGTTATTTTAAAAAGTAACAATAACAATAGTTACCTGATGCTGGAGAGTGTTTGGGGTACTGGGCACTCATTCTCTGCAGATGGGACTCTGGAAGCCCCTTTTGTAATATGCATCAAAAGCCCTAAACTGTATTTCCCATTCTAGCAATTTGTCCTAAGGAAATAACCAGTTACAAGTATGATGATTTTGACACCAGAAAGTTTATCTCAGTATTGTTTGTAATACCTAAATACATAGAAGCAATATAAGTATCCATCAATAATAGATGGTAGTACAGTTTATCCACACAGTGGAATATTATGCACTTCGAAAATGATATCTAAAATTTATTCACATGAAGATCTATTTATGCTAGATTGTTAGGTCAAAAATGTAGAATATACCTAGGACCCAAATCTTGGTTCCTAATACCATTCTCCAATAAAAGAAACCAGGGCTCCTTGGAGAAATAGCTGATTCTAGTGCTGGCACAGGAAACATAGAGGATGAGGAGCATTTTTTTTTATTCCCACAAAGTAAGAAAGTCTTCAAAATCGAAAAATGCTGGGTATGGTGGCCCACGCTTCTAATCCCAGCACTTAGGGGGGCCAAGATGGGAGGATCGCTTGGGTCAGGAGTTCAAGACCAGCCTGGGCCACATGGTGGGATTCCATCTCTATAAAAAATGAGCCAGGTGTCGTGGTGTTTGCCTGTACTACTAGCTACTCAGGAGGCTGAGGTGGGAGGATCACTTGAGCCCAGAAGTTCCATGCTATAATGAGCCATGATTGTGCCACTGCACTCTAGTGTGGGTGACAGAGTGAGACCTGTCTAAGTAAATTAATAAATAAGCAAGCAAAATCCATGTATTTCATTCAAAGAGACACAAGAACCAACTGAAGAGCTCCCAATGACCAAAGATGGGGCAATCTGAGCAATGAAACAATTTTATAATCATAATCCAAGATATATAATAAATATTTATGAGTGTGTACTAAAATACATAATTGAATAAACAAATAAATGAGGACTAGAGACAAATCACCCAAGCAGAAAAGTTCCAGATAATTTATGCAGATACTGCACTTTCAAGGTGATGGAATATAAATCTCCACTTCTTAAGTGTGGTTTACACGTAGTGACTTCCTTCCAAAGAGTAGAGTATGGAAAGAGGAGAAAAATAAGTTTACAGTGAAGAAATCTGACATATACTCCCTCAGCCATGTGATCAAGGTCAATATCAACAGTGATAATTAATGTTGATAGTAGATGCTCTTAATGTGATGTGATGAAAATGGCACTTTACCTCTGTGGTCTTACTCTTCAGAACCTATGACCACAGTCTAATCATGAGACAAACATCTAACAAGTCCCAATGGAGGGACATTTGCAAAATGCCTGATCTGTAACCCTCAAAACTTCAAGGTCATCAAGTCATCAAGAACAAGAGAAGTCTAAGACACTGCCATAGCCAAGAGTCGCATAAGGAGACATGGTGACTAAGTACAGAGTGTAAAGCTGGATGAGACGCTGGAACAGAAAAAAAAAAAAATATATATATATATATACACACACATACACATATATATATATACATATATACACATATATACATATATACACATATATACATATACATATATACACATATATACATATATACACATATATACATATACATATATACACATATATACATATATATACATATATATTAGATTAAAGCTAAGAAAATCTGAATAAAGTATGGCCTCTGGTTAACAATAATGTATCAATATTGGTTATTTAATTATAATTGTGACAAGTCTGAGATCAAGGTGTTTGGCAGGTTTGGTTCCTTCTGAGAACCACAAAGGAAGGCTATGTTCCAGGCCTCTCTCCTTGGCTTATAGATGGCCATCTTCTCCTTGTGTCTTCATGTATCTTCTCTCCATATGTATCTGTATTGATATCCTCTTTTTAGGACACCAGTCATATTGGATTGGGAACTTTCCTAGTGACCGTATTTTAATTGAATTACCTCTTTAAAGACCCTATCTCAAATATGGTTATAGTCTGAGGTCCTGCACATTAGGGTTTCAACATATGAATTTTGTGGGGGACACAGTTCAGCCCTTGGCACCAGGTTTCTTACTATCAGAGAAAGAAGTTAAAAATAAGCAACAGAGGAAGGCTAGTCAGAGGTATCAGTGGGGACTCATGTTTAGTTTAATACATATATACAGATAGATAACAGAAATAAATATAGATATGTTATGTCAGCTAATATATATGCACATATTGCACAGCTCTGTATGCCAAGGAGGCCTTGATGCAGTGACATCCCAGTAGTAGTGACAAACATGCCTAGTGCCCAGATCGTTTCTAAATACCATTCTCTAATAAAAGGAGAAATAACTGCTTCTAGCACTGGGACAGGGAAAATAGGACATTATCCTGGGAGAAAATTTAAGGAGAAATGGGATATGTACATAGCCTCAATGTATCTTCTTCTCCTAAACATTTATTAATTGTGTGGTGGCTTTAACATCTTTCTACACTCATTTATATGCCTCTCTCCAAGAGGTGGAGCTCAATTCTCTGTCCCTTAAGTGTGTACTTAGTGATTCACTCTTCTAGAAAGAGAAACGGAGGAACTGTACAGTGGAGAAACCTGGCAGATACCACCTTAACCAGCTGATCAAGTTTAACATCTCCAGTGATAAATCCTGCTGATATCATCTATTCCTGGTATATTGAAATGAGAGGGTGATTTACCTCACCACACTCCGAAGTCTATAACCCCAGCCTATTAATGAAAATAGCAACAGTGAAAACCCCAATTGAGGGACCTCCAATGGAATACCTGATAATTTGCTTCAAAAGTTTCAAGGTCATAACAAAAAAGGAAAGACCAGAAGACACTAAATAGACCTGATGACTAATGCGACATGCTGTCCAGGAGTGGAAAAGGACATTGGTGGGAAAATTGGCAAAATCCAAAAAAAGCCGAGTTTGGTTAATAGTATTATAGCAATGTTAATTTCTTAGCTTTGATACTGTTACTTAAAATGGCAATATTAGAGGAAGCTGCTTGAAGGGCATATGGAAATTCTTTGTACTATCTGCACAACTAACTTGTAAATCCAAACTTATTTTAAAATAAATAGGTTTTAAAATGTAGGATATATAATAGCATTAATTCACTCGAAAGTTCTTCTGTGTGCTAAGAATACTCAATGAATAAAACAGGTAATATGCTTTCACTTGTAGAGTTTTCATTTTATCACCAATCGATCCTTTTTAGTTAGATAATGTAGTATAGGCCGGGTGCAGTGGCTCACGCCTGTAATCCCAGCACTTTGGGAGGCTGAGGCGGGTGGATCACTTGAGGTCAGGAGTTCAAGACCAACCTGGCCAACATGGAGGAACCCCGTCTCTAATAAAAATACAAATTTATCCGGGCATGGTGATGCACGCCTGTAATCCCAGCTACTGGAGAAGCTAAGGCAAGGGAATCTCTTGAACCTAGGAGGTGGAGGTTGCAGTGAGCCGAGATTGCACCACTGCACTCCAGCCTGGGCGACAAGAGTGAGACTCTGACTCAAAAAAAAAAAAAATAAGTAATATATACTATAATATATATTTTGTTTATAAGTTTCAGTTGGATGATAAATGGAAATATTTGGATGAAGGTGCTATTATTTAAAAGAGGAAGTATATAATTTAGATGAGAATATGGAGTTTTAGAGATAGAAAGGTCTTGCAGAGATTATCTCTTTTAAATCAGTGGTTCTCCGTGTGCACTTCAGGGCCTACGAACTGGTTAGAGGTGCAAATTTTCAGGCTGAAACCCAGTTTTAGCAAATTAAAAACTTTGTATATCAGGCTCAGCAATCTGTGTTTTAACAAGCCCTCAAGGTGATTCCACTGCTGCAGTCCCAGTATCCTCATAGGTGAAACAATAATAATACCAGCCTCTGATGGTTTATATATAATGTGTGTAATGCAAACCAATTTAGCAATTTGCATGACACATTTTCATTGTAAGTTGTTCATGAAAAGGTATCAATTAAGACTAGATATCACCACCCCCTTAAATGTCTTCATGGCTAACTCCTTCGTCTCCTTTGGGGCTTTGCTCAAGTGGCACTTTATCAATGAGGCCTTCTGCAGCCACCCTCTTTGCAAATGCAACTTGCCTTTCTTCCTTTAGTCCTTCTTCCTGGAACTTGCAATCTTCTTTTCTCCTCCCCTCCTTCCACCCCCACTGCCTTCCCCATAGCACGTATCTCCTTCTAATAAATTATATATTTTATATACTCATTATGTGCTTTTTAAATGTCTGTCTCCCTCTGCCAGATTGTAACTTATCAAGGGAAGGGAATCTCTGCATTCACTGATGCAAGTCAAGTGCTAAAATCAGTGCCTGGCACATAGTAGGCACTTAACAAATGTTTGTTCCACATCGAATGGTTGATATTACTGTCCGATGAAAGTGGATTACAAATTATTCTTTAGGCACTTTTGGAGTTCTGCATATTTAATTTGACTTAGGACAAGTTTCTTTAATTAGGCTGTGTTTTTGGTACTGACTGATGGTCTCCCCACCCCAGAACCACCAGCTTACTGGTGTGGTTGAGACAGGGATGGGGTCCCAGGACACTTGGCCACAACCAGACATTCATCTTTCTTCTAGGGATCTAGTCCTAAGTGGCTGGATTCTAGGATAAATTTCACACACAAAAGGACTGTGTAGCTAAAAGAGTTAGAAACTCATTTCTCTATACCATTTAGTACAAATGAATTTGTTTTCCCAAATATTGCTGAACTCTGCAGCAGTTTTTTATCGGTGAGAATGGCAGTTAAGATTTACAAAGTTGTTCTTAGAAGATGGAACCTAATAGCGATGTCATGAGGAAAAGAATTAGGAGAAGGGAAGAGATGAGACAGAAGGGATTTAGATGGACCAGGCAGATCCACTGATAGTGGGAAAATAAAAGTATGAGAGGTGATAAAGGCACAGTCCACATGAAGAGACAGCCTTGAAACCCAGTATGAGAAATGCAAACTCTGTGCAGGGGAGTCAGTGGAGAATTCTCAGAGAAATGTTGTAACAGCTGCAAACAAGATGGGTTTTGGCAGTATTTTTTAACAGTTTTGGGGGGTCGGAAAGAACTGTTGAAATCTGCTAAACAAGAGACCAGATTTTGAGTATGAAGTTTTGCTAGAGGAGCTGAGAAAGACCATATCCTTATTATTTAGGTTATCGATGGTGTGTGTGTGTGTCTGACACACTCTTTCTTTGGCTTGTCATTTAGTAGCTGATACAGAGTTACTCAGTGTTATTCAGTTTTGTCTACTTTTTTTTTCACATTTTTCCTAATATTTTATAGTGCTGCCTCTTTAATCTGTCATCCCTGGTGAGAACAGGAGTCTTCATAAGAAACCACTAATACCCGTGAGCATCAGAGCAGTAACAGAATTATATCCATACTTTGGTGATAGCATTTCTAAAAGCCTGCCTTCTCTATTATTTTGCTGAGCAGAATTTAAATTTTCCAGATGTCTCAAGGATAACCGTTGTGAGCATTGTGATTTACACTAAAAACAAACAACAACAACACGCCTCTCTAAGCTTTAGTTTCCTTGTCTTAAAATGGAGATGAGACATTGCCACCCAATTCACAGGTTGCTGCCAGGATCAAGTGAGATAATTCTTATGGGGTGCTGCCTCTGTGCCTGGCTAAGTAGTAAATCCTGAATGAATGATGGCTGCTAGAGTCATCATTACCATCATCATCCTCTGGCCTCTCCAGCTGTTTACCTCTGCCTGCTTTATCCTTTTCCTTCATAGCCTTTGCATAATCATAGTTTTTGTCTCACCTGGGTTGTATTTGTCCTTTTCACGCGTGTGACAAATGGTAGACACTCAATAAATATTGATAAAATGAATCTTTGAATACATTATTATTTTGTTCTTGTTTTAAATGAAAAGACATTCTCCATTTGTTGCTGGCTGAATGATTTCTTTGGATATATATGGTACAATTTCTATGTTTAAAAAATTTACTTCAGTATAACATTTCCCTTCTGATTTGGGTTGCAGCTATACACAACAAACTTTGGAATTTAAATATCTATGTGTGGCGTAGTCAAGCTATATAGCCTATTTTTAAAAGTCCTCATGTAGCTCTAATCGTAAACTTGAATAATTTTGCAAGTGTGCACAATAAAAATGGACTAAAAACAGAATATGTTTACTCATCAGAATCATGTTCCTTTCAGTATTCTAGGCCTGGATCATGTATGCAATTTATGAAATCATTCATCCAGCAGCAAATAGAGAATGTTTTTAATGAGAAGTCAAATCAGATTGAATTGTGGTCATGAAAGACGTTGAATATATTGAGTCATAGAAATTTGAACTCTATTGAGATGAAATATCATGTTTTGTGTTAAAAAAAGTAAATGTTTTCTGCCATTCATATTTTGTTCTTAAGTCCTATTTTACCATAGCTAAGAGCAAGGTAATATGATCAATAAGGAGAAAAATGAACAAATTCTGGTGGTGGTGTTTATACTTTTGTTATAAAAAGAGATTATTGTTTACTCTTTAATTGGGTCTCAAGCCATTTGTAAACAATACTGCATGTGATTTTTATTTATAATCTCAAGTTATAAAACTCTTGACATTTATAATGGAGAAACTTAGTGCTTTAATGACATAATCTATTTATATTTATATTTTACCAGGATCTCTGATAACCTCAAAATATAAGATCCAAAGAATACTTTTCAGTCTTCCTCTTGTTTAGTCTCTCACCAGCATTCTATCTGATGGCCACTCCCTTCTTGAAACTGGCTCTTCTCTTGACTCTGGCACATGGTTTTCCCTCAAATGTTCTGGCTGCTCCTTCTCTGACTGCTCTGCTCAGCTGTTCATCTGGCAGTCCCTCAAGGCTCTATCCCGGTGCTTCTTTCTTTTCCCCTTCCCTCCTCTGACCTTTCTTTCCTTCCCTGCTTCTTCACTGCCCTCTCCTCTTCTCACTTTCCACTCTTTCTAAAGCATCTTGTCTATGCCTCAATCTATCATCAATTTCGTGCAATATGCTATTAATTTCAAAATTAGAATCTTCAGCTTAGGTATCTCCTCTGAACACCAAACTTGACTATCCAAATGTCTTCCCTTTGCCTCTAGGGTGCCTCCATTGCCAATTTAAAACCCTCTTCCTCATCATCACTGTCCATCAGGTCTGTAACCTAGAAACCTAGGAGACAACCTGATAACACCTCTCTTTTACTTACCCTTTCAAGTCTACCCAGTCACCTGTTTATGTTACTCCCTGATGGCTGTCAAACCTGTCCAAGTCTCTTCTTCACTTATGTACCTCTCCAGATACGCAAGGCTAAGCCAGCAGAGTCTTGCAAGTGGACTACAACTAGGATTGCTGTTAGGGACTAGAATAATCTCCCGACTAGTTTTTCACATCCTCACTTAACCATTGTCCACATTGCAGCCAGAGCAATCTTTTTAAACAGTAATTTGATTGTGTACTGTTCCCCTTTTTAAGTAAAAATCCTTAACAAGGCCACACGTTCCTGTATGGTCTGGCTCCCACTGACCCCTCCAACCTCATGTCACAAGATGTTTCTCCCCATGGTCTCTGTTACAGCCACATGTTCATTCTTTCTGTTCTCGGAAATGTGCCCTGTTGCCTCCTGCCACAGGGCTGCTATTTGCTCTGCCTGAAATGTTCTTCTTATTCCCCAGCCCATACTTCACTCCGCTTAGTTAACTACTTCTCATCCTTAAGTTCTCAGTTTAAATCCTCAAAGAAATTAATACCACTTAAATATTGTTAATATCAGTAAAATATTACTATATCACAAGATTTTATATTCTGTTATTAATACAGTTGAGTCTTCATTATGTTTTTATCAGACTTCATAGCATTTAACACAGATAAAATTCAGCCTTATTTATAAGTTTATTTGATTAAGATTTGCGGAACTATAAGCTCTTTGACAGTGAGATCATGATTTTTTGTTCATTGTTTTCCTTCCATTGCCTAAAATGGTGCTTGTATAAAGTAGATCTAGATAAATGAAGGTCACATGACTAAATGAAAGCCAAAAATATTAAAACATTTGCAGATTTGTCTTCCAGATGGCAGATTTGAGCTGGTTGATCTTTCGTTGCAACACATCATAGCACTTTCTTCAGAAGCAGCTTTTATCCTATAGGATGAATGTAATGACCAACCTATACATTGGCCACTGTCTCAAATATATAGAAATGAATGACCATGTACTTTTTAATATTCAATAGTTTTTTCCTAATAAATGTAATAAAATTGAATATTAATGTTTCAAATTTTTGGCTATAACCTGGTTTACCTTGTGATGTAGTATTGACACACACAGACACACGCACACATGCACAAACTTTAGGAATTAATATTTTCCATTGCTACATGCAGTATATTCTACTGGTTTCTATTCTGTTATCTTCTGATCTTTTCTATTTTATGCTATTCTATTTTATTTATTAATATAGGTTAGAACTCATTTAATCTCACAGCTGTGAAAAATTTATTTTAGAAAATATTTTAGGGCTGTGACTTTTAATAGATATAAATGTTAAAACTGAGTAATAAATTGATTAAAAGTAGATATAGGTTTTCTAATTTAAAAATATTATTTTGACTACAAAAACAATGTTTTTGAGGGGCTAGAATACTTATTTAGAATATAGGAAAGTTAATACACTAAACTGTATTACAATTGTAAATTGTACATTAGTATAAATTGTACACTAGCTAGCATTTTGAAATACTAATTTTGAGAACTATTAGCTGTTTTGGAATTCCGTTTATTTTTGTATCTAAAATCATGGAGTGCAACATGGTCATTAAATTTGGCTTTCAGTCTATAAGTCAGGAAGATCACAAAGTTTTTGATAATTATTTGATGGAGTTTTGAATAGAGGAAAACAAATATGAGAGTGGGAACATTGAAAGGAAGTAGTGGCCGGGCGTGGTGGCTCACGCCTATAATCCCAGCACTATGGGAGGCCAAAATGGGCGGATCACGAGGTCAGGAGATTGAGACCATCCTGGCTAACATGGTGAAACCCCATCTCTACTGAAAATACAAAAATACAAAAAATTAGCCGGGCGTGGTGGCGGGTGCCTGTAATCCCAGCTACTCGGTGGGGGGAGGGGGCGCTGAGGCAGGAGAATGGCATGAAACTGGGAGGCGCAGCTTGCAGTGAGCCGAGATCACGCCACTGCACTCCAGCCTGGGCGACTGAGTGACACTCCGTCTCAAAAAAAAAAAAAAAAAAAAGGAAGTAGCGTGCAATGTTATCAGTTCATAATCTTAGATTTATAGCCAACTTTTGAGGGGTGCTTAAAACACCAGATCAGTGATATGCCATGGCCCATCAGAAAGAAGAGGGTGATTACTTTTAATGCACTTTTATGTCTACTTTTTAAAATAAGACAATTTGTCATCAAGACAGTTTAATAAGACAAATCATTCTTTTAGAAAAGATTTTAAAAGAAAGAGAAAATAGATACTTTTTTAATTCATCTGTAATTCATCCTTTATCTATTTCCTGTGACCATTAGTTGTTGGGCCTGCCAAGTCTCATCTTAGCCACAGATTTGTATTCACATCATGCAGGCTATCGGAGCTAATTATACACAGACCTCTCATTTGACTTCTCAGCTTAGTTGTTCAGAGTAAAACTGCAGAATAATGGCTTACTCCCAATCAGAAGAATGACACCTTTATAGAAAACTCTCAAAATTTTTTCTCTAGGAATCAGGTGCAACTAGGTTAACATACATCCCTCTGCCCAACAGCTTCTTTTTTTTAATAGTGAATAATCGAAAATTATTATATAGGATTCCCATAATGTGTTCGAGTTATTTTCTTAAGTATCCGAAGCTTCATGTACAAAACATCTTCAACAAAATTTCAGCAATTGCTTGCTTTTTGATTAGTTTAAATTAGTTTTATTAGGTAATTTGGTAGGAAAAATGGGAAATAATGGCTAATTGGAGGTAAGGTTCTTTTGCTCCTTAATTTCTTCTCTGTTTCAGTTCCACTATATGCTTTTAGTTTAGACTTTTAGCTGTAACACATCTTTAGTAATTTATAACCAAGATTCTCTAACATTGGTTTAAAATGAGAGTGAAAGGAGGTGTAAAATAAAACTCTACAATTTGTTTGACATACAACAAATTTCATAAAATAAAATTCTACAACTTCATTTTTCTGTGGTAGGAAGTTAGGAATTTGTTCCTAATGCAAATCGAAGAAAAGATAGAATCTCTGTAGGGGTCTTTCTTTTCTCTTTCTTTCTCTTCTTCCATTTACCTATGTATCCTTCGGAACCCAGCTCAAAGCCTCCATCCGAAGTTTTCTTCATTTTCCCAGGTAAAGTTAGTCCTTCCTTGCCTCATGTTTCCTGTGTGCCATATTTATTCCTCTGTTCCTGCATCCTGCCTTACAGTAGCTCATCTTGCCACATATCTGTCTCCCGTCCTTGGACTCTGAGCTTCTTCAAGACAGAAGAAGCAGCTCATAATCTTCTATGAGCCAGCCCATGAGCTTCATCACTCATTCATCTTGAGTATCTTTTTGTATAACACAGTCCTTAAGACACAGTATCTTCCCAATAACATCTGATGACTGAATAATAAATTTCCATGTTAAGAATTCTGAAGCATATTCGTGCCTCAGCTCATTTAGCTAAATGAAGTGGAGAAGAATGAACAGAAGAAAGAACAAATGGATATCTAACAAACTCAGTGTCTGAGAAGGTTGCTAAAAAATATTTAAGGAGGGACTCTAAAAGTCCATGCTCCTCCAGAAGGATATATAATGGCAGTTTAAAGTATTAAAATATTTCTAGTAAATTAAAATTAAATCATTCTTTGAATGTAAACTTTCTTTAAACCCTGGCCTTGGAAATAAACACATCATCCGGTTTTAGGTTTTCAGCTTTCTCTGCTACAGTGGGAACAGCTTGTATATCTTGATGTGATCTGACATGCCGAGCAGATGAACCCACTTTATAAAGGAGTCTGATAAGCAGCGAGGTCCTGCATCCTCAAGGATGGCTCTGAAAATAACTAAATATGTGATGGAGGAGGCAGGAAAAAGATAGTGCAGGAGCAACTCCCCTTCATGCACTGGAAGATGGTTCCTTCATTTCAGCTGCAAATGTTGCTTAAAGAGCCTGTCACTATTTGTGGTTTTGTGTCTTGTACTTGGTTATTGATCAGGTTGGTAAATCTAAGGAATCCTGCAGAAATAGCCTGTCGCAGGAGAAGTTTTACTGTTGAAAAGATGCTGAACAGTGGCTAAAATTTTGGTTAGAATTCTTGTTCACAATGCCTCGTTGATGGTATTGCGGAAGCAGCCATCAAATCAGAGCATTAATCTTTTCTATGCCAGAAGTCACCCATCTGCCACCTGCTCAGAAGAGTACAAAAATTATTGTCACATCCACAAGCTAAACACATGAAGCAGCATGTACCGTATCAACTGTTTTCATCTCCTTCAAAGTTCTTACTCTTTTTACATATTCTCTCCCACCAGCATTCGGGATTAATCAGCAACAATCACAGTGATTAAGGAGAAACCAAGGGACTGGAAAATGAGCGTCATCTTCTAAATAGTTTCACATTTATAATGTAAGGGCTGAGCATATCCTTATGGCTACTATGATGAGAGGGGTCTGGGAGGGATGATTAATATGCAGACCACACCAGTCCTCATTCAGTAGATCTTACAGGAAGTAGAAGTAGAATCTCTGGGAACAGGATGATTCATCACCATATGTGGGCTGAAAGGGGACAGGTGAAAGTATTTGCTACCTACACTTTCAGCAGAAAGCGCCAGCCATTGTATGATAAAAGCGAGGAGATGAGCTTCCTGTCTGCCTCTCTCTAAGTGCGGAGATGAGCTTCCTGCCTCCCTCAGGTGATGGGGATATGGGGATGAGAACTTCTGCTTAGCACGTTTTTTTTTTTTTTTTTTTTTTCAGAAGGAGTTTTGCTCTTGTTGCCTAGGCTGGAGTGCAGTGGTGTGATGTTGGCTCACCGCAACCTCTGCCTCCTGGGGTCGAGCAATTCTCCTGCCTCAGCCTCCCAAGTAGCTGGGATTACAGGTGCCAACCACCACATCTGGCTAATTTTTTTTTACTTTTAGTAGAGACAGCGTTTCATCATGTTGGCCAGCTGGTCTTGAACCCCTGGCTTCAGGTGATCCACCCACCTCTGTCTCCCAAAGTGCTGGGATTACAGGCATAAACCACCATGGCCAGCCCAAGCATTGGTTTTTAAAGGGACATATTGACAACACCTGGGATGTGTTTGCAGCACAGCCTTCCAAACCTACTGACAAAGAAGCTCTGGCAAGGGGGCCCTGCAATCTGTGTTTTAGCCAGTCTTCCATTCTGATGCTAGCTAAAATTTGAGAATAACTATATTAAAGTATATGAAGAATAATACACTCCTGGTACCACTGTTTGAAAGTCATTGTAATATATTTAGCTTAACTCTTGTTTAAAATTGATGTTCATCATTTAGGGAATATATTTGAATATATTTGTAATAGAAAAATGTCAATATTTAGAACCACAACTGCTACCTAGGGATTGTTGATCATTTTTAAGGAAAGTCTGCAATCTCAGGACCTCTACTGGGTTTAGGTTATCTAAAGCTGGGCCTGGAATTGATCTGATAAGACAGGCCTGGAGAGAAGTGAATTGCCCTAAATAAAAGAGTAAAATAATTTAGAATTTTCTTGCACATTGTGGGAAGTGGAGGGGGAAAGAAGAGCAAGCAAATAGTGAGGGACCCAGGTGGAATGGCCATGTCAGAATTCTTGAAAAGGAAAGAAATAGAAAGGTCTTTTAAGAAAACGTTTAGTTGTTGACTGGGCAGTAACCTCTCTTGCTCACCAGCAAGCTTAGTGCTAAGTGCAAGAGCTGTAAATAACTGTGTAGCAGGAAGAAGGAAGGGGAGGAATTGAGGAATTGGGCATTTGAGCCTTTGCTGAGGTTCATGAAAAGAACAGCTGCTCAGTGTTGAGCTATGGATGAGAATTTAGCAGAAGTGGGAAATAGAGGCCACAGCAGCTGAGACTCCAACATTTGCTAAAATATTGAGGAGGATATTGGATTTTTTCATAGGATGCGGAATGGAGATTTGAGCCAAACTTCTCCTTTAAAGGATTCCATGGTTGACGAGGACACCTGGGCTCAGATATACTTTAGATATTTGTCTTCCCAAATCTCGTGTTGAAATGTAATCCCCAGTGTGAGAGGTGGGAACTGATGGGAGGTGTGTGGGTCATGGGAGCAGATCCCTCATGGCTTGGCAGTCCTTGCAATAGTAAGTGAGTTCTCACAAGATGTGGTTGTTTCAAAGTATGTGGCACCTCCCACCCCCTCCCACTCTCCTGCTTCCGCTCTTGCCATGTGAGAGGACTTCTCCCCTTGCTATGATTGTAAGCTTCCTGAGGCCTGCCCAGAAGCTGCGCAGATGGCAGCACCATGCTTCCTGCACAGGCTGCCAAATCGTGAGCCAATTAAACACTCTTTTCTTCATAAATTACTCAGCCTCAGATAATTCTTTATAGCAACACAGGAACAGGTTAGTGCAGGCTCTGTGTTTATTACAGCAGTTACATAAATGTTTTTTAGTGAAACTAAAAAACTACCTGTTGGGTACTGTGCTTATTAACTGGGTGACAAAATAATCTGTACACCAAACCGCCATGACACACAATTTACCTATATAACAACCCTGCACATGGACTCCTGAACCTAACATAAAGGTTTTTTTAAAAAGTAAATAAGATATTAAAAAAAGAAAACAAAAGAGAATGGCAATTCCATATTAAAAACCTGCATAATTTAGGCTGGGCATGGTGGCTCACACCTGTAATCCCAGCACTTTGGGAGGCCAAGGTGGGTGGGTCACATGAGGCCGGGAGTTTGAGACCAGCCTGGCCAACAAGACAAAACCCTGTCTCTACTAAAAATACAAAAATTAGCTGGGCGTGGTGGCACATGCCTGTAATCCCAGCTACTCGGGAGGCTGAGGCACAAGAATTGCCTGAACCTGGGTGGCGGAGGTTGCAGTGAGCCAAGATCGTGCCACTGTACTCTAGCCTGGGCAACAAAGTGAGACTCTGTCTCAAAAAACAAAACAAAGCAAACAAACAAAACACCTGCATAATTTACCTTTTAAACTTTTGGTGAGGAAAGGGTGTGAAATGGCCCAGTAGCAGTCCTCTGAGTGACTTCCTGGGCTCTGCATTACATCAGGCTGTTCCCTTTCCCTTTCAGACCTTATGTGTTACCTTCCTGTTTTCACCCCTACCCTCTTTCCATCAGCTCCTCAGGATGCAGGACTTTCTCACACATCTCAGAGTTCCTTAAGTGCCTTCTTTCCCTCAGAATGGCACCCCCACCTCCCCACCCCCACTTTTTCTTCACTGCTGCAGTGAATATACTGGCATTCTGTTCAGCAAAGTGCCCTATCAAAAATGTAAAATGCTCTAACTAAGGTGGATCAGTATTCTATCAACTTGAATTTCAAGCCATATGTCACATTTACTTAAAAGGACATATAACCTTTTACACTGAAAAGATAGACTTTTTGTAGCAGCCTCAGGATCAGGCTATCAGTCACGCTGTAACTCTATAAAGGAGGAAACCAAGTCATGCACAAGTCACAGAATCATAGCGTATGAGAGCTGGGAGGACCTGTGAGATTATAGAGTCCCTTTATTAGCAGATCAAAAGCCTGAAGGGTAAATGAGATACCCCAGCTAAAATGAGTACTGTTTCACAACACAACAACCTCTGAAAGTCCTTCCTGTCAACAACATTAGAGAAAGGCATCAGATCCTGTACCCACTGAAGTTTTATTTGGAAAAATTCGTGCTAATGTAAGTCATTATAGTAACCTTTGCAAACCCTGGCAGTTACAATTATTGATTATTTCAGGACATCGGTGAAAGATTGGAGATGATAGATTTAAAGAATATTGTTTTTTCTTACCTGGGTCAAGTGAATCTTAAGAAAATACTTAACCTATGAGGATGTTATATAGGACTCTGCTGCCTGCTTCTGACTGATACAGAGGGAACTTAGCAACTAAGAATATATTGAGTCAAACATATTGAATCAAATTCTCACACCGTTGTAGTACATTCTTAGTTACATTGCATTTTTAGGGACCACAGGACATCCTTTTAATTAAAAAACAAACACACCTGAAAACTTTCCAACTATTCTATGGTCCAGAGATTTAAAAGATTATTGTGGTACCTATCAAATGAAATTTCACAAGCAGAATGATCTGTAAATGTACTTACTGCAATGCTGCTTTCCTTGAAAAAATTGAATAGAGGCATGCATACTGCCTTTCTTTCCTTTTGTGTTTGTTATCAACTGAAGCAATTTCACAGAAAAGAGAAACATGAAACTGTATTTTTAATGCCGTCTTTTAAATAAGGATGTCTTTAGTGCCTATATCCATTTAAATAGAAAAAAATTAATTTATAAATATCAGTTATGTTGTTACATACACTGTAGTTGCCCACATCACTCAAATATCCTCTCAACAGAAACTTCTTCCTTGACAGTGCTCTCTCTGCTCATCCCAAGTGGGCATTTGTTCCTGGAATTTCTCAAGCTTTCCCATCTCTGGCTCTCTGGAGAGGTGCTAGGACCCCTGCTGTTCAAGACCCTTACTACATATAAGCTGCACCATTCTTTCTTTGGGTTAACCCCTTCAGCTGAGGAGTTAACCAGAAAAATTCAAGATTAGTTCATTAGAAGATGAGGATTAGAAGATGAATAGATTCTAGATAAGATTAGAAGACAAAATTAGCAACACAGGAATCTCCCAAATTTTTACATTTGTGCCTCTTTTAATCCACTGGGGCTATGAGAATACTGCAGACTGGGTGGCTTAAACAACCAATATTTAACTCTCAACAGTTCTGGAGCCTGGAAAGTCCAAGATCAATGTGGCAGCAGATGCAGTGTTTGGTGAGGGCCCGCCTTCTGGTTTGCAGATGGCCGTCTTCTCCTATCCTCACAGAGTAGAGACCGGAGAGAGAAGTAGCAAGCTCTCTGCTGTTTCTTCTTATAAAGGCACAGTCCTATTCACGAGGGTTCTACTCTCATGACCTGATCACCTCCCAAAAGCTCCGCCTCCTAATACCATGCCATTAGGGGTTAGGATTTCAACGTATGAATTTTGAGGGGACACAAACATGCAGTCCATTACACTGCCCCCTCTTTACCAAGTCACAGGCTCACAATGCACCACTTACAATTGAAGTCTTCAGTATCATAGCACATACTGCTTATTCTGAAACGCCCTTCCTCCCAACTAACCAGTGCTGCATGAAGTGAAGGATGTCAGGTGCGATTAGTAACAGATGCTCTGAGATATCACACCCACAGACTATTTAAAATATACCTTATTGTTCAGTTCACGTGTAAAGTCAAAGTTAGGGTGCCCCTTTACTGACCTTGGTCATTTGTATATATGGGAGAGGAAGTGGATCAAAGAAAGTGGGAAGAACAGAAGTAGCAATGTTATGCTTGGCAGTCATCTACACACAAATGTAGTTTTGTGAATGAAGAAAACCTCACATTACTTAGCATAAGTGAAGACACTGGGCAGCCAGGAAAAAAAAATAAGAACAGAAAAATTGAAAAGGGATGGGAAAAGAAAGAAAAACCACTTAATTTGGAATTCATCTCTGATCCTCTAGTGGCTGCCACAACTAGCTTGGAGACCTTGCATAAATTCCTCAACGTTGATGGAATGCATTTATCTTATCAGAAAACAATGAACGCAACAATACCTATCTATAGTCATTGTGAGGATTAAATGAATTAGTGCGTGCAGAGCACCTAGAACTGTGCCTGTAAGTGCTCTATGAAAGCTAGCAGATATGATAACATTCCCTGCTTTCAGAGTAGAAATTCTGTTTTATTGATTCCTCTATGGGTAGTGCCTGCAACAGGGCCTAGGTTAAGATGTGACATGTAGTTAATTTTCAATAAATGTTTGCTGTGCAATTGGATGAATGTCAAAGCTGAAGAGATCTGATAAATTTACAGATATGGATTGTAAACAATCCTCCACTGAATAGTACTAGATATTTCAGAACAATGAATAATTCAGGAGGATCATGATTATGTTACTGGCTGCCATTTAATTGTACATCCTTTTAATTATCAGTATATTTATGATCCTGTTTTGGATATCTCAGGGGTGATATGAAATGAAAATCAAAAGGTGGGAAGATGTAATGGGAAGGAAGAAATGAGCAAGGATTTTCAGGCATCAAATGACATCTGTAGCAGCTCCTCACGGTAAAGCCACATGAGTTGAAGGAATGTATAGCTTTGAAGTAGAGAAAGCTTTAGGGGACCAGCTCTTTTGTGGATTAGATTTATGCTGTGTAGCTCAGGACCAAAGCACAGCATTAACTGGAGACAAGATTTAGATTCATTGTAAAGAAGACATTTCAGAAATGGCAACAGTGACCTTATAAAAGGGGTGAGTCATTGGAACTGTTAAACAGAGACTAAATAACCACATGTCATTCATGCTATTGATAAGATTCCAGTGTGTCCTAGAAGACTGAAATTGTAACCTCCATGGGGTGTTTCAATACTGATTTTTAAGGTGGGGAAATGAATCTACAGATTTGGGTTACAGTCTAGGCTCTGCCACTTAGGAAGTGTAACCCTGGGCAAGTCACTGCTCTCAGGGCCTCTTAAACCACCTGCCCTGAATGGAGTTTTTTTTTTTTTTAATCACATGAATTAATGTACAGTCTCATTGAACATGTTGTTAAGGCCTACTTGCTTTTACTATTTTTCATTTCCTGCACATTCATCAAGTGCTCTATTCGTTGGAGATTGTGTTTAGCATTGTGATTTATTTTAATAAAATGCATATTGTTTTCTTTAGGAGCTTTTTTGATGGAAATTCTTATTCAACTAAAAAAACTGATATCAGAAATGGAAAATTTTACTAAATAAAATATATTAAATTTATAGCTAACTTTTTTCCACAAAGAATTTAAAGCAGGTTATTTTTCTGATGAAAACACACCCTGTAGGGTTATTAGAAGACATTCTCCTGTTGAATTTTAGATTGTTGGAATTTAGTGGGTGAAATTTATGAACCGTTACTCATGCTGATAAGGACAAGATTCTCATCAAAACTTTCTATAATTTGCTTTTTAACTTTGTAGAAAATGAATCAATAGTCTGTGATGACCTGATGATTTTCCTGCTTTCAAGGACCATTCAAATAGCTTGGATTAATTTTGCTAGAAAATCCTCAAGCAGTTAATTTTTAATAGAAACTAATGAGAATTTTATCCTGAAAACCATGTTCTTTCATTTTAATACATAGTATATGGTTGGCTGCCTTTACTGATGCACTGCCACCTTTAGGAGAATAATATCAAGAAGCAGTCTACAAGGTGCTGATTGGTATAATTTTGTCATTCTTTTGGGCATAGGTGGCCGTGACTAGGTTGGGAGTGCAGTGGGGTTTGGAGGAAAGGAAAGGGATCAGATAGTAACACTCACTAAGCGCACCTACTATATGCCAGAATTCTCATTTAATTTCACAGTGCATATTATCCCTATTATCTTGGTGATGAGATTGAAGTTCTAAGAAGTTGATTGACATGCCCAAGATCCCAAATTTAATAAGCAATAGGAGTGTGATGTGTATCTTCATTTCTGTTATTTGAATGACCAGTGCCTCTTGCTGGCATGGGCCTCCTCTCACCATGATGAGCTCCAAACGCACACACATGTACACAGGTTGTTATCATTGTTATCCTCACCTTTGTTGTGGTGCCATTGAAGAGATGATTAAAAAAAAACGTAAAAGGTATACATAGTCTGATTTTTTTCTACTAATGAGATTTTGCTGTTTCATATTATACCTTTCAGAAATTAACTATATAATTTCTAAATACAATATAACTAAATACAATAAATTAACTATATAATTTCTAAATACAATATAAATAAATTATATTGTATTTTTTGAAAGATATCAAGAAAACAAAAGAAATGTTAGTCTCTTGTAACCATATGGCATCTTGTTTCACTTTATTATAGTGAAAAGAGGTAGTGTTATATGCACATTTTGTTTTTTATAAAGGCATCTAAAAATAACATTGGAGAATGTATACTGGTATTTTTGAAGTTTTTGAATGAAGTATAGTTACAGTTTTAATGAGAGAGAGTGGAATACATTTGTGAACTCTAAGTTATTTCCCTTGATACCTAGAGAACTCCATGGTTTCATGGGAAATACTTTTTTTTTTTTTGGCAGACGAAATCTTTAATGTTTTTAAGTAAAAGATGGCATGACTCTTTTGTAGCTAGAATGAAAATTATGCTGAATGGACTCTTTCTACAGCCCATGCCCCAGTTGGAATGATAGCATACAGGATGTAAATTGTGTATGTCTCACTCTTGGCTCTGACCTCAGGGCCTAACTTTTACTTAGTTACTGTGTTTGCCAGGATATGTATTGAATTTATCTAGTTTTATATACTTACCTCTCCTGCTACTTTGATAACAATTTGAGGGCAGGAACGTATTCATTTTTAGATCCCTAGAGCCTAGGATGTACAGAGTCTCTAATAAATGTTTGTTGATTAACTGTTTTTGTTTTTGAGACAGGGTATTGCTCTGTCGCCCAGGCTAGTGTGCTGTGATGTGATCGTAGCTCACTGCAGCCCTGAACTCCTGGTCTCGATCCTCCACCTCAGCCTCCCCAAAGTGCCAGGATTACAGGCATGAGCCACCATGCCCAGCCAATTAACTGTATCACACCTGATGACTTATTCCCATCTTCTCAGATAAAGCTGGTCTTAACTAAGGGAACTGCTCTGAGCTTTGGAACTAGTATAGGGCAGATGAATTTCAAAGTCTCTACCTCTCCTGTGATTTGATCTACCAACTTGCCTCTGATACCTCCACTATACCCCCTTTTTCCTCCAGCTGCTTTACCTGCTCCCTGGTGTTGAAATTCTGCTTTCTCTCTCTCTTTTGTTTTTTTCTTTTGAGACAGAGTCTTGCTCTGTTGCCCAGGTGGGAGTGCAATGGCACCATCTTGGCTCACTGTAGCCTCCACCTCCCAGATTCAAGCAATTCTCCTGCCTCAGCCTCCAGAGTAGCTGGGACTACAGGCGTGCACCACCACGCCTGGCTAATTTTTGTATTTTTAGTGGAGATGGGGTTTCACCATGTTGGCCAGGATGGTCTTGATCTCCTGACCTCGTGATCTGCCCGCCTTAGCCTCCCAAAGTGCTGGGATTACAGGCATGAGCCACCATGCCTGGCCTGAAACTCTGCTTTCTCTGGAAGATACCGCTTCTCTGGCAAACCTTTCTAGTGGAGGCCCTGCCTTCTCTTAGTTCTCTAGGTTCTTGGGGGCTGATATTGAA